>NW_020954608.1:17011179-17168616 GCF_900497805.2 Vombatus ursinus
GATCTTATGCTTATCTCCTAAGATTTAATCATATATGATAAAATAATAGGGCATATATTTCTTCTGGATAATGGAAATAACATAATTATAATTTGTGAAAATGTATATTGTAATGATTAGCGCAGCTCAGGAAACAATAAAATATTCATATGTTATTACACACATATATTCATTTATATGTAAATATGTATATATTGTTCTAAAGGTATTTAATATAGATGGGAAAATCATAAAAATAATTTTTAAAATTGGAGGAAAGGGTAAGACATTGATAATCTCAAAAATATATCTCTTTTTGAGACTCTCCTATCTAGACTAAAACCATGATTACACCTCAGAAAAATCAATTAATTTAAAAGAATCAGTTTACAAATGAAAAAAACCACTTATTTAATTTACTAGATTTAGTCCATCATTCAGCAAAAATTGATCAATCAGTTACTTCATATTGGAAACTACACTAAACACTTGTCCTCTAAGACAAAAATAGTATCCCCCCTCAAGAAGCCTATAGTCTAATGTAAGAGACAACATGCAAATAAATACATACAAGATATATGAGGAGTAAATGGAAGACAATGTGAAGCTATTAGCAGTTCAGAGGTCAGGGAAATGCCTCCTGTAAGCTTAATCTTAAAGGAAGCTCAGAAAACTGAGAGGCAGAGGTGAGGAGAACATTCCAGGCATAGAAGATATTCAGTGCAAATGAATAGAGACCTAAGATCAAGTATTGTGTTACTGTATTTTAGTATTCAATTAATCATAAATAAGCATTCATTAAGCAGCTACTATCTGCCAGGCACTGTGCTAAATGCCAAGGATACAAAAAAAAAGGCAAAAGACAATCCTTGACTTAAAGGAGCTACAATATAGTGGAGGAGATAACATTCAAATACATATATATATATATATAGCAAGTTATAAGCAGGGTAAATAGGAAATAATTAACAAAGGGAAAGCACTAAAATTAAGAAAGTCAGGGAAGGCTTCCTGTAGAAAGTAGGATTTTAGCTGAGTATTAAAGAAAGCCAGAAAGTTCAGTAATTGGAGTGGTGAAAGGAAAGCACTCCAGAAATGGGAGACAGACAGGGCTTCTCCCTGGAGTTGAGAGATGAAGTGTCTTTTCCTAGAATAGCCAGGAGTCATGTGTCACAGGACAGAAGAATATGTGTTAGTGTAAAAAGGCTAGAAACATAAGAGAATAGGTTATAAAGGGTTTTGAATGCCAAAAAAGGTATTTTGTATTTGATCATGGAGAAAACAGGGAGCTACTGGAGTTTATTGAGTAAGAGAATGGGGTAGGGAGTAAGAGAAAGAGTGACATTGTCATACTACACTTTAGAAAACTCACATTAGTGACTGAATGAATGATAGATTTGAATGGGGAAATACTTTTTTTTAGCTTTTACTTAGTATGTTATTTTTACCCAGGTATGTGTAAAAAAAAAGTTAATATTTATTTTTAAAATTTTGAGTTCAAAATTCTCTTCCTTCCTCCCATTCCAACACCAACCCCATTGAGAAGGCAAGCAATTCAATATAGGTTATGCATGTGTAGTCATGCAAAACATATTCAAGTTGTGAAAAAATATGGAAAGAAAAAAAAACCTCAAGAAAATAAAGTTTAAAAAAAATGTTTCAAATTGAAGCCACCTGCTTGGTAATGAGTTTCTTTCAAGTTTCAAATTGGCGAACTTTTTGCATCAGTTATGTCAAGCAACTTTTCATAATTTGGTTACAGCTAAAACAATTTGGCTATTGTTGGTTATTGTTTTAATGTGTAAACTTGCCAAAAAGCTTGTTTGGGTTTTGTCTTGCTGTGAATTTTCAAGTACATAGAAATAATCTCTAATGATTGGCTTTTTACACCAGGACAAATTTAAATTTGAGTTGTAAATCCTGGGAAAGATTTTCCTAAGCTTGATTAGTGAAACTTGCTGTTTGAGGTAAAAGCTCATGGGACTGTAAATTATTTTATTCTGAGTTGTCTCAGAATAAATCCATTGATCATAATAATCCATTGATAATCAGCAATCCACCATCTGAGAGAAATGTCACAAGCTACTCAGATAATGTGATACTGGTGGGAAGTCAGCATCAAGAAAAGATGAGAGGACAATTTTTGCCTCGGTCTAAGATGCGATCCTCCTGGCTCAATTTCCCATTATGTTCCTTTGAAAAGGAATGCTACTCACCTAGCTATTCCTGAGTCTGGCTATGAGGTGGATTTGGTATTGCATGACTGGAAAACTCTGAATTATCTGAATCCAAACAGAGCAAAGGATGTTTTATCCTGTCAAATTTGGGCCCTAAATCTAGTACCTGCTTTATCCTTTTATAGCAAATTTCTAGAATCAGAGCAAGTGGTCAGTAAAAGATCAATGTAAGTGTGTGAGATCTTGCCATTTTGCCCTGAATATGTAGTCATTCAATACCTCCAAACAAATGAAATTAAATCAGAAACATCTTCAGTTTGGTCTGGGGAGGAGAATTTCAGTGGTAATTGAAGTGGAAGTTAGTCTCTGGCAAATTCATTTGTGTAACTATTGAACTCAAGGGTGGAAAACTTCTACCTGTAAAAGTGTTACTTAAACTTTTGAAAAAGTAAAGATCAGATAATCCTGCAGGTCAAATGTAAATGATTTTGCTGGGCCTCTTACACTTTTACTCCTCTCTATACCTGGGCCCTACAGTCTTTTCTGTCAGTTTTGTGTCTTCCAGACTACAGCCATTCACCTACAGTTGGTAACAAACATCAGATACCAACCAATGTCCCCCCATCTTCTCCTGGATGTAGACTGTGCTCAGTTCCAGTCAACCTCCTCTTTGGGACCCCCTCGATGCAGGGATAGCTCTGTGCTCCTTGCCAGCGGGAAGTGGTTTCAGAAGCCAAGACCTTTGCCCCTTAATCCAAAAGAATTTGGGTCCCATTTGTTTGAGGGGGAATGACAGGGATGGGATCTGAACCTCTAAAAGGAAAAGACTATGTCTTTGGGATCTGGACCCCAAAAAAGAAAATTCCTGGACTTTTCCCAAATCTCTGTCATTTGCCTGAGGCTGTAATCCACTCAACTGGCTTTTCATTATGGCTACTCCCAATCTCCCAATTCTGTTCCTTTACCTCCCAATTGCCCCTGGCCACTTCACACTCTTAATCCTATCTATATTCCATTCTCCCTTGGTGACTTGGTCCTGGCCTGTTCACCCCAGTTTACTAGCCACTCTCATCCAGATCCTTCTTAGACCCCTTCTCCAGTCACCTCCAGGCACTTGATCCTCCTGTATCCCTCCAACAGTCTTTCTGCATATGAGATTCATCTTGTCTCCATTAAGGAGCTCAGATTCTTAAGATCTAGCCCACTTGTATTAGTAATACAAAAGCTTAGATTCCTTAGGAGACTGGCCAATATGGCAGATGTTCTAATAATCCTTGTCTTTTGGTTGAACAAAAAAAAGTATTTGTCAGTCTGTATTCAGAGACCAACAGTTCTTTCTCTGAGGATGAGTAGCATTTTTCATGATTTTTTTGCATCATTCTCATTTCTCTTCCTAATTTTTCCTCTATCTCTTACTTGATTTTCAAAATCCTTTTTGAACTCTTCCATAGCCTGAGACCAATTCATATTTTTTTTTTGGGGACTTTGGATGTAGGAACCTTGACTGTCTTCTTCTGCCAGTCTATTTTAACCTTTCTTGTCACTATAGTAACTTTCAATAGCCAAGAGTTTTTCCCCCCATTGTTTGCTCATTTTCCCAGCTAATTAGTTGACTGTTAAGCCTTTGCTAAAGTAGGGCTCTACTTCCAGGGTGAAGCGTGCATTGTCCCAAGTTTAAGTGTGGCTGTTTTCAGAGATACTTCTAGGGACCTGTAAGTTTTCAGTTCTTTCAAGGTGGTATGATCTAAGGAGAGGTATTTACTCCTCTCCTGGCCTGTGCTCTGGACTGTGAGAGACCACAACCACTCTTTTCTGCCCTGAAACTGTGAGGAGGGTCCCCCCTCAGCTGTGGCTGCAAGCTCTGCTGTACTAATGCTTCTCCTCACCCTGGGACTGCCACCCAGGACCCAGATCTGAATATAGGCAAAGCAACAGAGTCCTGCCTCAGTGCTAGCAAAGAGAACCATCTAATCTCCTTCTGACCAGTTGTTTGAGCCCCTTACCATCTGTGGGCTGAGAACTCTAGAAGCTGCTGCTGTCACTGCCACTGCTGATTCAGTCATTCCAAAGTCATGCTCCTAGTTTGCTGGGGCATGGCTGTGCTGGCACAATCTGCAATGGACTGTGCTCATCTCTCACCCTGATGCAACAGACCTTTCCTGCTGACCTTCTAAGTTGTCTTGGGCTGGAAATTTGTTTTACTCCATCTTTTTGTGGGTTCTGCTGCTCTAGAATTTGTTTAGAGTCAGTTTTAAAGGTTTTTTTTAGCAGTTTAGGGAAGAGCCCAGTCAAGTCTCTGCCTTTACTCTGCCATTTTGGCTCTGCCCTAGAATGGGGAAATACTTAAGGCCCATGGACCCCCTAGAAGTTATTGCAAAAATATAAGCATGAGGTATTGAGGGCTTGCACTAGAGTGATGACAGTCTCAGGTGAGAGATAGTAGAGTATATCTGAGAGATGTTACAGAGGTGAAATCAACAGACCTTGGCAGCATATTGGATATGGAAGGGGTACAATGAGGAATATTGAAGAGTCCAGGATGGCTGCTAGGTTATGAACCTAAAGGACTGGGAGGATGGTGTTGTCCTCTTCAGTAATAGGGAAGGTAGGAAGAGGGAGGGTTTCAAGGATAAAACAATGAGTTCTGTTCCAGATATATTGACTGTAAGATGTCACCTAAACATCCAATTTAAGATGTCTGAAAGCAGTTTGGCATGCAAGATTGGAGGTCAGCAGAGAATTTGAGGCAGGACAGATAGATTTGAAAATCATCAACACAGAAATTCTAGGAAATTCTGATCCCAAGGTCATATTGGTTAGTTATTTGAAATACAGTTTTGGAGGTTGGTAAAGTGTAAGAAAACTGTATGGTAGGAAGGGGATAGATTTTGAAGAACTTTAAATGTCAACAAAGGACTTCATTTTTTATCCTGGAGTAATCGGGAGACATTGGAAATTATCAAGCAGGGAGGAGAACTGATGAATGTGCAAAATTATAGACACATGTGAAGACTTATAGATTGATATAGTCAAGTAAGCAGAATAAGGAAATCAATATACAAAATAGCTACAACAATGTAATTAGAGACAATAATAAGAAAAATGAAACTAAATAATTTGTAAATATAATGACCAAATGTGGCCATTAAAAAGAGATAAAGAAACGGACCTTCCTCCCTTCTTTTCAGAAGTGGAGGCCTATAGATTTAGCACAATTTAAATATGTCAGTCTTGGTTGCTATGTTTTTCTGAACCATATTTTTTCTCTTTCTTTTTAAATTTATCATCATCATCATTTTATAGTTAATGACTTTAGGTGGGGGAAGAGGAGGGAGATGTTTGGAAATGAACATGACAAAATATAGAAGAGAACAATAGAATGAAAATTAAGAAGAGCAAAAATTTTACATGGGAAATAAAAAATGTATGAGAGAATAAATCAGAAAATGATAATAGAACACTTAAAATAAGTTAAGAGCACCACTTATTGAAGCTTATCTGATGCAACCAAAGCTCTTATTATAAGCAAATTCATGTTGCTATATACATACAAAGATAGGAAAGAAAATGGGAAAATAAATTGTTTGCATCCAAATGCCTAAGAAAAAGATAAGGCAAGTTTCTAAAGGAAATAAAGAGATAATAAAAATGAAAGGACAAACATATTCTATAGAAAATGAAAGAATAATTGAATTGATAAATAAATCAAATTAGTTTACTAAAAAAAATCAATGAAATCAGAAAGCTTTTAGCAAATTTATTTCTTCAGAAAATATAAATCATAATTATAAATGAAAAATAAGGGAATCATAATAAATAAAGAAAATAGGAATATTATTAGAGAATAATATATATGGGATTTTATTGGAGAATTGGACCTACATGATTATCAATCAAAAATACAAATTGTCCAGTTCACACCAACATCATAGGACATTTATAATTTAAATAGTTCAATCAAGTATGAAAAATATGTCATTAAAAAATGGAACTCTGAGCCCAGAGAGATTCATAGTGGAATCTTTTCAAACTTTCTAAGAATCAGTAACAACTAGATAACATACAAAAATTAATAATCCCTGTTATACAGATTATTCTTAAATGTAGAAAAATATGAAACATTTTCCAGTACCTTTTTTAATGGTAATTTTTTAGAACCACAGGAGTATAACACTAAACATAATAGCAAATATTTATTTATTATTTTAGGACTTGAAAAGCATTTTTCAAATTTTATCTTATTTTGTTCTCATATAACACAGAAGTATAGCTTTCATTATTATCTCCTTTTATAGATCAGGAAACTGAGGCAGAGAGGAGTTAAATGACTTTCTATAGTTACCCAGCAAATAATTATCTAAGGTTGGATTTAAATTCAAGTCTTCCTAATTCCTGGGTAGCTAGGTGTTACAGCAGATAGAGTGCTGGCCCTGTAGTCAGAAAGATCTAAGTTGAAATCTAGCCTCAGACACTTACTAGCTGTGTGAACCTGAGCAAGTCTAACCTGTTAAGATCAAGTCTTAACCCTGCGTGTTTCAGTTTCTTCTTCTGTAAAGTGAGCTGGAGAAAGTAATGGCAAACTACTCCAGTAGTTTTCTTTGCCAAGAAAAGCCAAAATGTGGTCATGAAGAATCAAGCGTAACTAAACAACAACAACAACAACAACAACTTCCTAATTCCAGGGTTAGTGATCTATCAAGCTATGTAACAATTTCCCCAATAAATAATTTTGCATTAGTACTAAATAAAATATTAGCCAAAAGAAGATGGTAATACGAAAAGGAAGATTATTGATCTCATGATCAGGCAGGTAAAGTTGATTCAAGATCATAAAATATTAAATAAAAACTAGAAATCTCAATAAAACCATTTAGGTAAAAAAAAGCTAACCAACAAGCCATTATTCATTCAAACTGCCCCCCATGCTTGAAATATACTTTCTCAGTTTCTTTGAGCTTAGAATCCATAGTTTCCTTCAAAATTATCTTTAAAAGACCCTTTCTACAAGAGACTACTCCTGATTATCTCCTCCTGCAGTTATTAGTATGTTCTCCTTAAATTACCTTATCTTGCATCTATTTCATGTGTATGTATATATACATATATATGTGTATATGTGTGTATATATATGTATACACACATTACATATATGTACACATACATACTCACACAGACATGTTGTATTCCCTTATAGAATGTTTAGTTGTTTAGAGCAAAGTTTTTTTCATGTTTAGTTTTGAGTCCACAATGTCTAGCATAATTCTTGGAAGTAGGCACAGAAGAAATGCTTATTGATTGATTCATTAATGACAAAAACACACAAAAAATAGGCATGGAGGGGCTTTTCATCAGTACAATAAAAAGTACCTACCTGAAGCCAACAGAGTAGTCAATAGAGAAACATAAGAAATATTCCCTCTAAAAATAGACACAATGGAAGAGCCAAGATGGTAGAGAAAAGGAGAATTCTACTCAAACTTTCCTAATATTCCCCTCTCAACAACTTTAAAATAATGCATCAAATTGAATTCCAAAGTGACATAACCAAGAAAAGGCTGGAGTGAGACAATTTTCCAGGCCAGGACAACTTAGAAGGTTAGAAAGAGAGGTCTGTAACACTGGAGTGGTTGCTGGCTAATATCACAGTGAAGTAGAAATATTAGCTGTGGACCTTAGAGGCAGCAGTGGCTACAGCAATAGCAGCACATGGAGATTTCATTGCCTACAAATGGCTAAAAAAAAAAGAGATTGAACACCTGCTCAGAAAGAGATTGGGGGGGTATAGCTAGTGGCATGCTAGTGGCATGATAGAACACCAGCCTTGGTGTCAGGAGGACCTGAATTCAAATCCAGCCTTGATGTGACACTTACTAGCTATATGACCCTGGGCAAGTCATCTAATCCCAATTACCAGAGAGAGAGAGAGAGAGAGAGAGAGAGAGAGACATTCTAGTAAACCCTTGTGCTAGCATTGGGCACAGGAATGGGAACTCTTTGGCAACTCCATTTCCTATTACCCAATTCTAGATTGTAGTTCCAGTGAAGAAAGAAATACTTGCAGTCCCAAGGGAGCAGGGGCCATGGTTTTAATTCCCAGGAAGAGTGGAGGTGTGGATCCAACACATTAGGGGCCCTACAGGGATGAGAACTAGAGTGCAGAGCAAGAAAGGAATAGCCATATTTCTCCCTAGATCTTACTGGAAGCACTGAAAAGTTACAAGCCCCCAGAAATAGCTGTGAAAATAGCAGGTCTAAAAGGCCTACAGGCTGGGATAGTGACTTCACCAGGGGTAAGCATAGCTCAACTCTAACCCAAATTTCAAAGTTAAGAAATAGGCTGGAAAAATTAGCAAACAACAACAACAACAAAAAATGAATTAACTATAAAAAGTTATTTTGCTGTCAGGGAAGCTAATCATACAAATTTGGAAGAAGATAGAAATGTGAAAATATTTATAAGCAAAACCTCAAAGAAAACTGCAGTTTGTACATAAGCTGAACAAGAATTCCCAGAAGATCTAAAAAAAGGGATATTAAAAACTGCAAAAAATGACTTTAAAAATCAAATAAGAGTGGTAGAGGAAAAATTGGGACAATAAATGAAAGCAACACAAGAAAATTATGAAAACTACCAGCTTGGTAAAAAAAGGCATAAAAATACTGAAGAAAATAATACCTTAAAAAAGTGATTTTACCAAATGGTAAAAACAAAACTAAACTAAACAAAAAAAGGCAATAAATCTCACTGAAGAAAATAATTCCTTAAAAATTACAATTGGTCTAGTGAAAGCTAATGAATCCATTAGAAATTAAGAAAAAATCAAAAAGTCAGAAGCATGAAAAAAATGGAACAAAATGTGAAAAATCACATCAGAAGAACAACCAATATGGAAAATAGATTGAGGGGAGATAATTTAAGAAGTATTGTACTACCTAAAATCCATGATTTTAAAAAAAAAGAGCTTAGACATCATATTTTCTAATATTATAGAGGAAAATTTCTAAGGTATTTTAGAACTAAAAGGCAAAGAAAGTGAAAGAATCAACCAATTACCTCATGAAAGAAATCCCAAAATAAAAACTCCCAGGAATATTTTAGCCAATTTCCAAAGCTCCCAGGTCAAGAAAACATTTTAATATCTTAGAAGCACAGTTAGAATCACTGAAAAATTAGCAGTTATCACTATAATGGAGTAGAGTGCTTGGAATATAATATTCTGGAAAGCAAAAGAGCTCAGATTACAACCAAAAATAACCTACCCAGCAAAACTGAGTATAATCGTAAAGGACAAAAAAAATACAATATTTAATGAAGTAGACTTCTAAGCATTGTTGATGAGAAAACCTGAGCTGAATAGAAAATTTGACTTTCAAATAAAAGACTTGGGAGAGATATAAAAAGGTAAACATGAGTGAGAACTCACAGAAAGTTAAGGCTAAAATATTTATATTCCCAAATAGAAAGATGATACATATAACCTCCAAGAACTTTATCATCATTAGAGCAGTTAGAAGACATCTACTTAGATGGCATGGGTGTGAGTCTATTATGGGGCAGTGATCTCAAAAAAAAATGGAAGACAGAAAGAGGAAAACACTGGGAAAAAGGGGAAATTAGATGAAGAATGGGTAAAATTATCTCACATAAAAGAGGCACATAAGGAAGTATTTTAAAGGAAAGGTGTGACATCAGTGCTTACACCTCATTTTCACTGGAATTGGTTCAAAGGTCAAAAAGGGGAAGAATAAATAGATGTGAGAGACCTATCTACATACATATGTATATATATTTATATTTATATGTGCATATTTATCTATACATACACATACATGTGAGGAAAATTTATAATTTGCTATATTATTTAATAACCAGTATAACTCCAATCTATCTTATTCCCTGTTTTGTCAAAGGCCATTTCTCAGTCTAGTTAAAAAGACAATTTCTCCCAGTCTGAACTCAATATGCTCACTCCTGGCCACCACCTCTTTTCCTTGGGGCATTTGCTAGCTCACTTGTTTGAAGTGAGAGCCTTGCTTCATTTACTGGCAAACAAAACACCAGCTTTGGCTGGGCCCCACCCCAGGAGATGGCTCTCCTGTCCTTCCCTCTTATTGTCAAATTTTGGAATGATTTAGTCTCCTAGGGCAAGGCTAAGTAAGGGATTCTGTTCGCAGTGGTTCTGATTTTCTGGCCAAGATAACTAGAGGCATCTGAGGCCCATAAAGCAATTAGCATTCCTCAATAGTCAGAGAGAGGTATGATTTGCCACACCTGAAGTCCAACCTACTTCCCCAGCTACAGACTAATCTTATCACTTGAGGTTTATTCCCATATTCCAAAGAGGAAGTAATACAGAGTTGCTAAGGTAACTCTTAACTCACCTCCTCATTAAAATGGTTACCAATCAGGTATTTTCTTACCTTTGCCAGGGGAAGACCAAATGATGTACTGTCAGGGAAATCTGAAGGAAGACATATCTAAGTTTAAAAGACCCTGTCAACCCTCACTCAGAGTCTTTGGTCATCAAGAGAGGTCACTAACTCACTACTGCTAACCCGATGAAAAAATTAATCATGCTTAGGTCCCTGGCTTTGCCGAAGTAGCTAGAGTGACCCATTTTATCAAGTTTTATCACTATTAATAAATTGTAGTCTTGCCATGGAGAAAAGTGTGCCTCAATTTGTCTCAGTGTCATTTGATTCACCACACATGCATAACACACACACACACACACACACACACACACACACTCAGTAGGGTATAGAAATCCAACTTACCCAATAGGGACATAGGAGGAAAAGGGATAAAAGAAAAGAAGAATGGGTAATTAGAGGTAGGAAAGATTAAGGGAAGTAGTGGTCAGAAGCAAACTAGACTTTTGAGGAGGGATCAGGTAAAATAAAGGAAAGAAGGATGAACTACAAAAAATAAGATGGAGGGAAATACACAGTGAGTTATCATAACTGTGGATATGAATGGGATGAATTCACCCATAAAATGGAAGCAGATAGCAGAATGGATTAGAAACCAGAATCCAACAATATGCTGTTTACAAGAAACACAGTTGAATCAGAAAGATAAACACAGCATTAAAATAAGGGGCTGGAGCAGAATATATTGCACTTTAATTGAAGTCAAAAAAGACAGGGATAGCAAGCATAACCTTAGCCAAAATAAAAGCAAAAATTAGCCCAATTAAAAGAGATAATAAAAGAGATAATTTGTTCAAAGGTACCATAGACAATAAAATAATAGCAATACTAAATATTTTGTTGTTCTTTAGTCATTTCCATACTGTCCATCCTATTTGGGGTTTTCTTGGCAAAGATACTGGAGTTATTTGCCATTTGCTTCTCTAGCATATTTTACAGATGAAAAAATTCAGGTGTACATGGCAATTACACAAAACTGACTGCATTGGGGCAAAAACCTCACAAATACAGAAATGCAGAAATATTAAATTTACTCTTTTCCGACCACAATGCAATAAAATTGCAATCAATAAAGGGTCTTGGAAATAAAGATTAAAAATTAATTGGAAACTAAATAACCTAATCATAAAGAATGAGTGGGTCAAAAAAATGAGAGAAACAAGCAATTTCATTAAAGAGAATGATAATAATGAGACAAAGTACCAAAAATTTTGGGAAGTAAGCAAGGCAATACTTAAGGTAGAATTTTTTTGTCTCTAAATACTTTTATCAATAAAAGAAAGAACAAACAGATCAGTGAATTGGATATTCAGCTAGAAAGTGAAAATTAATAAATTAAATATCCAGAATTGAACAACAAAATAAAAATCCTTAAAAGTAAAGGAGTGATTGATAAAAATGAAATTAAAATCATTAAGATAATAAATAAAGTAAGGAGCTGCTTTTATGAAAAAAAAACACAATAAAATAGATTTTTAAAACTGGCTAATTTGATTTAAAATAGAATAAAGAAAACCAAAATATCAGTATTAAAAATTAAAAAGAGTGAATGCATTACTAATGAAGATGAAATTAAAGCAATTATTGAGAGTTGTTTTGATATCAAAAAATATTCCATTATATTCAATATAACTGGCAATCTAAAGTAAATGAATGAATATTTACAAAAAAAAAAAAATTGTCCAGAATAACAGAAGAGGAAACAGAATACTTAAATAACTTCCTCTTGGGGGAAAAAAAAAGACAAGCCTTAAATGAGCTAAGAAAAAAAATATCAAGAAACAGATTGTTTTACAAATAAATTCTACCACACATTTCAAGAACAATTAATTCCAATACAATTTATAGTATTTGAAGAAAGTAGGCAAAAAAAGATTCCTATCAAATTCCTTCTATGACAAATACAGATTTGATACCTAAACCAGGAAGAGTAAAAACAGATAAAGACATCAATAAGTCAATTTCCCTAATAAATATTGGCACAGTACTTTTAAATAAAATATTAGCAAAGAGATTACAATATATCACAAAGATGGTAACTATAACCAGGTGAGATTTATGCCATAAATGAAGGACTGGTTCAATATTAGGAAAAATATAAGAAGAATTGAGTAAATCAATAATAAAATTGCAAGATCTTATTATTATATAAATAAATATAGTTTTTAAAAAGTTTTTTTTTGCAAAAAACACTATTATTCCTATTAAAAACATTAGAAAACATGGGAATAATTTGAGTCTTTCTTAAAATGGCAAGTAATGCCTTTTCAAAACCAAGAGTAATTATTTGTGATGGAGATGACCTCCCATTAACATAAAGGGTGCAGTAAAGATGTCTATTATCAGTGCTATTATTCAATATTGTACTAGAAATGCTAACTATAGCAATAAGACAAGAAAATAAACTGGAAAAAATAAAAATAGTCAATGAAGAAAGTAGGCTATTATCCTTGCAAATGATATGGTGACATACTTAGAAAACCCTAGAAATCAACTAAAATTACTCAAAATAAAACAACTTTAGCAAAGTTGCAGGATATAAAATAAATCCTTACAAATCAACAGCATTTCTATATATTACCAACAAACCCAAGATTATTGCAGATTACATAAAATAATTGGGAGTATACCTGCCAAGACACATACAGGAACTATATGAACATAATTATAAAATAGTTTTCACATAATTAAAGACAAATCCAAACAAGTGGAGAAATACTTATTACTCATTGGTAGGCCAAACCCAAATAAATAAAATGGCAACTCTACTTAAAATTAATTTACTTATTCAACACCATACCAATCAATTTACCATAGAATTATTTTATACAGCAAGAAAACTAATAACAAAATTCATCTGGAAGAAAAAAAAGGCCAAGAATATCAAGGGAAGCAGTGGGAAAAAAAAGTAAAGAAAGTGAACCTAAATTAGAAACTGCACTAAAAAGCAGTAATCATGAAAAAAAAATCTGGTGTGGGATAATAAATAGAATGGTTGATAAGTAAAAGATATTAGTAACACAATATACAAAAGTAAATGAGCACAGTAATTTTGTGTTTGAGGAACCCAAAGATGCAAACTTTGGGGGCAAGAACTCATTATTCAATAAAACTGCAGAGAAAATGGAAAGAAATCTTATAGATAGTAGGTGTATACCAGCATCTTACACTGAATGTCAAGATAAGTTTAAAAATGGGTACATAATTTAGATATAAAGAGTGATTTCATAAGTAAATTAGGGGAGCTTCGAAAAAATTACCCATCAGATCTCATAAGGGAACAGTTTATAAATAAAAAATAGAGGAGAGAATCACAGGAAGCAAAACAGGATTTTGATTATACAAAATTAAAAAGAGTTCTCACAAACAAAACCAATGCAGATAAAATTAGAAGGAAAGCAGAAAACTGGGGAAATATTTAGAACAACTTTCTCTGATAAAGGTCTCATTTTTCAAATATATAGGCAATTGAACCAAATTTATAAAAACAAGAGCCATTCTCAAAAATAATAAATGGCCAAAGGATATGAATAAGCAGTTTTCAGAGGAAAGGATCCAAACTACCTATATTTAGATAAAAAATTCATAATCATTAATGATCAGATAAATGTAAATTAAAATATCTCTGAAGTACAACTTCACACATATCACCCTGACAAAAAAGGAAAATGATAAATTCTGGAGAGGATGTGGAAAATTTGGGACACTAAACCACTGTTGGTGGCAAAGAATTGGAAAATTGAGCAGAGGTCTATCACATGGGCAGTGGCTAAACAAGTTGTGGTGTATGATTCTGATGGAATACTCTTTGTTCTAAGAAATGATGAGTGGGATGGTTTTAGAAAAGCCTGGGAAGACCTATATGAAATGATAGAGTGAAACCAGAAAATCATTGTGTATACTAACAGTAATATTGTAACAATTATCACTTGTGCTTAGCTACTCTGACGATCAAGTGCTATCCTACTCCAGAGACAGAACTGATGAACTCTGAACATATATATATATGTATATATATTATATATATATATTCACACACACACACATACATGTACACACATATGTGTATATATACATATATATCTTTATTTTTCTTGCTTTTTTGCAACATATCTAACATGGAAAAAAATTTGCAAGAATTCACATATATAATAGCTATCATATTGCTTGCCTTCTCCATGAGTGGGAGAGGTGCTATAGGGAGGTACAGAATTTTAACTCATTTTTTTTATAAGTGTTAAAAACAAATAATTATTTTGAAAAAAATACTATAAAATTCAGAGAGGTTATAAAGGATGAAGATTGACAAAATTTCAGTGGATCTAGCAATTTATATATCAATGGAAAACTGCAAGAGTCAAATTTCTTTCAATCAGTGTTGGTAAGATTTTAAGAGGTTAAGAAACATGAATAGTGAGGAAGTGAATGTAGCAAATGTAGACAATTATTTTTAGAAATTTGAAAGTGAAATGGTGGAGAGATATTGGATGATATATTAAAGGAAGGATAGGGTCAAAGGAAATTTTCTAAAATTTCTTTTTCAGGCTGGAAAGTACTGAGGTTTCTTTTTTCTTGTTGTTTGTTTGTTTGTTTGTTTATTTGTTTGTTTGTTTGTTTGTTTTAGGCAGCAAGGAAAAAATCCATAGATATGGAGAGATAAAAAATGAGGAAGAGATGAACTGTAGGGCAAGTTCTTGTAAAAAAATAAACATAAAAGGATACGGTAGAAAGCACAGGTACTAGGGTTGGTTTTAGCAAGAAGAATTAGTCAAAGAGAATACAGTGGATGAAGATGTCAATGGATTTTGAGGTATGGATTTGAGAGAGAAAATGCACCTTTAGGGGATGTGTCAATTTTTTTTTCGATAAAAGTAAGTGGCCAGGACATTTGCTGAGATAGAAGATATTAGAGGAACTAGGATAATATGGAAATATATTTTGAATGACTTATGCATAATGGGGATTATATTTTCTACTTTCTCAATGAGAAGGAGATTGGCTTGTGGGAGGGAGACAATTTGGAACTGAAAATTTTAAGGAGAATGTTAAATAAATAAAATTAAAATACATCAAATACTGTTAGAAAGCAAGAATGCCCACTCTCATCACTTCTTTGATATTTGTAATAAAATTGGAAATTCTAGCATTTGTTATAAGATGGGGGAAATGAAAAGAAACTGATATAACTTTTTTTGGTAGATAACAAGTAAAAAAAAATAATATTAGCAAAATTGCAGAATATAAATTATACCCATGGATAAAATCTGAATTAGTAGTAATAAAGATTAAGAAAACATTTTAAAAAGATAGCCCACTTTTAGTAACAACAGAAACCATAAAATATTTAGGAATTAACCTACCTACAAATATATAGGAGTTGTATGTACTCTAAAACTAAAATGACTAAAATAAAGATTAATCATATAGATGAATCTATGTAGTAAAAACAATAACTTTCCCCAAATTATTCTATAAGTTTAGTTCAATGATAATGAAAACTATCAAGTATCTTCTTAACAAAACTAGACAAAATCACAATGAAATTTATATGGAAGAATGGGTATGAAGATCAAAAGGCAAATTGAAGAGAAAAACTAATGAAGCAGATCTTGTACTCCTTATAGAATCAAAAGTATTTGTTAGTGAGGGAAAATAGAGAAAAAAAAGGTTAGTGAAATAAAACAGACACAACAGATATCCAACCAAATATATCACAAGATTAGTGTTTGCTTCACAACTCTCTCTGAATTCTCATCAGATGAGAAATAAAAAAAATGATAGAAGAAATTAAACATTTATCTCAATTATTGAGAATTTTTTTTTATAAAAATAGAGGGAGTTATTTTTAGAGATATTAAATGTTTCATTACTTGAGAAAAACACAGTAAAGCATTATAATAAAATGGTTTGGAAATATGGCAAATATGACAGATAAAACTAGATATGTTAACTATATAAGGATTGTTTAAAAATTTTCCATCATTATTTCCATCAAAAATGGACAAATGGTTAAAAGACAATTTTCAAGAAAACAAAAACTATTTGTTACTAAAATCTGAAAAATGCTTCACCTCATTATTGATGAGAGGTCCTATTCAAAACATTTTTTAAATTGCTAGTTTTCAGCCATCAAGAAGACAAAAAATAATTAAACTGCAAAACTCAATACTGGTGGGGTTATGAAACAACCCATTGAGACAGACACAAAGAGAAATAAAGACAGAGACAGAGAGAGAGACAGAGAAAGGGAGACAAAGTCAGAGACAGTATCACAGAAGCAAACAGAGAGACAGAGGTCGATAAAGATTCAGATAGAAAGAGAAAGAGAGATAGCATAGAATCAAGAATAGTAAAATAAAATAATCACTTTCCCATGAGCATTTTTTTTTAAATTTTCCCTTTGTGTTCAGCTTCCACTGAAGTGAGCTACTGGTAATCATGGCATGATACAATGCCTATCCAGTCACTGGAAAAAATGTATCAAGAACAGAATAGAGGGACGTCTTAGAGTAAGGTTATATGAGAAAACTTAGTCAGCTTTAAATGATTTTTCATTATTGAAAACCATGACATTCTTCTTAGCACACATTTTGAAATGGCTTTTGGGAGTCTCAAAGCTTTAATACATTTTAGGACACTTACTGGCAAATAATTGCCCATAATTCTCTGTTTGCTTCCTTCTCCCTCCATCTCTCTCACCTTCAAGACAAGAGTTTGCTAGTTTCACCTCTCTTCCCTTCTCTAGGGATCAGTCCTGACTTAGATGGATTTAAGTAGCCCTTAGAAAAGAGTAATAATAACTAATATCTATATAGTAATTTGTTTGGTAAAACATTTTACGTATATTATCTCATTTGATCCTCACAACAACCCTAGCATTATATGCATTTTATAGCTGGAGAGAGTGAAGCTTAATGAGGATGAGGTTAAGTGACTTGTAAAAGATCACATAGCTAGTAGACATTTGAGGCAGAATTGAAACTAAAGTCTTTCTAACTCCTATATTAATCCTCTATTCATTAAGTCATTTATCCTGTTCCTTAATACTTAGTTAATTCAGTATTGATCTCATCAAAAGTCTCTCTATTACTTTCTACTAGCTATACACTTTCCTGCTTGTCTATCCAATGCCCTGTTGCCTTGGATACTAGTTCCAGTAATGAGGTGTTCATATAACCTTTCAATATCTAAAAACTTGCCTTGGTTTCCTAACTACCACTCCAATTTATTTTGAAATAGAGTTGCTTGGCATTGCCACATCTATCCTTCTAGGAATAGGACTCTTGGTCTTGAATTTAAGATCTCCATAGCTAGGTAACCATCACTTGTTGCTAGACCATACTGAGGCTGACTATTCTCATTGCTTCCATGGTAAGACCTCTGCCTATTTGTCTTCCTTCCCTTAACATCTTTTACTGTTTGGACTGCACTGATTGACCCAACCCTGTTAATTTACTCGGTGCCCAGGTGCTGTTCATTTCTGATCTGTCCTGTCCTGGGGACAACAGAGTCATCATCAAAGAACTCTGAGTACTTCAATGCCAATGCGAAGACTTTTTTTTGCCAGTCCCAATGAAAGGAAGAGTTGAGGTTAGGGACATTCTAGACTGAATTGAGGTTACCTAAAAGCAAAAATGACCATTTTTGGGGGGAGGGGGAACTGACAGGTTAAAATAGGGCATGTGTTCAAGAGTAGGGATAGATATCAAGACAAACTTTAAAAGGATCTAGAATTAAAAGGTTCCCTTTCAGCCACGAATACAAATAATGACATTTTATTTTGATTCTGGCCAAAGAATTTCTTGAACAAGCTTGTCATAGCATCTTTGGCATTGCTACTAAATGGTGACCAAATGTTCCATGTTTCTGGAGATTGAAGTGTTTTACAGTGTTTTAATCAAATTTTATTCTTTTGAAATAATTCCTCTTATTTTTGAACTACTTTCTGAAATGAAGATGCAGGTGGTAAAAGCATGGCAATTAGATTTTATGATGTAAATCAAATTATGCAAATTCATCAAATGTGGCAATATTAGATTCTTGCCATTTAAAAATAATTCTAGCTTGACTCCTGCACTGATTTGACCTGTTTACTGTAGAATCAAAATTGTGAATTTTTGCTTTAGAATATTTCAAATGCTAATTCCTTAGCTATATTTACTCAGCTGCCACTCTACTTGCCTTACCAGCCCCCAATGGTATAAAGGAACTCTTTCTGCCCAGATCATAACATTCTCTATAAAATCCTGTCTTCAAGCACTTCTGGGGAACTGAGAGGTTAAACATCTTGCCCAGGGGCACACAATGATTATGTGTCAGAGGTGGACTTTGAACACAAGTGTCTTAAGTCTGAAGCTAACTCTAACTCCTCTGACATTAACTCAAAACTCTTTATTTAGAGAGGATGGGAGTAGGGAAAACCACCTTTGAAAGAAAACATATTCTGGCTTTGAGCATGTTAGCAACTAACATTGTAGACTGTTAATCAAAGGAAAGCCAATATTATAACAGAAATTAAGATTAATAATAGGTAGCATTTATATAGGAGACTTTAAGGTTCACAGAGTACTACATATATATAAATCTCTCTTATCACTATTTTACAGATAAGGAAACTGTGCCTGAGGGAAGTTAGGTAAGTGATTTGCCAGTGTTTGAGGCAGGATTTGAACTCAGCTTTTTATGATTGCAAATCTACTGCTCTTAGCCATTGCATAAGCTAAGTACCTATATAGTTCAATATATCATGCCCATTATCTTCCTTCTCTAACCTTCAGCAATAAAACTTAAAGAAAAATTGAAATTACAAACCTCAAATTGTCACAGTGGATTATTTCTACTTTCTTGTTCTTCAGTATTTAAGCTTAATGAAAAACAAACTATTTTTTTTCTTCAAAGCTACTTTGTAAGAGTTAAAAAAAACACTCTTTTCTGCAATTAATTAAGTACTAGAACCAAGAATCAGAGGTGTTTTTCTCTAAATTGCTACAGAGGTAAATGCACTAAATTGATATTTTTTAAAAAATTCTTAAAATATGAGAACATGAGTTGTGATTTTGTTTTTGGAGAAAGAATTGTTAAATAAATCTATTCATAAATTGACCAAAGTATAACAATCAATCAATAATAACAATAATAATAACAATCAATTAATCATAAGTGTTTATTAAACCTATTTTATACTAGGCAGTACGCTAGAAATACAGTAAGTGAAACAATGTGCACTTAGAAGTTGCTCACATTGTAACAAACAAGCAAGATTTAAGTATAGGTTCAAACAGGCAAATGATTTTATATAATAAGCATTAGCAAAGGTGAATCTTCATCTGCACTTTTTTATCTACTGTCTAAATAGTAATCTATATTTAAAGCTACTGCATCATTGTAGTGTTGAACTTCAAAAACAGTTCAAAATATTTTCTTGCATTATATCAGTGATACAAATGTAGCATCTCAAAGCAAAAAATGAACTGAAAGCAGGTATTTTATAATCTCCTTAATAGGGCACCTAAAACATGAAAGATTTAGAAAGAAATGGATCCATGATGTTCAATAGAATTGTGTATCAGATTCATTCCTATTCTGGGTTGCATTCAGTTAGGCATACGGAGGTAGACTGGCATGGAAAATCTGCAGGATTCACAGAAAAGCTGAGATGTTAATGGTCTAGAGACAATAAGAAAGAACTAAAATAATTGGCATTTTTATCATATTTAAGAAAATTATGAAGGAACTATAAGGAGACAGTTCTCTGTACTATACTGTATTGGAAATGACTATACACTGTAGCATTTTAATACTCAAATTAAAAATTAGGTATTAAAAACTTTCTACATGTCAGACATCATGTTAGTAAAAATATGTCACTGTTAACTATACTGACTCTGTCTTAGCAGAAGTTCAATCCATTTGGATTCTGTATTTTGCAGATTGAAGAGGGTTGCTACACAGGATTTGGAGTCATGGAGAAATGAGCTCTAATCCTGCCTCAGACACTTATCTGTTTTGTGACCTGGATAAGTCATTTAACCTCTCACAGTCTTGGTTTCCTCATCTGTAAAATGTGGATAATAGTAGCACCTGCCTCATAAAATTGTTGTGAGTTATTAAATGAATTAATATATGGGAAACAATTTGCAAACCTTGAAGTGGGATATAAATGTCAGCTCCTATTTATAATAATATTAATAATGATCTGGGAGGATTGTTTTAGAGTTAGTATGTTATAGTGAGAAATAGCTTTTTAAGACGCTCATAAAGTAAAAGGATTTCAAAATTCTCACAAAAAAGCACTCAGGGCTCATTGCAACTAGTCTTAGTGAAATTCCATTTAAAATAACCATTTTAATTGACCTCTGATCAATTGTTGCAAAAGTCATTTTTTTTTTCAAAAAGCTGATGCTAAGAGCCTTGGGAAATATTGCTTTTAGCTATTCAAAGTAAGGCCAGGTGAACCAATGGCTGTGAATTTAATTGGAATGATTTGAATTTGTATAGTATCACCTTATGCTTTATAATCACTGTTCTCTCTGCAGGGAATATAAATAAATGGGACCCAACTTAAAAAAAAAAACCTGGATATAAGGAATACTGATAAGGAAAGGAAAAGGTTAAGTTTTCAACAAGACAGCCTACATGAGTTAGTGTAATTATGTAAATCACACACAAGTGCCATTACTCTTTCTATTACTTTCACCAGGAGATTTCCAAATGACTCAGTGGGAATGCAAAGCCCTATTATGAATGCAATAGAAATGTCTAGAGGCACAGACTTGATAGCACATTGCCATGTCCATTGAGAAACAGATTATTAAAACTGATATGAGCAAAATCCAAACTGAATAATCTAAACTACTCCAAGCAGTACAGTATTACAGAGTTTTCTTTGACTGTAGGCATTTAACAAATATTTGTTGAATTTAATTGAATAATGTCACTTATTTAGTCAATAATAACGCTACATCTGAAAGACCATACTAGGCATGTGTGTGGAGGTGGATAAGATAAAATAAATGTGAAATAAAATCTTCCCTCAAGGAGCTAATAATCAGAAAACAGGGATTATACACAAGTAACTAAAGGGAAAGGAAAAAAATGAGACAAATTCAAAAGAAAGATCCAAAGTATTATAAGAAATTTGAGGGAGAGAGCATTAATTTCCAGGGGGAAACATGAGGGAAGGCTTCATGAACAAGGTAGCACCTGAACCTAGGTTTTGAAAGAAAAGATGACATTTACCAAGCAGTGGTGATGGGGTTGGGATCTGGACCCCAGAAAGGAAAAACCCTGGACTTTCCCATGTGGCCAAATCCCTGGCATTTGCCTTAGGCTATAACCCCATCAACTGGCCTTTCCTTGTGGCTTCACCCAATCTCCCAATTCTCTGTTACCCTTAATCTAGCCTAGCTCTCCATTGTCTTACCTCCCTATGGCCCCTGGCCACTTCCCATCCTTAATCCTAGCTAGGCTCCATTCTCCCTTGGCCACATGGTCCAGGTCCCTGGCATTCTATTACCTCACAGTCTCTGAAGACTACTTGGCCACTTCTAGATCTCTCCCACAGTCTTTCTTTATATCTTGTCTCCACTAAGGTGCTCAGATTCTTATACTCTAACCAATAACTCACTAATGTTCAGACTGCTTAAGTGTCTGCCCAATATGACAGATGTTCTAATAAACCTTGTCTTTGGCTGAAAGAACGCTTGGGTTGAATTCTTTTGGGAAGGACCCGTGTATTGTGATTTTTGGGGTCCTAGAACCCCAGAACCCCTAAACCTCAACAGTGGTAGGGAAAGAACTCTGTTCCAGACATGGAGACTAGGTAAGCAGAGATATGGAAATAGGAGAGGGCAGGACAAGATACGGTAAGGACAATAGTTTGAGTAAAACGTAAAAGGGAATAGCATATGACAGGATTATAAACAGAGTTTAGAGTTAGATTTTGGAGGGTCTAGACAACTAGAGAGGCTAATAGGGCACCACTAAAATACTTGAGCAGAGAAATGGCTAGATCAGTGGGTGCATTAGGATAATAATGAGGAAAGCTGGGGGTGGGGAGGAGGGAATGAAGGAAAGAAAGAGGGAGGGAGGGAAAAAAGGAGAAATTAAAGGCAGGAAGCCAATTTGGGAGATGATTGTTGTGTCTCCATTTCTATAGGAATAGAAAATGCAATTCTTGAATGAGAGATACTCATGAAACAAAAAAAAAATAGTTCCTCTTTGAAGAATTTCTTGGCTATGGCCTATTTTCCCAGATGCAGAAAATTTGAGAACCCAAATATATAATCACATCAAGGGTATTGTTACCAAAAATTTTCTGCAAGCACAGAATACAAGATAACAAATTTTATTTATCAGGCAAAGGAAAAACTGGAACTTACAGAAGACTTAAAGGAAAATGACAGCCAAAAATGAGAAACCCTTTGCCAGAGAACTGCACAGCCTGTAATGCCCTCTTCCATTTCCATGCTTCTACTCACACAGCCATGAATGCCTGGAATACAGCTCTCTGATATCTCTGCCTGCTGAAAATTAATCACTCAGTCATGTATTAAGGTTTCATGTCTGGGATCAATGAGTGATTATCAGGCAAAAAAAATAAAACTATTGCACAGACTTAAATGTCTAATACTGAGGAGCAAACTATTAAGGCCAAACCAAAGTTAAAGCTAGAAAATCAAATAAATACCTGATCCAATGTTCAAGAAAACATCGAATGTTAGAGGAATTGGTCCAAAACCAACATGGGTTTGCATAGAACAGGGCCATGAGAGCGTCAATGATAATCATGATACTTTGACTAATGAAGCCGAGCTGCTCTATCTTCACCCCACAGGACCTTCTTCAAGGAAGGCCTGTTTTAGATTTGACACAAAAGAATATGTCAACTCCTATCCCTTGTTTAAACTCCCCAACTCAGTACTTTTACTTGTCCCTGCCTTTTGTGGGACTTTCTAAGTATCACAGAACTCAACATTTCCACATCCTCTGAGGGAGGGCCTTGAACAAGCTAATCACCTTGTCCCCTCAATGGACCTCTCTAGCAGCCACTTGATTCTCTGCCTGGGCTCATGCCTGAGAGTTTAGCATATTTACACCATGATATTCTCCCCAAGTTGGGAATTCTGGATACCCAGCTACCAATGTACAAATCACATTCCCAATCTCCCACTGCTTAATTCTTATTTCCATTCCCCTCAACCATATAACCCAAATGTTCCACTCAGCCTTGGCTTACTCTCACCATCTGTTGTCTTCACTTAGTCATGTGCTACTGAATGAAGCTGGAGAAAATCACAAACTAAGCCCTCACTCAGGCAGCAAGGCCATAATTTTCTATCTTGCCTCAATAGTTATTCCAAACCTTTTCAATACTTCTCAAGCTTCTCATGGAATTCCTTCCCTCTGTGCTTTAAAGCTGAAATCTTTACCTCACATTTCATTAAAAAAATGAGGCTATGGCGAAGTGTTTCCTCCTCTCCTCTCCTCTCCTCTCCTCTCCTCTCCTCTCCTCTCCTCTCCTCTCCTCTCCTCTCCTCTCCTCTCCTCTCCTCTCCTCTCCATCTCTCATTGCTCAGCTGGATTCTCCCCTACTATAAATCCAACTCATATGAACAGGAGGCCTTTATTTTTGACAAAGGAAACTTCTCTATATTCATTCTCAATTCAATTTCATTCTTTCTTTTCTAACGCATTGACCCTCTATCATTCCCACTCCCTCATTAATCTTTAATCTCTCCCTAAGTATGCGCTGTTTCTTTATTGCCAATGAACACTTAGGTGTATCTTTGTCTAAAAAAACCCCTCACCTTATCCAACAATTTCCATTAGCTACTGTCCTATGTCTTTTGCTTTTCATGGCTAAACTCTTGGAGACAGTTGTTTGCAATAGTGCCTCCACTTCCATGCCTCTTATTCTCTAACTTTGATCCCATCATCCAAATGAAACTGCTCTCTCCAAAGTTATCAATACTTTGATGCTTAATTTTCATGGTTAATATACTTTTATCACTCTTTATTCTTCTTCAATCTACAGCCTTTGCCACTGATGACAACCTTCTTCCTGGACAGTTTTTCATCTCTTTTTCCTGACGTCACTCCAGGGACATGCTGGTTAACCGGTATGTGTGTGTGTGTGTGTGTGTGTGTGTGTGCATGTGTGCATAAACATATATACAATATTTATACATGCATATATACATATATGTATATATATACATATAATGTACCCATGTGTGTGTACATATATGGCCTGACATGCATTAAAGTTTCACTTTCTTGTCTAGAAAATCAAAATAATAAATCAAGCCATGATCTGCAGCATTTGCCAATTTCTGAGGTGTAAATATTCACACTGAAAACTGGCTCTTTCAAACTGGTCTTCCAGGCTCCAGCGTATTCTAGATCTGCTCTCTTCTGCTTTTACTCCTTCCTGTCTGCCTCTCCTTCCAGTCTCTTTTGAGGAATCTTCCTCCAGGTTATGCCCACCAACCATTCAATAAACCCCACAAGGGTTTATCTTTGGACTTCTTCTTTTCTCCCTTTATACCAATAATTCTTAACTTGGTGTTCATAGACTCCTTAGATTTCAGGGTACTGCAGAATTTGAAAGGGAAAAAATATATGTCTTCATTTTCACTAACTTTTAACTGAAATTTGGGATTTTCTTTGAAAAACATTCTGAGAAGGGGTCCATAGACTTCACCAACTTGACAGAAAGCCATAACACAAAAAGTTAAGAACCCCTCTTTTATACTGCCTCCCTTGATGATATCATCAGCTATCATGGGTTCAATTATCATCTCTCTCTAGGTGATTCTCATATCTATTTATTTAGCCCCAAAATCTCTGCTTGTGTCTGATTTCATATCAACTGTCTATTGGACACGTTCAACTGGATATCTTAAAATCAACATGTCCAAAATAGAATTTATTCTCTTTCCTCTTAAACCTTCCCCTCTTCCAGACTTTTCTTTCAATGTAGAGGGCACCACTTTCCTCCCACCCAGGCTCACAATGTTGGTGTCATTCTGGACCATTCACTCACAATTACACCACATACACAATTTGTTGACAAATCTTTTATTTTCTACTTTCTCAACATGTTTGTATACTTTTTTTTTCTCTGTATTCACATAACTGCCACCCTCATGGTCCTCCTTACTTTATACTTAGGCTATTGTATTAGTCTTCCATTTGGTTTCCCTATCTCAGGACTTTACCAACTCTAGTCTACCCTCCATTTAGTTGCCAAAGTTATCTTCCTAACATACCAGTCTGAACATACAACGAACTACCTGCCCCTATTCAGTAAGTCCTATTACCTTTAATACTTCCTATTACCTCTAGAATCAAATATAACATCTACTGTTTGACTTTTATAAACAACCTGGTCCCTTCCTACCTTTTCAATCTTATAAAATTTACTCATCAACCATACTCTGTGATCAAATAAAACTGGCCTTCTTGCTGTTCCTTTCGAATATCATTTCATTTTCCAACTCTGTGCCTTTTATTTGGGTACCCCCAGGCCTTGTATGTTCTCCCTCTCCACCTCCACCCTCTGGCTTTCTTCACAACAACTCAAACTCTCCCTTCTGTAAGAAGTCTTTCTTGTTTCACTACTATTGCCTTACCTCTGAATTTCCCATTTATATTTACATAGAATAGATCTTGTATGTACATAGTTGTTTGGATGTTGTCTCTTCCGTTAGAATGTCACTTGAATAAAAAGACTATGTTTTTGCTTTCTTTGTATCCCCAACACTTAGCACAGCCTGCCATGCATTAAGAACTTAATAAATACTTGTTTACTGCCTGGCTGACTGAAGATTTTCTTCAGCCAGCAAAAAAATGAGTCTGAAGCAACACTACTGTCTTTGTTGCAATAGTCTAGGTAATGGGTTAAGGTAGTAATGGTGGGAAATGGAAAATAGACCAAAGATACTAGAATTATTTCAAGGATAAAATTTACAAGGACATGGAAACTGAGTATTTGTGGAGAATGGGAAAGGAAGGGTCCTAAATAAATTTTTAAGCCTGTGTAACTCCCCTCTATGGGAAGGCTCAGATTTTGAGGCATAAGAGAACCTGTGTTCAAATTCTGGCTTTGACATTTCTACCTGAACACTTTGATAGAGTCTCCCAGTTTCTCTGAGACACAGGTTTCCCATGTTGAGACAAGGATGTTGGACTGATGAACTGAAAGTTACCTTCTAACTATAAAACTATGCTTCTATGACTCAAGTAAAGCTACTTGAAGAGAGCCAATGCCAGATGCTTTGGGACAGTATCACATTTAGAGAGTGAACATGAGTAAGTAAAATAAATTCAGGAGTTGTCTGAAAGGTATTTAGAATCATAGATTCTCAAAGTTGGATATGAACTCAGACAGACACCATCTAATCCAACATGTATCAGAACAAGAATCCCTTTATAACATCCATAGCCAGGAATCATCTAGCCTTTGCCCTTGCTTCTAGTATAATTCTCTCTTCTCTGTCTCTCTCTCTGTCTCTGTCTGTCTCTGTCTCTCTGTCTCTGTTTCTCTCTCTCTCTCTATATATATATAATATATATATATACATATATGTGTATATATATAGTGTGCATGTACATGTGTGTATGAAGGTAGAAATTGCTATATTTTATGAAATAGGATTACAGATTTTACTTTGAATAACATTAGAGACATTTAGTTTCAGACTAATCATATACTGTTTCTATAGAACACTTAATAGCTTGCTACCTTAATGATAATATAATAATACTTAAAATTCTAATAGTATCTATTAATATATTGATTATTGATAACACTAATATAATAGCTAGCATTTATATCACATTTTAAGGTTTATAAAGCACATTATATGTGATAACTCATTTGATCCTCTCAAGAACCCTGTGAAATAGGTGCTATTATAATATCCTCATTTTACAGATGACAAAACTGAGTCTGAATCAGGTTAAGTGATTTGCCCAGGGTCAAACAGTCTGATACAGGATTCAAACTTAGATTTTCCAGACTACATGTCCAATACTCTATCCATTGTGCCATCTAATGCCTTTAAATTATTAATAAAGGTTCATATCACCACACATTTTGAAAGAAATAGATGCAATGTAGGAGTCCTGGGAATTTTTCAAGAATTAACAGCAGGTACTGATGCCCAGGGAACATTCACAGAAAATGAAGAAGGAGGGTGTGGACAATAGTGTCTAATGCTATAGAGTGGTCAAGGAGGATGAGTTCTTAGAACACGACTGGAGTGGGTGGTAAGGCAGTCACTGGTAACCTTGAAACGAACAGTTTCAACAATGATTGGTAAGTAACTCCATAATGCTGAAGAGTAAGAAGGTAGCTTTTAGAGGAATACTTTTAATGGGATTTTAATGAACCCAACACAAAATCAGAAACAAACAAATATCCAACTGGAAACTGCTAGAGAGCACAAACTGTCACTTTGTGCTAATAGGAGATTCTAGCTCCCTCTTATTAACCTAAATTAAAATCTGGGAACATTAGTCTGTAACTCAGTTGTGTAACCAGGTTGTTAATTCCCACAGAGGAGACACAGGGAATAACAAACTGCTGGTAATGGCTTCAATTTATCCCTGAAGTAAAAATGAGATTTTCCTAGTTCTATCATGAGAAATGATCTGAAACATTTGCCCACATTCTTATAAGGAAAATAATCAGATAAAATAGTTTCAATAGGATAATATGATTTTCTTTACCATCAACATGAATATTTCAGTAATAGATTGTTCCTTGAACATGGTTACAAATGTGTTTTAGCTTTACTCCTCTATTATTCAATTTTTCTTTCTTCAATCCACGAAATGAAGAAAAATTCAGTAACTAGTCATACACACTCACACATACACACACACACCTGTGTGTGGACACATACTAGCATTAACTATTTTGAAGGAGTGTAGGATGACTCTTTTATTTTATTTACAAAATAAAAAAAAATTAAAGCCAAACAGTTCAATTGAATTCAATAAGTATTTATTAAGTGCCGGTAGATTCTTCAACACAAAGACAAAAATTAAATGAACATTCTTGTCCTTCAGGAATTCTAGTCTATCAGAAGTGTGTGTGTGGGGGGGGGTTGGGTAGAGAACATATTTATATAGGTAAGTTAATAGAAAGTTATATACCAGTTAAATGCAAAGTAATTGCAGGGTAGAGTGGAGAAGAGAGAGCACTCTCTCCTCTCTAAAGGTGAATTAGGAAAAGTTTCATGTAGGAGGTATATTTCATATGAATTGAAAATTTGAGGAGGGGATTGAGATGGAAATATGCAGAGGTATGGAGAGAGGGAATTACAGTCATGGAAAAAGCCTGTGAAAGAGTCACCGTGATGGGAGATGGAATGTTTAGTTTGGGGAATAGCTAGTAAACCAGTTCAGCTCGTATTTTAAATGCATGAATATGAAATAAGTTTGGAAAGCTCGACTAGAGGCAGATTGCGAAGGGCCTTAAATGTCAAACTGGAGATTTTTGTTTTATTTCAAAGAAAACAGGGAGTCATTGAAGCTGTTTTGAGCAGGAAATAAACTTATTAGGACTATGCTTTCAGAATGGATTGAAGGGGAACAAGACCAGAAGCATGGAGATCAATTAGGAAACTATCATAGTTGTCCAGGTGAGAAGTGATGAGAGTTTGGACTAGGGTAGTGCTGGTCTTTTCTAGTGGAAAGAAGGTAAAAGACAGGGGAGAGTTGTTGTAAGGGTAGAATTATAAAGCTCGGGCAGCTGATTAAGTATAGGGAAGGTTAGGATGAGGGAAGAGTCAAGGATGACTCTAAGGTTGGGCACCTAGGAAGTGAGAAGAATGATGATACCTTCAACAGACACTAGGAAACTGGGGAAAGGAGGCATAATGAGTTCTGATTAGGTATGTAGCACTTGAGACACTATAGGACATACAAGTAAAAGATGTATTAAGAGGCAATTATTGGCAATGTAGGACTGAAACTCAGGTGAAAGATGAACTGTGAATATGTAGATTTGGGTAGTTGTGGTAGTTGAATCCACGGGAGCTAATGAGATCACTAAGAATGTAAGTGGGGGGTGGGGAAGGAATGCACCCACAGCAGAGCTCTACGGTATACTCACTCCAAGAAAGGAACATGTCATTCTGCAAAGGAGATCCAAAAAGACTGGTCTGATAGAAAGAGAAAACAACAGAACAATGTCATGAAAACCAAGGGTGTGTGTGTGGGAGGACGTAACTAGGAGGAAGGGACAGTCAATATTGTCAAACATAAAGTGAGGTCAAGAAGGATGAAGACTGAGAAAGAGGCATTGGATTTGGGAATAAATAAATAGATAACAATAAGTCAATAAGTAGATAAAACTGGAAATTACAAGGTAAACTTGGAAAGAGTCAAGGGTAGGGGGTAAGGAATCAGACTGCAAGGGGTTGAGAAATGAATGGGGATAATTCTAACAAAATAGAGACAAATGTTTTTCTCTCTAATATTTCAAAGATGAAAACTTTCATATCAAAGAAATATCAATTGTGTTCTTTTAAATGTATCTTCAGAAACAATAGATATGATTTTTACTCTCATGCAAGTAGTTAATTCAGTCACAAAATCCTGGGCAAAAAATAATCAGAACAGTGATGAGACTTCATTTCTTTCTTTTGTGGGGCATATATTTGAAGTTATACACACACACACACACACACACATGTATATATGTAAAAATCTCAGGAAATATGTATACCTCAATGTCCAGTTTCATAAATATAACTGGGCTCTGAAATTTGAGTCTGACATTTACTTTATGAACTTTAAAATCATGAATAAAATAAAGATTTTGCTTTTCTTTCCTTGCTTTATAAAAAAAATACTGAAATGAATTTTAATGCAAGATAAATAATTACAAGACTGAATTGTGAATTTATGCCATGAATATACTTACCATTTGCTATGAGCCAAGCTAATTTTTAATAAGATATATGCATACAGATATTTTTTGCCCTTATTTTACTTTATGCTTCTTTACATTCCAAATTCTCATGATCACATGTTGGAGACTACAAACCCTTCCTGATAATTGGTGTTCTAAGTATTTATGGTAGGAGAAACTGTTAATTTCTAGAAATAGCCCTGGTTAATTTCAGCACACCAGTGGATATTCCCCAAGAAACAAAGCCGGATGGAATGCCACTTTGGAAGAGAATCAGGTTGCTTTCCCAGACTGTGATCTTGTGTGTGAGTGGAGGAGGAAGGGTGCAGGGGAGGAAAGGGAGGGTCTTAGGAGGTCTTATGATGGGAAGAGACACACCATTTAGACTATAGAGAGGAGAAGAGGACTTACTCTTAGTCTGCATAGGGTTGAAGACAGACTCATGTGCCATGAAAACCATCAGTCAACAAGCACTTATAAAGTATTTACTGAATGCTAGACACTGTGGTAATAATAAGATGGTCCCAAAGGTTAAAGTCTTGCTGCTGGTCTTATTTATTTATTTATTTGTTTGTTTGTTGTTTGTTTGTTTATTTATTTACTCATTTATTTATTTATTTGTTTGTTTGTTTGTTTGTTTGTCTTTGTTTCTGTGCTTCTTTACTCCACCCCCAACTAATTGACAGAGAGCAGAAAGTGTTTTGGAATTGAGAAATTGGAGTACCCTAAGCCCCAGAGGCTTTAGACATTTTGATGGCTCGGTATAATCTAGTTAGTATTCAGTTAATATGAAACTGTAAGGCATTTATAACGCCCACTGTAAGCTAGAGTGATATCACCCATAGAAGAAGGAAAGGCCAGTGGCTAGGAAGTTTTATTTCAAATGTAAATTTGAGATTTATGTTCCAAAGAGCTTATCTATTTGGGGAAGTTGATTTGCTACTATGAATGAGAAGCCTTCTGACCAAGACTCTTAAATGAACATGATGGACCACCCTTTCAGAATAAAGGATAGGAAGTTTTTATTTTTTTTTCCTTTTATTTTGTTCCTCCAGCCCTCCAACCCCCAAAGTATTTTGGTTCATGGTTAGGGTTCAGGCTTTGAAATGAGAGAATGGTAGCATCTATTCACCTCCAAGTTATAGTAGCCAATGATTTAATCCAAAACAAAAACCTGGAATCAAAGTGTAGCTCCTCAATCATGTTTCCTTGGAGCTATGTCAGGCAGTGGCCAACAGAGAATATGTAAAGAAAGTCAAATTACAAAGGTTTATACCTGATAGAACAGCTTCTGTAAAAGACTTCATGTCCAGTAGAATAGTACCTGGAAAGGACTATGCATTGAGCGAAATAGCATCCAGTAAGGGTTGTGTAGGGCTAGCTAAGTGCCATAGTCGGTAGAGTGCCAAACGTGGAATGAGGAAGACTCATCTTCCTGAATTCAAATCTGGTCTTAGACACTTACTAGCTATGTGACCCTGGGTACAATGCTTAACCCTCTTTACCTCAGTTTCCTCATCTGTAAAATGAGCTGGAGAAGGAAATGGCAAGTTACTCCAGTATCTTTTCCAAGAAAACCCCAAATGTGGTCACAAAGAGTCGGACATAACTGAAAACAACTGAAGAAAAACAACAAAGTGTTGTGTATTTCAACAGAGTAGAATTGGTATCAACAATTGTAGACCATAAGGAAATAGCATGATATTATCATCAGAAGACATAATTACCCCTGTAATCAACAAGCATTTAATAAAAAAGAATTTATTAAGCACCTACTATGTGTCAGGCATTGAGGATATGTTTCTTTAAAATGCTTAATTACATTCAATGTTTTTTACAGTTTCTAACAAATTTTGTTTTGTTAAATATTCCCAAATTATATATAAAAATAGCCATCATTTTTTCAAATGAGGTCCCAAATTTTCTCTCTTCTTCCTGACCCTCCCACCTCCTTGAAAAGGCAAGCAATTTAATATCAATTATACATGTGAAGTCAAACAAAATATATTTCCATATTAGGCATGTTGCAAAAGAAAAGACAAACAAAATTTTAAAAAATACAGTAAAAAAAAGTATATTACACTCTGCATTCAGAGTGCATCAGTTTTCTCTCTGGAGGTGAATAGTATTTTAAATCATTGGTACTTTGAAGTTGTCTTGGATGATTGCTCTGATCAGAGTAGCCGAGTCTCATAGGTAAGCATCGTTACCATCTTCTTGTTACTTTTGTAACATTGTATACAATATTCTCCTGACTCTGCTCACTTCATTTTGCATTAGTTCATATAAGCCTTCATAGATTTTTTCTGAAACCATACTGCTCACCATTTCTTATTGCACAATAGTATTTTATCACAATCATATGCTACAACTTGTTCATCCACTCCCCATTATTCCCAGGTCTTTGTACAACAAAAACAGCTGCTATAAACATTCTTATACAAATAGGTCCTTTTCCTTTTTCTTTGATCTCTTTGGTATACAGACCTAGTACTGGTATTGGCGGGCCAAAGGGTGTGCACTCTTTTATGGCTCTTTGGGCATCTAAATTGTTCTCCAGAATGGTCAGACTAGCTTACAACTCTACCAATAACACATTAGTATTCCAATTTTTCAACATCCCCTCTATAAATTGTCATTTTTTCCTTTTGTGTCACGTTAGCCAATCTGATAGGTGTGAGATGGTATCTCAGAATTCTTAGTCTTACATAATTGTCTTCATATGCTCCCTGGGTTTGTCTTGACAGATAGACTCCAAATATTTTATATTTTCTGAAGTTATCTTAAATGGAATTTCTCTTTCTATGTTTTGCTGTTGAGTTTTGCAGGTCATACGTTGAAATAGTGATGATTTGTGTAGGTTTATTTTACATCCTGTAACTTTGGTGAAGTGGTTAATTGTTTCAGGGATACTTGTTTAAAAATAGTCATTACCTCCCTCTCAAGGTGGTCACATTCTATTAGGGGTATAAGACAAATTGAAAGATAAATAAATGTAAGAATATAAGGAAAACAATTATACAATGATGTTTGTATGTGTTTTAGAAGAGGATATTGCTAAGAGCTGAGGGGTTCAGAAAAGATGTTATGAAAGAAGTAGCACAAAATTTAAGCCTTAAAGGGAGCTAGAGATTGCCAAGAGAACAGGTGAGGAGAGGGATGATTATAGTCATGGCAGACAACATTTACAGGGTCAGGGAGGCAAAGGATAATGTCAAACGTGGGGAATAGCAAGTGTGCCATTGTGAGTCATACATAAGAGCATGTTATTGATTGTACTGTGTTATTAGCCTGAAAAGATAGGCTGAAGCCATATTATGAAAGGTTTGATTATCTAACAAGAATCTATATCTCCTTTGGCCAATTGGTAACTACTGAAACTTCTTGAACAAGGGAATGACATTGAATCCAGAGAAGTGGAAAATCGCTTGAATAATGAGAGAAATGGAAGAGATTGTAGGAGATATCTAGATTACAAAGGAATACACAGTATAACATACCTGATAAGTGGTTATCCAGTCTCTGCTGAAATGCTTTTAAGTAGGGAGAACCTACCACTTCTTAGAGGCAGCCCATTCCACTTCTAGACAGTTCTAATTCTTAAAAAGTTCTTTTTTTGTTTGTTTTGTTTTGTTTTTCCCTGATACAAGCCCAAATTAGTTACTTTGAAACATTGACCCAGTACTACTGGTCTTTGCCTAGGTGGCCAAAGAGAATGATGTGGACTTCTTTCACATGATAATTTTCCAAACACTTGAAGAGAGTTATCTAGTGCTTCCCTGAGGCTTCTCTTCTCTTACCTAAACATTCCCAGTTCTTTCCACTGATCCTCATATGGCATGAACTCATGAAACTGAGTCCTTAAATTGGGTGCCCAGAAATGAACATAAAACCTTTGATGAGGTTTGACAGATAAGAGTATAGTTGGATTGCCACTTCTTTATACATGGAATATACGCCCCTTGATGTTGTCCAAGACTGCATTAGATTTTTTAGACTGCCACATCACACTGTGGATTTATATTAAGCTTTTAGTCTATTAAAACTTTCAGATCTTTTTTCAGAACTTTTGTCCATCCACTGTCTAGTCCTAGCTTAAACTTGTAAGGTTGATTATTTTTGTAGCAATTTTAAAACCACATTTATTCCTATTCAATTATTTCTTAGTTGTTTAAATGCAGTGATCTACTAGAGAAGATGAGGAGATGTGGATTAGATGATAATATAATTAAGTTAATTAAAAACTATTTGCATGGCCAGACTCAAGAAATGCTTGTTTACAATTCAATATCAAAACAACGAGGTTTCCAATGGAGGAATCCAGGGATCTGTGATGGGCCTATGATGTTTAACATTTTCATAAATTACTTAAAGGAATAAATGTCATGTTCATTAGATTTTTAAATGACACAAAGCTGGAGAGGATAAATTGTAGGATGAAATTTCCATCAATGCAATTCAAGAAGTTATTATCTGTTCTGCTTTTGGCAGATAGAGAATTATAGCAGATGTCTGTAAAAACTGAAATCCATCCTTACTCCATGCCTCTGTGACAGACTTTTCATTTGTTTCTAAAACTCCTTATCTATGTTGTTCTTCTGACCAGGTGGTTTGTAGTATCCTCCAATGATAAAAATCACTTTTGTTTCTCCTTCCACTGCGCTTCATCCAACTGTTCTCCACCATGCTTTCCTGATTCCTGCTGTTCTTCACACGTGTATAACATGATGCTGCTCTATCTCTTCATTCCCTATCTTTAACTTCTCCCATTTCCTTTTAATAACTATATCAACCCAGAAATATTTTTCAGTTATTTCACCTAGTTTCACTGATAAGGAAAAAAAATGCCTCCTTGTGTTAGAATCTCAAATTCAAAATTTGAGTCTTTACATAGAGACATTTTCAGTCATGTGTTATTGCTACTGGCTCTTTTCTGGAATTTAACTTCTGTGAACTTCTGGGTCTTTCACTGTTATTCTTTCCCCATCATATGCTAGTTGTTGTGGTATACAACTTAAGGGAACAACATAGGTATGCTTCTTCCTCCTCTAACCTTTATAATTTAAGTTCAATTTTGTTAAATTTGGGAAATACCTAACAAATACCTTACAAACTTTTGTTTAATGTGTTCCTTCACTTTCCAGGAAACTGTCATTATTTTATTTTAAGCTGTGGTTCATAAATGCAAATTCTATTTTCAGACACAGTCTTCTTGGCCAGATGTTCATTCCCTAGAGTGTCAGACTTGGAGTTAGAACTCCCTTGGTTTTAATCCTGCCTCAGGCACTTACTAATTGTGTGAACTCAGGGGAAGTCACTTAATTTTTCTTAGCCTGAGTCTCCTCATAAGTAAAATAAGGATAATGATAGTACCTACCCCAAAAAGTTGTTGTGAGGATTAAATGAGATAATATATGTAAAATATTTTGCAAACCTTAAAGCATTATATAGATTATTATTTATATTCATCATCATCCTCATCATCATCCTTGACCTTGATTTGGCGACAATGAGAGAAGTACAAGTTCAATTTCTTACCAAAGACCTAGTAGTCTTTGTCAACAGTTCTTAGGTCCTTTCTGACAGTATCATTTGTGAGCATGTGAATCACTAAAAGTAGGATGTAGTCACCTGCCTTGATCAGTCTTGGGAGGTTCTCTTTTATGTTATATATAGGCTCCAGGGAGTCAATAGACTTCTCCATTGGTGTTACCAAGTCAACAAATAGTTGTTTCAGTGGCCCTGAGCAGGGAATTGCATACTATTACCCTGGAATTTTTCCTCTGACCTAAACTGGATGATCTCTTTAGCTTCTTTAGCTCTATTCCATTCTTTGAAGGACAAGTAGCTGCTTTCTTCTCTGATAAATGATCAGGCCTATACTCTAAGATGGTATCAAACTCAAATAGAAACTGAGGCCACTAATCTATACATGAGGATCCTTGTGAGTCACATATTGACTTAGTTTTAAAATGTATTATTATCTGTATTTTACTGTATTTTTTCTTTTTTAAAAATATTTATTTTTAGTTTTCAACATTCACTTCCACAAGATTTTGAGTTCAAATTTTGTCCCCATTTCTTCCCTCCCCCAACCCAAAGATGGCATGCATTCTGATTACCCCTTCCTCCAATCTGCCCTCCCTTCTATCACCTCCACCCCTTTTCTTATCCACTTCACCTTCGATTTTCCTATAGGGTAAGATAGATTTCTATACCCCATTGCCTTTGTATCTTATTTCTCAGTTCCATGTAAAAAAAATTTTTGACATTCATTTTTAAAACTTTGAGTTTCAAATTCTCTCTCTTCCTCACTCCCCATCCACCCTTGTTGAGAAGGCAAGCAATTCGATATAGGTTATACATGTGTAGTCATGCAAAACACTTCCGTAATAGTCATGTTGTGAAAGAGTAACTATGTTTCCCTCCATCCTATCCCACCCTCCATTTATTCTATTCTCTCCTTTGGCCCTGTCCTTCTTCAAAAGTGTTTACTTCTGATTACCCCCTCCCCCAATCTACCTTTCCTTCCATAACCCCCCTCTCTTATCTCTTTTCCTCCTATTTTACTGTATTTTTAAAATGTATTTTATTAAATATTTCCCAATCACATTTTAATCTGGTTTGTGCTATACTCAGGACTCCTGTAGGCCATGTATTTGATAACTCTTCTCTAAGAATATCATTTTGGCAATTATGTAGAGTTTTGGTTATAGAGGGAAAAGGAAAAGATGGAGGAGATCAATTTAGAGGCTACTGTAATAGTCTAGTTTAGAGTGTTGAGGGCTAGGACTGGGGTGGTTGTGGTATAAGTAAAAAGAAACGGATGGATATGAGAGATTCTTAAGATGTAGAAGTGAGAGGACTTAAGAACTGCATAGATAATAGGGGTAATTCAGAGTCAAGAGTTAGAGATGCCTGAGAATTTGGGATGCTAGAAGAATGTTAGTACTCTCAACATAAATAGAGAAGCTATGAAAGGGCTTGGTTTAGGAAGAATGGTAATGAATTCTGATTTGCATATGTTGACTTTGAGATGCCTATAGGAAATCCAAGTGGATGCCCTAGTTATATTGTCTTAGAACTACTTCTCTTACAGAAGAAAAAACCCTGATCACTCCCAACTAGAGCTCTATCTAGGATAATGCTTTAAACCATATAGACTATCATTGGTCTTTGAGTGAGGTATGTATACGGGTGGCATATTACTATTTCAAACAACCCCAGTTGTGAGTCGTATTTTTGATTTATAAATTAGAATATGTTTTGTGCCTTTTAGCACTATTTATATATAGTACTTAGTACTGTTCAGTATGTGTTTGTAAAGGGAGCTGGTAACTACTTTTAGGGAGTTCCATAAACTAAAGTTCCCAGATCATCTGAATAAAGTCAAGAAATTGGAGAACAGAGAGGTCCCCAATTACACAGGAATCTTTTATATCATGATGGTGCTACTGACACAAGGCTTACCAAACATAATGAGTACTTAAGTATGTCTATGTAATGATCATGTTTTCCATGTATATAGCAATTCACAGTTGACAAAATATTTTCACATATATTATTTCTTTTGATTCTCATAACAGCCTGTGAGTTAGGCAGTGAAAGTATTATTTATCCTACTTTACATAAAAAAGGTTTTCATTGTAACTTAGAACCTTAGAGAGTTGCCTTGGGTGCTGAGGTTTATCATAGTTACCTAGAATTTGCAAGGGCAGGACTTGTACCAAGGTATTTCTGACTCAGAAGCTGGCCCTCTCCTCACTGTGCAATCTCTATTAGAATCATCAGACTGCAAAAGATGCTTCACAACCATCTAGTATGCATGTAGATACATACAGTACCACTGATTAAGGAAAACTAGAAAAATCATCACTCCTTTTTTTTTCATATGCCTTACAGTGAAAAATAGGAAGGTTAAGCAATGTTATCACAAGCTTTTCCAATAGCACTTAGAAGTGAGTAAGTGAATACTGAGGCCAACAAAAAAAAAAGTTTTACAAGTTCTCATCACATCTTACGAAATTGTAAAAGGCAAAACAAATAAGATGGAAAAGAAATTATAATGACATAGGAAAGAAGATATGAAAAGATCAATTGCCTTTATGAGGTAACTTCTTCTGGATTCCAAAATGTGACAATTTTCAAAATGAAAAAGCTTTATTTTCTAGTACTAGATCTTTACTGTTTTTTTAATCCCCCCAAAGTAAAAGCTATAAAGGAAATCACAAGTAACAAAAAAGGTGCATAGCATAAATATTAAATATGGTAATATCTTGTAATTTTAAGATGCCTTTAAAAATTCCAAGTATTTTTCAGGCAGTTGTGAACCTTACATCATTTTGAGTAAGATATGGAGGGAGTCATTAAGCTGTGATCTATAGACATGAATTACTGTCATGAGTTGTGACTAAAAATCTACTTATAGGTATAGAATATTTGTCCTTATGAATACTGGGCATTTCCAGTTCACAAGCCTGGAGATACCTGGTCAGGATTTCACAAATGCCCCTTCCAGATTGTCAGATAAAAGAGGGAAAAGAGGCCACCTGCAGTATGCACAGAGATATTCCAGAAATACCAATTTACATGAAAATGGGATATGGTAGGGGTAGACTGAAGTACTTCCCCTGGATATGGGCATTTGCTCTGACACTTTTCTATGGCACATGTGCTCTGGCTAAATGAAACACATGAACCAAAACTTCTAATAGGGGCCTTGGTGACCGTGATTGAGATTGGCAACTAAGCTACAAAGAGCTGACCACATGTATAGAAAGAGTGCCTAAGCTAAACAATAGCTCAAAAGGTAGTGTTTCAAAAGAAGAGGATATTTTGTGTTGCAACCCTACAGTTAACAAGTAAATAATTTAAAAGTGAGACCTAATTAATGCTATTTCTTTATTTCTCTTTTCATATTTCTTCTAGGTCCAATCTGACTTCTTTTAGTTTTTATACACATACCACGCATCCTGTTATTTTAATGGAAGATTTATCCTACTCCCAAAGCCTTATACTATGCTCATTTTCAAACCTTACTCTGTCAGCATCCTTTGACATGAAACCTTTTGCTCTCAGACTCATTTGATCACTTGCAATCTAGACCTTTAAATCAGTTATCTTAAGGGAACTCTGATTTTTATTTATCTACTTATATAATGTCTTTTTATTTATTTTTTTTTATTTATCTACTTATATAATGTCTTTTCTCATCCCTAGCTCTAACATTGGAAAATCACTACTAATCTCTGGCCTCCATATCCATGGAGGCAGGGACCAAACTATCTTATATGACTCTAAGCCAAACACCCAACCACAACTAAAAAAATAAAAGAGTATAGTCACTGGCTGCCCTGGGGCCTCCTAAAGTGGATTCTTTAGAGACAGAGGCCCAAAATATTACACTCCAGCAACCGGTAGTCCATAAACAGAAAAACAACTCAAATTTATATAGCACTTAAGGGTTTATAAAGAATTTCCCTTATAACCCTATATCACAGATCATTAAACAATTATATTACATTATGCATATATGGAAATTGAGACTTGGAAAGACTCAGTGACTTGTTCTAAGTTATAAAACTGGGAAATAATAGAAATTAGGTTTGAAAGCTAGCCTCTTAACTTTGTCCAACATATTATTAATACTGCTTCTCTAAGAAGGAACTGTTCTCCAAACAATCTTCAAAGCCAGTTCATAGTAGGTGTTTAATAAACATGTATTGGGTTTACTTAACTCTGATAGTAGTAAAATGATGGTTGTGGAAGTGGGTAGAATCAACTGCTATGTGCACCATCTGTACTGTGAATCCCTCAGATTGGGTCATCTCCCTGGCAGAGTAACTGAGTTTCTGGCGCAAACCAAGGCAGTGATGTAGCTCCATCTCCAGATTCTCTCCACAGTCTAAACCAGTTGGGTCAAACTCAAATAGAAATAGGGGCCACTAACTGTACATAAGAATCCCTGTGGGCTGCAAACTGATAGGTTTACAGTGCAATATTCTCTATTCTTTATTATATTTTTTATTTTGTTAAACTTTCCCAAAATAATTGTAATTACATTGAAGATACACCCAGGAGTATTGTGGGCTGCTTGTGGCCCATGGGCCACATGTTTGACACCTCTGATCTAGACCAATGTGATTTTGGTAGTGTATGCCTATCAGAGAAGTCGTCTATTGATTGGACAACCCATAGTAGGGCATTGCCATAGGAATTCCTCAGGGAATGGAATCCAATGAGAAGATGTAGAAAACTTTCTCTATGAGGTAAAAGGGTTAGTGATACACCATGTGGTCTAAAATGGCCACAATTAGATTTGTTTTCTTAGAAACAGCAATATCCCAGCAATAATAATGACAACATATTCAGCTCTTTCAGAGACCTAAGCATGGATTTATCTTTGAATCTACATGGTCTCTTTGAATAATTTTTAGAAATCTTGGGAAAATTCTATACAATGGGTTATCTTAGGTGGAATTGAGCACTGACTGATCCACACTCAATCAACAAATTCCCAAATTTCTTCTGCTTTTGGTCCTACTCAGAGCTACTGTAGTGTCTTTAACATTCTTTCAATTCACTCATTGTTAGAATTCTGACTGACAGTCATAGCTTGTGAGAACAATGGCCCTAGATTAAACCAAAGAATGCAATCATTCTTAAACCATTCTACTCATGTTGATGGGTTAGGGTATCTTAATAGAACCACAGATTCCCATATGAACCAATCTCAAAGCCTTCCTGATTGACCCTTGCAGTGGAATTCTACAACCTTAAGATGCTGAGTTAACCAAACTGTTGGTGTCTGAGAATTCTAGAAATGTCACATAATTAGTAATTATTGATTGAAACTATTCTAGAAATTTCAGATCTCCCAGAGGTAGTTAAAAGGACTAATTAGAGAAAGTGCTGGACCTGGAGTCAGATAAACCAGAGCTCAAATCTAGTCTTAGGCAATTACTAACTATTTAACTCTTGGCAGGTCATTTAGCTTCTGTTTGCCTCAGCTTCTTCAACTATAAAAGGGGGATAAAATTACTTTGCAGGATCATTATGGGAATCAAATGAGCTAATATTTGTAAAAAAAAAACAAAAACCACTTAGCACAGTGCCTGGTACATAGCAGTCACTATATAAATACTTAATCTGTTCCCTTCCCCTTCCTTTCAATGGATGCCTGTTTCTCTTTATTCCTGTGTCCCAAGTAGGCCAAACCTTTGTGGTCCATGTTGGAAAGTATTGTATATTCAATAGTTTGAATATCACCTGCATTCCCTTTGTTGTAAGGTTTCTGAAGTTGCTTTTGTTGGTTTTGCATAATCCAGACATTGTGGGGAAATCAGGAAAGGTCATGTTCATTATTCTCCAGAGTGCCAGAAGCATTGCCTAAAGCATTGCCTAAAGCTATTACATTCCAGATACAGTTATGGTCCCTCAAAGAACCTCCATCCAGAACTGCCTTCTCAGCTAAGAATTTAGGATGTATTCATTGCAGACAGAGGTATTGCCAGACTTGGCTCTGTGATTGTGATGTTTACCTAGTCCCAAGAGCATCAATTCTCTAGTGTGTTGAATAGAATTAAAATTGTAGCACTACATGAATCACAGGAAAAGAATATTCAAAAGGAATTAATCTGGCCCTTCATTTCTCCTTCCAGGACTCCAGTACTATGTGGCAAGAAATAGAGCATTATAGTTCTTCAGTGATTACAGATAGCTGAATACCATCAACATATGGGATTGGTACTCCCAACCCTGAGGGGCAACTTACTGAACCAGTTAGATGGAGTGGTAATATTCAGCAAACTGAATCTGAGCCTAGATGGATTTTTTTACCCCATTTTCCAAGTCTTTGTAGTCTCTGGGGGTACTGGTTTATTTACATAATATTCTTATTTAGTTCACTATAGTAGGAAAGTCCTGGCTTTGGCTATTCTTACAGTAGTTTAGTTCTGATAAATAGTTCTGGTAAATAAATTTATTTTATTTAGTAATTACTTTATTTAGTAACAGCAAGGAAAGGTATGTTTAGCAAGAACACTTTATTTTCCCCTGCCTCTATGTTACCCATGTCAGGCCTCCAATGAAACATCAGGGCCTGGCTACAGTCCCTCATGCTTTTTTGAACTCAGAATACCAGGAAACCACTTCAAAAGCTTAATCTTTAATCCCTTGATCAATTTAAATAAATACAATTTCAATACCTTTTAATCAAAAATTAGTATAATCTGTACTGGAAGACTTTTATATGTTATTCTCATCATACCACTTACTCCCTCCATCCCCATGCTGGGGTTTGACTATGAGGGGACTAGTGGTACTCATCCCACTATGAGCAGTACTCATCTGTGCCTTGTGTTACCCCTCCCTCCTTTGCTAAGATCTAAATGTTGCCTTTGACATGGCCACTGCCTTTCTGTGCCAAGGCACAAGCGCAGTGGGAGCAGATACAGCTGGCACTTGTGCTGTGTCACTCTATGTCAGGACCTAGCACTGTGCATGTTTTCCACAAACAGGGCTGTGATGTTTTCCACTACTGCTTGGTTCAACATGATTGTGAGGTCAGAAATGACCTCATAGAGACAGCTCAACTTGCTTATAGTAATAGTGGTTACCTAGGCCAGAGCTTGGGCTCCTCCTTATGTCATCTTTTCCAGTGTAGGATTTACCTCTTCCTGTCAGTCCATCTCCACTGAAGGGACAAGGAGGTGGATCTGCAATTCACAAAGCTTCCACCAAGGCTAGCAATGACCAGCTCATTCAGAGATGAAATGGGTCCCTTTCCCATTTCTACTATATTGAGAGGGCTATAGGCCTGAGAAGAGAATGGAACATCTCTGCTGTCCCAGAGATGGTAGAACCATTTCATTGGTTAGGCACCATCATGCTTAACTAAGCCAAAGTCCATATAACATATGTATTGGGACAAATGGTATCTGGGACCATAATGAGAAAGCGAAGATAAGTAAAGAGAGATATTCCACTACTATGAAATGATACATTTTCTTGATTGTTCCTAGCACAAGAAATATTGTTGGTTGCTACTGATGTGTGCTTTCTTGTACCATTAACAAGTTTTGTCCTTCAACAATATGAATACTCATTTCTGGTGCCTTTTTCCAGCTGTATATATGTTAGCTTTGAGAACACCTGGTTTTGATTTTGACCTGACCATTCAGTTGCCCTACCCAATCCTATATTTGTTGAACTGAATTGAATTAAATTGAATTGAATAAGGTTATACCATGCCCTTCTTCTCCTCCCCTTACCCACCATTTGCAGATATGGTCTTTCCTTTGGAACTTATTAAACCTGTAATGTCTGCTTACCTCACTCATTCTCTGTGAGAGTAGAAACCAAAAAAAAAAAAGAGAGAGAGAGAAAAGCTGAATTCTGGGATTATATAATGAGTATAATTAAGTAAAAGTATCAAGTAATTCTTCTTTCTCATTCTACTCAATGATTATAATTAGGACAAATCAATTGTTTAAAAAAATTACCCATGACTATTTTCTACATAAAAGCAAGATAGAATCAAAATCAAATTAATGAAACAACCCTAGAGATTTTGAATCAAGTGGAAAAGAAGTAAATGATGGATTCTAAGAATGGCAACAAAGAGGTAATGAGCTACACATTGGAACAAGCAAAGGACATTGACCTGTAAATTACACCCTGGATTTACATAAGATGTGCAAAGATGTACTTGTCACTGGTGTTCACATAGGAAAACATGGTTCATGAACAGACTTGAAGAATATCAATGTGAGGGGGGGCAGAGCCAAGATGGAAGAGAAAAGGTAGGGACTTGCTTGAGCTCCCCCAAATTCCCCTCCAAACAACTTTAAATAATGCTTCAAAACAAATTCTGGAGTGGCAGAAACCACAAAAGGATGAGGTGAAACAATTTTCTAGCCTAAGACAACTTAGAAGGTTGACAAGAAAGTATTACCACACTGGGGTAAGAGTGGAATGCAGGCTACACCAACATGCTGGTACTCCAGCAAACCAGGAGCAGACCTTGGGGTGACTGAATCTACAGTAGCTGCTTCTAGAGTTCTCACCCCACAGATGGTAAAGGAGTCAGATAACTGGTTAGATAGAAAATCCTGAGGTCCTTTTGCTGGCATTGGGTGCAGGACTTTGTTGCATTGCCCAGTTGCAGATCCAGGTCATAATCCCAAGGCAAGGAAGAGCACTAGCATACTAGGCTGTAGGGGAGCTGTGACTCTAGTCAGAGTTCTAGGGCAGAAAAAGTTCTTGTGGTCACTCATGGAACAGAGCACAGCCCAAGAGAGTAGTAAACACACCCCTCCTTGGATCATATCACATTAGAAGAACTGAAAGCTTACACACTCTAAGAATTACTTCTGAAAGTAGCTGCAAAAAAAACCTGAAGCTTGGGATGGTGATGTCCCCTCCAAACCAGGAGCAGAGTCCGACTTTAATATAAACTTAAAAATCAAGAAATAGGCTAGAGAAATGAGCAAACAAGAGAAAAATATCCTGACCATAGAAAGTTACTATAGTTACAGGGAAGATAAAAACACAAATACAGAAGACAACAAAGTCAAAACTGCTACATAAAAGCCTCAAAGAAAAATGTAAATTGGTCTTCGGCCATAAAACAGATCAAAATTATTTTAAAAATCAAATAAGAGAGGTAGAGGAAATTATTGGGAAAAGAAATGTGAATTCCATAAGAAAACCAGGAAAAATGATTCAACAGGTGGGTAACAGAGGCACAAAAAATACTCAAATAACACCTTAAGAAACAGAATAAGCCAACTGGTAATAGAGGCACAAAAATCTAATGAAGAGCAGACCAGGCCAAATGTAAAAGGAGGTACAAAGGCTAACTGAAGAAAATAATACCTTAAAAAATACAGTTGGGCAAGTGGAAGTTGATGACTCCATGAGACATTAAGAATTAATCAAACAAAATCAAAAGAATGAAAAAAATAGAAGAAAATGTAAAATATCTGATTGGAAAAACAACTGACCTGGAAATTAGATCCAGGAGAGATAATTTAAGAATTACTGGACTACTTTAAAGTCATGATCACAAAAAGAGACAGGACAGTGTCTTTCAAGAAATTATCAAAGAAACTGCCCTGATATTCTAGAACCAGAGGGTAAAATAATAATTAAAAAAAAAAAATCCACCAATCACCTCCTGGAAAAGATCCCAAAATGAAAACTCCTGGGAATATTATAGCCAAATTTCAGAACTATCAGGTCAAGGAGAAAATGCTGCAAACAGCTGAAAGAATCAATTCAAATATTGAGGAGTTACAGTTAGGATTACACAGGATTTAGCATCTTGTACATTACAGAATCAGAGAGCTTGGAATATGATATTCTGGAAGGCAAAGAAACTTAAATTACAATCAAGAATCAACTACCCAGCAAAACTGAGCATGATCAGAGGAAAAATGGATATTCAATGAAATAGAGGACTTTCAAACATCCTTGAAGAAAGACCAGAGCTAAATGGAAAATTCCATTTTTAAATACAAGACTCAAGAGAAGTATTAAAAAGTAAACAGGAAAAAAAAAACATAAGTTATTCAATGAGGTTAAACGGTTTACATCCTTACATGGGAAGATGAGACTTGTAACTCTTAAGAATTATATCTCTGTTAGGAATGTTAGAAAGAGTACACACAAAGAGAGGGTGCAGGTATTTGTTAACTTTGATGGGATGATATAAAGAAAATACAGGGTGAGAAAGATGATTGAACTGGGGAAGGGAGAGGCAAAATGGGGTAAAAATTATTGGACTACCTGAAATCCATGATCAAAACAAAAACTTAGATGTCATCTTTCAAGAAATTATCAAGGAAAACTTCCCTGATATTCCAGAATCAGAGGGTAAAGTAGTAAATGAAAGTATCTACCTTCTGACAAAAGATCCCAAAATGAAAACTTCCAGGAATACTATAGCCAAATTTCAGAGCCTTCAGGTCAAGGAAAAAATATTGCAAGCAGCCAGAAAGAAATAATTCAAATATCATGGAGCCATGGGATAACACAAGATTTAGCAGTTTATATATTAAAGTATTAGAATATAACATTCTGGAGGACAAGAGAGCTAGGATTACAACGAAGAATTATCTACCCAGCAAAACTAAGTATAATTCTTCAAGAGAAAATAAAAATGGTTATTCAATTAATTAGAGAATTTTCAAGCATTCCTAATTAAAAGACCAGAGATGAATAGAAAATTTGACTTTCAAAAAGAATACTGAAGAGAAGCATTAAATGGTCAACAGGAAAGAGAAATCATAAGGGATTTAATAAGGTTAAACTATTTACATTCCAAATTGGGAAAATGATACTTGTACCTCCTAAGAACTTTCTCATTATTAGGGAGCTAGAAGGAATGTACATAGACAAAAGGCATAGGTATGAGTTAATATGATGGGATGATAACTAAAAAAAAATTAAAGAGTTAAGGAGTGACAAAAAGGAATGCACTGGGAGAAGCAGAAAAGGAGAGGTAGAATGGAGTAAATTTTCTCACATAAAAGAGGTGCAAAAGAGCTTTTATAGTGGAGGGGAAAATGATGAAACTGAAGAGGGGAACATGAGATCCTTACTCTCATTGGCACAAAGAGGGAATAACATACACATTCAATTGCATATGGAAACCTATCTTGCCCTACAGGAAAGTAGGAGGAGAGGGGAATCAAAGGAGGGTCAATGATAGAAGAAAGGGCAGATTGAGGGAGGTGGTGGTCAGAAGCAAAATACCTTTGAGGATGGACAGGATGAAAAGAGAGAATAGAATAAACAAAGGGAAAATAGGATGAAGGGAAATAATGTTAGTAATTACAACTGCAAAAAAATTACAGCAAGTTTTGCTGATAAAAAGCTTATTCCTCAAATATATAGCTGAGTCAAGTTTCTGAAAATAAAAGCCATTCTCCAATTGATAAATGGTCAAAGGATATAAAAAGTCAGTTTTCAGATGAAGTAATCAAAACTATCTAGCCATAAGGAAAAAAAAAAGAACTTTAAATCACTGTTGGTTAGAGAAGTGCTTATTAAACAATTCTGAGGTATCATCTCCCATCTAAAAGTGGTTAATACAACAGAAAAGGAAAACAACAAATGTGGGAGGGAACATGTGGGAAAATTGAGACAATAATTTACTATTGATTTAGTTGTGAACTGATCCAACCATTCTGGAGAGCAATTTGGAACTATGCCCAAAGGGCTATTAAACAATGCATACCCTTTGACCCAGTAGTACCATCACTAGGTCAGTATCCCAAAGAAATAATAAAAAAAAGGAAACCTATATGTGCAAAAATATTTGTAGCAACTCTTTTCTGGTATCAAAGAATTGGAAATTGAGGGGATGTCCATTAACTGGGGAATGGACATGCAAGCTGTAGCATATGTTTGTGATAGGATGCTGTTGTGCCATAAGAAATGAAAGGCAGAGTTCTCTCAGAAAAATCTAGAAAGACTTACATGAACTGACACAAAGTGAAATGAGCAGAACCAGAACATTGTACATAGTAATAGCAATATTGTATGATGATCAAATATGAATGACTTAGCTATTCTCAGAAATACAATGATCCCAGACAATTCTGAAAGACTTAGGATGAAAAATGCTATTCATCCCCAAAGGATGAACTGGTGGAGGCTGAAGACAGATTAAAGCATACTTTTTTTCCTTTATTTTTCTTGCATTTTTGATATCTTTTTTTCTTTCACAACATGACTAATATGGAAATATGTTCTGCCGGACTGCACATGTATAATCTATATTAAACTGCTTACCTTCTCAGAGAGGAGAAAGGGTGGGAGAGATTTTGGAACTCAAAGTTTTAAAAAAAAATGTTAAAAATTGTTTTTACAGGGGCAGCTAGGTGGCACAGTGGATAGAGTACTGGCCCTGAAGTCAGGAGGACCTGAGTTCAAATCCAGCCTCAGACCAAACACTTGACACTTACTAGCTGTGTGACCCTGGGCAAGTCACTTAATCCCAGTTGCTTTAAAAAAATTGTTTTTACATGTAATGAAGGAAAAAATAAAATACTAAATAACTAAAATTTTAAAAAGAATACCAGTGTAATAAGGCAAGGGAGATAATAAGAAAAAGGTGAATTTAAGTCAGTTGGACATATCTAGTGAAATGCTGGGAACTGTATTTTTTTCATGATTCTGGAGTAGCATGAGTTGAGACAATGAATTGATTTAATCTGTATCTATCAGGGATGGAGTTTGCAATCCAGTGGGTTATAAGAAACCAAACATGAATGGAGTGTTTATGTGAAGATTTGGGGTGTTCATACTTCTCTGTGCCACCAATCTGTGAGGCAAAACCAATATAATGGGATAGTAGTTTATTCACATTTGATGTATGAATATGTTTTTGAGTTCCCTCCAGTCCATCCCTGCATGTGGAGAGAATAAACCCAGGGCGTACATTGGAATTTGGAAGTCAGAGCATTAATAAGAGTAGAGGAACTATATAGGGAAAATATCCTAAGGATTATATTATATTATATTATATCTTATCATACCGTATAATATCATATCATATCGTATTATATTATATTATCAAAGTGGAATAAGATGTCCCTAGAAGTAATGAGTTCTTCACTAAAAATCTTCAAAAAAATGATACTTGAGTATGTACTGGGTATGTTGAAGAGGTCATCGCTTTTTAGGAGTGATTTAGACTAGATGTCCTCCGAGGTCCATTCCAAGGCTCTAACATTCTGTGATTCTGTGAGAAGTTCCTAAAGATTGATACATTAAACTACAAAAATGCTTTCCTGGATTGGCAGAATTACTTTGTAATATTTTTAAAAGGCTATTACGAGTCTATCTAGACTCTAATGGCACCCTAATCAATAATAATTTACATGTAGATAAAAATCAATAAATTAGAAAAAATACATTTATTAATTTAATTACCCTTTAAATACTGTTAACATTGCCCATGTGAACTACAAATCTACTTTAAATGTTTAGTTCCATTAAATACAAATATACCGTCTGTCCACAAAGATAACATTATTAAACCAATAGGACATTTGTTTTGAGTTGACTTTTCATGGGATAGGGATTAATTTGCACTGATCCATACCTTTCATCATAGTATGAGATATCTAGCTCATTCTAGAGGCCTATACTGTGGCAATTCAAGAGTTAAGTCAAGTGGCTGTCACAGAAACTGTACTGATACTCACACACTATTAGCCAAATGTGCTAAACAGGTGAGTTAACAATCCATTGTTCTAAAAATCACATGTGTCTCTTCAGTTAGCCAGCTTAGAAAGATGGAGGGGTCAGTTCTATGGCTATTGTGAGGATCAACAAATTATACCAGTGGGTATTTGGGAAACTGTCCATGATCTGTGGACTTCCCTTTGCTTTTTTTTTTTTTAATAATAGAATAAATAGCAATGATCATCCCTGAATTGTATTTCTTAACCTGTTCCTAACAACTTACCCTAATAGCAGATGACATCACATTTTGTTGTATAATGATGCAGAAGTCCAAACCTAGTGTTAGGGATATACATCAGTATTTAAGAAATATAATATCTTTCCTTAGTTTAAAACTTTTTTTTTACTGATGAATATTTCAAACCCTCTGCTTTGTCCCACCCCTCACAAAATCAGTGATTTTATTGGTTTAGGGTTCTACTGATGTAGAAACACTTCCACATATAATATCATAAGGTTGCAGATTTAGAGTTGGAAGAGACTTTTCTTTTTCTTTTCTTTCTTTTTTTTTTTTCTGGGGTGGAGGGAGGGAGGCAATTGGGTTAAGAGACTTGTCCAGGGTCATAGAGCTAATAATTATCTGAGGCTAGTTTTGAACTCAGGTCTTCCTACCTCCAGGGCTGTGCTCTATCCACTGTGACACCTAGCTGTCCATTAGAAGAGAGTTTTTTTCCTTTAATTTTGAATATGTTTTTCCTTTTTTAAAAATTAATTAATTTATTTATTTTTAGTTTTCAACAATCACTTCCATAAGCTTTTGAGTTTTAAATTTTCTCCCTTTCCCTCCCTACCTCTCTCCCCAAGATGGCATACTATCTGATATAGGCTTTACCTATACAATCTTACTAAACATACTTTAATATTAGTCATGTTGTAAAGAAGAATCAGAACCAATAGGAGGAACATCAAGAAAGAAGAAATAAAAAAAAAAAAACAGAAAAAAAAGAGCAAATAGTATGCTTTGATCTGCATTCCAACTCATAGTTCCTTCTCTGGCTGCGGATAGCATTTTCATCATGAGACTTTTAAAGATGTCTTAGATTCTTGCATTGAGGAGAAAAGCTAAATTTATCAAAGTTAGCTATTGCACAACGTGGTTGTTGTTGTGTACAATGTTCTCCTGGTTCTGCTCTCTTCACTCAGCATCAGTCCATACAAGTCTTTCCAGGTTTTTCTGAAGTCTGCTTGTTCATCATTTCTTATAGCACAATAGTATTCCATTACATTCATATACCACAACTTGTTCAGCCATTCCCTAATTGATGGACATCCTCTCAATTTCTAATTCTTTGCCACCAGAAAAAGAGCTAGTATAAATATTTTTGTACATGTAGTTCCTTTTTCCATGTGTATGATCTCTCTGGGATATAGCCCTAGAAGCACTATTCCTGGGTCAAAGGGTATGCACATTTTGATAGCCCTTTGGGCAGAGTTCCAAATTGCTCTCCATAATGGTTGGATCAGTTCACAACTCCACCAACAATGCATAAGTGTTCATATTCATATTCAATCCTATTCCCTTTTGAGACTTTGCACGTAGACATTTTGACATTGTCTTCTTTTGAGTTTGTGTTTTGATCTTCCCTGTAACCATAGTAGCTTTCTATGGTCAAGACTCTTTTTTTGTTTTTAGATCATATTTTTACAGTTGAGCTCTGCTCCTGTGGTACAGGGGACACTATCCCAAGCTTCTTGCACTAGATGCTAAAGATTTAGTCACTGACTTTCTATGTTGGAACCTTGGTGCTATTGGTTTGCCCACTGCACTAGGGTTTGCCCACTGCCTGGCCTATTTGAGTCTGTTGTTTCTTGAGTTCCAGGGCTGGCAGTCTACCTATTACACTGGGATTGGAAACCTCACAGCTAGACTGCTGTGGTATTGGCCTGCTGAGGCCACAGGGCCATGGTTGCTGATCTTCTCTGTGGCTAAGAACCTCCTTCTTGCCTAGCCTTTATTCACCAAATGGGTGCTGCCTGAGACCTGGGAAAGACCTTTGCTTTAAAAGGCCAAGGTCTCCCACTGCATCTTGAGAAATCTCCAGTTATCTTGACCTATGTCTTGCCATTGGACTCTGATGACTGTTGGAGAGAGTGAGGCTGAGGACTATGCACAGCTCTTACTCACTTAAATCCAATTCACTTGCAAGTCAAGATATTACCCTGCTGATGTCTTTGGTCATCTTAGAGAATGAAGGACAAGCATGAACAGCAGCAATATATTCTTAGAGACCCTGGTCCTACCAGAAGGTTAAAGACTGGACCACAGTCATACAATTGACCAATCCATCAACAGGTATTAATTAAACACCTACTATGTCCCAGACATTGTGCTAGGCATTCCAAGTACAAGTACAAAAAATGAAGTAATTCTTATTTATAAGTGGCTTGCATTCTAATTATACAGAAAAGCATATATCAAGTATATGTGGTATAAAATTAAAGGGAATAAATGCAAATATATAGAGGGTAATCTGGAAGCAGGAGACTAGCAGTTGGTGTGAGTTGGGGACAGGCTTAGGAAAGGATTGATGTAAAACATGGTGCTTGAACTACATCTTAAAGGAAGAAAGGAGTCTAAGGAGGAGGTAAGAAAAGAGTACATTCCAGGCAAGTGGGACAGCTAGCTCAAAGGCACAGAGACAAATGACAAGAGCGCCCTGTGTGAGGAACAGAGATCAGAGCAGTTTTGCTAGATCAGAGTATGGAAGGCAGCAATGTCCTAAAGATATATTTGGGTCAGGTTGTATGCCTTTAAAAGCTAAATAGAGGAGTTTATGCTTAATCATAGAAGCAAAATGAAGCCAATTTTTTTTCTTTCACTTACATCTTTATCTTTTTAATCAATTAATTTTAAGTTTTCAACATTCACTTCCACAAGATTTTGAGTTCCAAATTTTCTCCCTTTTTCTCCCCTCCTTTCACCCCAAGATGGCACGCGTTCTGAATACCCCTTCCTCGAATCTGTCCTCCTTTCTATCACTCCCACCCCTTCTCTTATCCCCTTCACCTTCTATCTTCCTGTAGGGCAGTATAGATTTCTATACATCTTTGTCTGTATATCTTATTTCCCTATTGCATGTAAAAACAGTTTTTAACATTTGTTTTTAAAACTTTGAGCTCCAAATTCTCTCCCTTCCTCCCTCCCCACTCACTCTCACTGAGATGGCAGACAATTTGATATAGGTAAAACATGTGAAATCATGCAAAATACTTCCTAATAGTCATGTTGTGGATGAAGCCAATTCTAACAATGGAATATGTTGATAAGAGGAGTCACAGCCAGGAGAAGGCAGAGGTAAAACTGAAGAACTTGAGGTCAAGTCTTCTTGACTGCAAGGATGTCCCTCTACCCAATAAGCCATGCTAACTTTTCTGTATCTCTAAGCCTTAGTAAACATTCATTTTAATGAATTACTTTGGCCAACCTTCTTAGGATGAACCTTTTTGTATTTCACTAGATTTCAAATGATAGGCACACAGTATATCACTGGCTCAATATGCAGAACTTTTCCAGATTGATACTATCTGCATATGTAGCACTGGCATAGCCTTCAGGTACCCAGGGTCACATCCATGCTATGATGGAACACTGGAGAAATCAGGAGTTTCAGGAGTTCCTTTTGGTGGTGTTCAGTCATTTTTCAGTCTTTTCTGACTCTTTGTGACTATATTTGGAGTTTTCTTGGCAAAGTCCAAGAGTGGTTTCCCATTTCCTTCTCTAGCTCATTTTATAGATGAGGAAACTGAAGTAAACAGGGTTTGCCCAGACTTGCCCAGGGTCACAGCTAGTAAGTGTCTGAGGTCAGATTTGAACTCAGGAAGATGAGACTTCTTCACTCTGAACCCAATATTCTATCCACTGTGCTACCTGGTTTGCTTTGAGTTCCTTAAAATGATGAAATTATATATGCAGATAAAAATAATATTTTTTAAAAAGTAGCTGACCTCTGAGAACCCTCTCTAATAAATGATTTTTTAAAAAAATACTATTAGGATAAAAGTACAGACTGATCCCTGAAGAGATAAAACTTTACAAGAAGATATAACATTTCCTGCCTAATCAGTATATTAACAGTAGAAAATTGTTTTGAGCTGAACCTGATATAATACATGTATATGTATGCACACATACTCACACACATACACACACACACACACACACACACAAACACACACACACTCACTTTTTTTTCACTAAAGGAACTAGAGTTATTGAGGCCAATATATCTACCAACTGTTTTCATACTTTAGGAAAATAAAATATTGAAAGGCAAGAACTTAAGGTGAATGGAAATTTATCTAATTCACAATCAAATTAAAAAGCTATAGGCCTTGAGCCAAAGAATATTCATGGTTCAGACTTTTTTGTCCCAGTGCCTTACAGTTAAACACTCAGAATTCTTTGTTAAGTACCATCCTATTCAACCTTTTGAAATGAAGGATTTGCCTTTTAATGAGAAATCTGCATTTCATCCTTAAAGATGGAACACAATGTCCTTGGCTTAGTTCTTCTCCAGAGCAGTAAGCTCTTTCACACAAAGTGAAGACACAGATTGCTGCAAATTTATTTCAGGCATGGCAGACTAAAAGTATGTTCTCACAACAAAGCAGGTTTCCTTTGAACTGACTAAACACCATATTCTCCTAGGGTATAAACTTCTCCTTGGCAGGATGCTGGCATTATTGGCTGCCATATTAACTCTCTGCTAGTGACTATGAAACAACTACTATCAGAAAGTCTCTAGTTGTTCAGTTGTTTCAGTCGTGTCCAGCTCATTGGTACCCTATTTGGGGTTTTCTTGGCAGAAATACTGGAGTGGTTTGCCATTTCTTTCTCCAGCTTATTTTACTGATGACAAACTGAGGCAAATAGGGTTACATGACTTGCCTAAGGTCACACAGTTTGTAAGTTTCTGAGGCCAGGTTTGAACTCGGGAAGATGAGTCTTCCTGACTCCATGCCAGGTACTCTCCACTGCACCACCTAACTGCCCACTACCTAAGTTAGAAAACCGATTTAACAAATACCATCATAAGCAGTTCTGTGTGATAAGGTTGCTTCCTGTGATAGCCCACACTGAAGAGGTGTAGAGGTTTTGGGGTGCTTGAATGGACCCCCAAGATTGTGGCATCAAGTCTGCCTGAATGAATTCAACCCATATCTTCTTCCAGCCAGAAAAATAGTTTATCAAAGATAAATCACATAGGCTAGGTGATGCCCATAAGGAAGAGCGAGCATAAGAGTCTCAGCCCGTAAGCGTGAGAGGTTCTCAGCATCTGATTAGGGGCAAAGGTGGATCTTAAATTCAGAAAGACTGTGGGAAGGATCTAGGAGTGGCCAAGTAGTTTGGGGTGATGGGAGGAAGGGCCTAGGGAGATCTGGATGGGAGTGGTTAGTAAGCTGGGGTGAACAGAACTCCTGGGTCCTGGACCTCATGGTGCCTAGCTAGGATTAAAGGTGGGAAATGGCCGGGGGCCACAGGAAGGTTAAACAATGGAGGGGAGATTGGGTGTAGCCACAGTGAAAGGCCAGTTGAAGGGGGAAGGTGGTTGAGAAAAAGGGCCCAGATGAGAATTCCACTTGGAAGGTCTGAGAGATTTGAATAAACAATGAGAATAGATAATGAAGGGAACTGGAAGGTAGAAGTTTGCTTTCAAGGGGAGCTGGTAAGATAGACAAACTTTTTTAGGGCTAGGGGCAAAGGTGCATTTGAAAAAGATTAAAAGGTAAGGCTAAGGCTTTCAAAGAGAGATAAAGAGAGTTTTCAAAGGGAAATAAGGCAGTTTCTGAAACTTTAAGGTTTTCCTGGGACCACAAACTGAAGCCAGGTTCTTTTTAGGGCCAGGGAGGAAAGATGCATATCAAAAGGTGAGGCCAAGGCTTTGAAAGGGAGGTAAGGGGAATCTAAAAATTTAAGGGTTTTCTACAAATGGGGCCAAATTCCTTTTTGGTGAAAAGGGGCAAAGGGAAAAGGGACAAAAATCTTGGCTTCTGAAACTGAATGAAACCCTTGTCAATACTAGTACTGCTTTGTGAAGTGGGAACAATGAAGTCTTTAAAACAAAGTATTGGATAGAATAGATATGTTCAAAATAATATATTCACTTAATAGTCAAACACTTAATGTTTTTTTTTTCTTTTCCTCCTTCGTTAAGGTATCTTATTTCTACTTGAATATGTATTTAGTAATAAGTAACAATAAAATTTATCAAGTTTTCAAAATTATTTTGATTTTGTCTTGGGGGAATGTATGTACGTTATCTGAGTTTATGTGTGAATTATCATAGAGCCAACTTAAATGTTAGATTATAAACTCATTTGAATGTTTTAAATATTTTCCTCTGGCCTTGAAAATAGTTTCTCAATAATTTTCTTACCAAGGCAGTTTGTAAAAAGTGCATGTTACCAAACATTGCTAGGAGTACAATTGTATGTAGAATAATTTGTGGTGATTTTATGACTTGGATTTGGTGTTTGAGCATTTCAAATTCTTTTCCTTCTCCTTTACCTTATATTCTTTGCATGAAATTAGGATGCATTGATACCTGATGGCATTAAATTAATTGGTATGTTTATGTTTTTGTGCGTATATGTATATGTCTACAAATATTTATCACATACCTACTGTGTACCAAGCACTATGTTAGTTGCTGGTCTCTCTGTCTGTCTCTTCATCTATCTATCTATCTATCTATCTATCTATCTATCTATCTATCTATCTATCTATCTATCTATCTATTTATCTATCTGTCTGTCTGTCCGTCTGTCTGTCTGTCAGTTAGTTTGCTAGTTGGCTCAATCCATTGCAATAGTCCTGGAACTTAAAGGAAAACTGCATTAAGCCTTTATTTAGCATATTTTATTCATCCAATTAAGGTTTTGTGGCTTAACCTGAGGCAAATAAAAGTAGAAGCATAGAGAAAGAGGCAAGACAACATGGGGCAGATGGTAGGAATAGGGCAGCTGGAAATCTTTCCAGAGTGTTGGGACCTGCTGCCATAACCCTTAAGAACCTAGGGTCATCTCCAAACTATGATGAGACATTGGAGAAAGGTTTCAGCGGTGTGTGTGTGTGTGTGTGTGTGTGTGTGTGTGATGGATATATTCTATCTCTATATATCATCCACATCCATATCTATATTATAGATAAGCAGCTAGGTAACACTGTGAATAATGTGTAGGTCTTGTGATGAGGAATAAATGGATAGGTCCTAGCATCTGAAGGAATTCACTGGGACAGTCTCCAACTTAAAGAAAGACATTTATTAGGGTAACGCACCCAAGCAAGCCCTGTTTCCATGTGGGAGAAACAGAGCATAAGCAGCAGGCTTTTCTCCCCTAAGGGAGGCAGCAGGGCCCTGCTTCTCATAGAAGACAGAACAATGAGTCAGGTTAGGGGTCTGATCTAAATACAGTTTTGGGGGATAAGGAATGCTTGGTACATCAGGTAATCCAGAGATGCCTTTATCATACAGATAAGCAAGGAGAATAGGAAAGAGGGAAAGGGAGGACTGCTTCAAAATGTCACATAGTCCATACAGATAAACAAAGGGATCAGGAAAGGTGGAGGGGGAAAGTTGTTCTGGTATGTCAGGTAAGGGGGTGCTTTGTGAAAGCACACAGGCAATTCCATGGTGGGGGCAGGTAGGGGGGTGCTTCAATGCAGTCTTCTTTGATGACTTTTCTGGATGGTCACATCCTGCATCTTAGCTCTTATCTCATATCTTTCATCCTGCTTGCTCCATCTGCCTTGATCATTCCTTTCTACCTCACCTCATCAGGAAGACCAGAGTTCAAAGCCTTTCTTAGACATTTATTAGAGGTATGACCCTTGGCAAATTACTTAACCTTCTCTCTTAGATTAAGTTTTCTCAGCTATAAAATGGAAATAATAACATTGTCTACATCATAAGGTTATTGTGAGGGCCAAATGAGATAAAATATGTAAAGCTCTTCGCAAACCTTAAAAATCTCTATAAATGCTAATTACAACAACAACAACAACTACTACTACTGATGGGGTTGGAATCTGGGCCCCAGAAAGGAAAAACCCTGGACTTTCCCACATGGCCAAATCTCTGGCATTCCCCTGAGGCTATAATCCCATCAACTGGCCTTTCATTATGGCTACACCTAATATCCCCTCTATTGTTTTACCTCCCTATGGGTCCTGGCCATTTCCCACCTTTAATCCTAGCTAGGCTCCATTCTCCCTTGGCCAAGAGGTCCAGGTCCCAGGAGTTCTGATCATGCCAGCTTACTAACCTCTCCCATCCAGATCTCCTTAGGCCCTTCCTCCCACCACCCCAAACTACTTGGCCACTCCTAGATCCTTCCCACAGTCTTTCTGTATGTAAGGTCCATCTTGTCTCTATTAAGATGCTCTGATTCTTAGAATCTAGCCACGGCACAGATTTTCACAATCTAGCCAATAGCCGCATAGATGCTCAAATTCTTTAAGAATCTAGTTAATATGACAAATCTTCAATAAACCTTGTTTTTGGCTGCAAGAAGGCTTGGGTTAAATTCTTTCAGGCAGGACCCTGGTATCGTGATTTTGGGATTCCAGGACCCCTGAACCTCTAGACCACATCACTACTACTACTACTACTACTACTACTACTACTACTACTACTATTACCACCGCTACTACCACTACTACTATTACTATTACTACTACTCCTCCTCACACACACACAAATCTGTGTGTATATGCAGAACCATTATTGATTTATTAAAAGTTAAGATAATGCAGATATATATTTTTAAATATATTTTTAAAAACTCCTTATTTGATTCTTCATAATATTTGGACTTCCAAATGATATAGCAATCCCTTATGTAGGATTTGAGTTACCATACCTTCAAATGAGTGTCTTGGAAGAGGGTATAAGATACCAAAAGTCTTTCATTTAAATGATGGTATTAGGATGAGAAGTTTAGCTAAAATCTATACCTTTAAATTATTTTTGGGAGAGGGGGGAGGAGGTCTAGGAATTTAATATGTGAAAGAAAAAAGTTGAAAATGCTTTCTACATAGTATTCTAATACTGGAGGTCTTTTGGCTTATGAGATGCATCAGCAATAAATTTGGGAGGCTGGGGAAAATTAAGTCAAGTCTACAAGCATTTATTAAATGTTTACTATGTGCACGGGGCCATGATAAGCATAAGAAAGCTGTATATTTGACTGATAAGGAGAGCTTCCTGGCCTAAGCAAAGAGAGCATATTAGAGATCTAGTGAAAAGAAAGTTAGAAAAGAATTAGGAGAGGTCCAGTAGATGATGACAGGCTTTTGGATGATATGCTAAATAGTTTACCTTTAATTTAAAATGCATTTTACTAAAGGTTCATCTCAAGGCAATATACATAGGAGGTACCTTATAAATATATACATGTAAATATACACACATATACACACATATATGTGTATATATGCACATGTGTATATATACACATACGTGTGTATCTATATATATATATATACACGTGTGTGTGTGTGTGTGTGTGTGTGTGTTTGCTTTTTGGTGAGGTTTTTGGGGTTAAATGACTTGTCCAAGGTCACACAGCTAGTGAGTATAATTTGTCTGAGGTCAGATTTGAACTCAGGTCCTCCTGACTCCAAGGCCAGTAGTTGCCCCTAAATATTTATTGAATTGAACTGAATGTCCATGAACAAGAGAGTAGCTTGATGAAAATGGTTCTTGAGAAAGATCCAGAAGGTAATTCATGATATCAATAGCTATATGACATTAAAAACCAAGTCTCTCATTATTCAGAAGGCTTGTAAATTCAGATAGGATGCTTTGTGCTGTCCTAAGTTGAGACAGAAAGGGAGAGACAGAGAGAGAGAGAGAGAGAAACAGAGACAGAGAATTTATTGTGGAATGTATTTACAATAAACACTGAATACATTTATAATACACAATCCTATAGAAATGAATTCACAAGCACTTTGAAATATAGGAGAATAAAAGGGTTTTTTTTTAAATATATGCTGTTGAGCACTGTCTAGCTGTTTTTAAAATGTTCATTTTGTTCAAGGTCACTACAAGTCACTACAAGAAATCAAGTCAAAAGGCAAACTGAGATTTGTTCCCCACATGAGGAAAGTCAAGGCCATGGTCAGGGTTACCTAGAGCTGCTTTGCAACCTCCCAAAGTATATTTATATCCTTAGTCCCTTGACTTAGGAATATGAAATCAGAGCAACAAATGTTTGTTAAGAGAAACAAAGATTTACCCTATGTAGCAAATAGATGTTTGCTAGAAACTGAAAACAAATATATATTTTGAATTTTATAACATGATTCTAAGATATTGTCTCCTTTTTGAGCAAACAGTAAACATTCAAAGTGGTCCTGATCTTTTCACATGATGAGGAGCTTCAATAATTCTTGCAAGTTTGGAAAAATAAACATTATGGCAATCAGGCACAGTGTCCTTGGATATTTTGTGCAACATTTTTGAATATGCTTATATGAATGTATAAGTAGAGACTATGTCAGATTGCATGCCGTCTTGGGTGATGGGAGAGGAGTGGGAAGGGAAGAAAATTTAAAACTCAAAATCTTATGGAAGTTGAAAACAAAAAATAAATAAATTAATGATAAAAAAAATTCTGGTTTCAAGTTCTAATTTCCTCTCATAAATGCACTGAAATTCCTGAAGTGTATATACATACAAACCCATGTGTATATACACATGTGTGTATATATGTATGTGTGTGTGTGTGTGTACACATACACAGAGACATATCACACACACACACACACACACACACTCACACACACACATATGGGTGGGGCAGTTAGGTGGAATATTGGATAGAGTACCAGGCTTGGAGTCACAAAGACCTGAGTTACTTGTGGACTTTGCCTTTGGTTTCATCTGAATTGTTTTAGCACAAATACCTCAACCTGCTAAATTGCAGCACTCTAAGTTTGGCCCTGACCTGGTTAGTTCTGTAGAACTGTTAATCCAGGGAATCAATTGATTCAACTAGGTATGCCAGTGCAAATCACCTCAAACTTTACTCAATGGCCAGATATGTGTCTGCCAGGGTCTCCACTGTGGCATAGGGCAAGATAGTTGTGAATTAAACATATTTAATAGTAGTGTGGGGTTTATTTTCAGTGTAACAGGAATCAGCAAGTTTTAAAGATAAGATGGTAGATTGCTAGAATCTAGAGGAATCCACATTTCCCACAATAAGGCTTGAGAAGGAATAATGATGAACAAAACCAAAGGGAAAGGGTGATAAACTTCTCCATCCAGCCCAAAACTTCACAAAAAATAATCAGAAGCCTTTGGAGGTGCTGCATGGAGACAAGACAGCATAGACTAAAAGCACAAGCAATGCCAAGCCAGCAAAGGAGATAGAACTGGACCAAAGCTAAAGCAGTACAGTACCCTGGCAGTCAATACCAGGGCCATAACAGGCAGAAAGGCTGACCAACACCCAGAGGCCTTCAGATCTGCTACTGACACAAAAGACAACAGATGATTGGGGCCTATCAGGGTCAGAGGATGAGAGAGAACCCAACTTTTTTTGTTTATATAATGAGAAGAAAAAGAAGAATCTAAGGCCAAAATCTAAATTCAGTCACTAGGAAACTGAATCAAAATGTAGGGATTCCTGGTTCTGGAAAGGCCTAGTCCTAGTACATCATACATTCAACACCTGACATCCTGCCCCATCCTCTACCTCTAAGTATAGAAGGATCCAGAATCTGAAGCCTGAGATATGAATAAACACAATAAAATTCCTAACACAATGAAGAAATGCTATGGATTTAAAGAAGTCTGAGATAATAATTCTAAGAATTTAATCTACAAGTCCAAGTAAAATCTCAAAGAAGAAAGAACAATCTGGACATGATGCCCATATGATGGAACAAATAGGAAAAAATGAATTGAGATACAAAATTTAAGTTTTAAGTAAATGAAGGCTAGAGACAAAAGAAAGGGAAAGAGAATGAGTATCTTAGGCTAGAAGATGCAGTTAGGTGGCACAATTGATATGGCACACTAGGTCTGGAGTCAGGAAGACCTGAGTTCAAATCTGTTCTCAGATGCTTACTAGCCTTGTGACCCTAGGCAAATCTCTTAACTTCTTTTGACTCAATTTCCTCACCTGTAAAATGGGAACAGTAATCTTATTTACCTTCCAAGGTTGTCGTGAGAATTAAATGAAAAAAAAATTGAAAAGTGCTTAGCATTGTGTCTGGCACATAGTACTATCTAAATGCTAACTATCATCAGGTATCATCATCAAACCTTATCAAAGAAATGAAGTCTTTAAAAATTAGAACTGAAAGCAATGGTCCCATGAGAAAAGGAGATATATTGGAACACAATTTTTAAAAAAATTTTAAAAAACATTAGAAAATATGATGTATCAAAGTCATTTAAAAGTGTCATCATATTTTAAAGAATCATGAATAAAAATTGCCCAGATCAATTAAAAACAGAGCACCTGAACCACTTTGACATATATTTCTTAATGCTGCCTCATTGATTTTTGTATGTCTAGTTGTAAACCATGAATTTTAAAACAATAAACATTCCATTTCAAAATTCATTCACATTAGTGAATATCCTGCTAAGACCAGAGAGGAGAAAACTTGATATCTGCTATTAGTCTTTGAAAGACTGTTTACAAAAACAGATTATAACTGGCCACATACAGCAGGGTTAAGGAGATATCTGAGGCCAATATCTGCTCAAATAATTGCAGAGAGACAAATCTCTGCTCAATAAGAGGAAAACATTTTAAACAATTTAAATTGTCCAAAAGTGGAATGGGATATTACAAGAAGTGGAGGATTCTATCCCTCTCAAATTCTTCAACCAGAAGCTGGAAAATCATTTGTTGGTTTCCTGGGGATGCTGCAGAAAGGATTATCAATCATGAGTTGGTTGAATTAGGGTAGTTTTTGAGGTCTCTTCTAATTCTGAGATTCTGGGATCAACATCTACATAAGTCATTTTCTTAGAATGAAATATTTTTATGGTTGCTTTTAACACTTGTATAAGTGACTGATTAAAAAAAGACCATAATTAAGGAGGAATTTTTGTGATTCCAGTCTTTATGCATTGCAGTCAATTGCCTAAAATTTAAATGCAGTAAAAATATCATCTTAAAAGCTGAACTATGGAAGTGGAGCCAAGATGGCGGAGTAAAAGCAGTGACTTGTGTGAGCTCTCCCACAAACCCTTCTAAATACCTATGAAAACGACTCTAAACAAATTTTAGAGCAGCAGAACCCACAAAGAGAAAGAGTGAAACAAATTTACATCCCAGGACTACTTGGATAGTCTATGGGAAAGGTCTGTTGTGCTAGACTGGGAGAGGAGTAGAGTTCAACATGGGCTGCGCCAGTAAAGATTGGACCCCAGCAAACCTTGGACAGACCTCAGAAGATTGAATCACAGGCACCAATGGTGGTTTCCAGACTTCTCAACCCATAAACAACAAAGACAACTTAGAAGGTCAATAGGAAAGGTCTGTCAGATCTGGGTGAGAGAGGAGTGTAGTCCAGCCTTGTTCCTAGTGTAGCCCTGGAGTCACAGTGGTGGAGCCTGCTTTCAGAGCTCTTGGCTCACAGACGGAGCTGCTGATAAGAGGGAGATTGCAGGGATCTCTTTGTTGGTGCTGAGGTAGGATTCTTTTGCTTTGCCCAGCTTGGATCTGTGTTGCAGTCCTAAGTGGATGTCCTGGGGCAAGGAGGAGTACTGGCATTGTGGAGTTTGTGGTGGTAGTGGAGAGGGAATCCTCCTCACAATTCAAAGGCAGAAAAGTCTGCTTGAGGTCACTCATAGAGCAGAGTACAGGTCAGGGAAGGAGTAAATACCTCACCTTTGATCATACCAACTGGAAGAACTGAAAATTTACAGGTCCCAAGAAGCATCTCTTAAAATAGCTTCACAAAACCCCTGAAACTTGTGACACCCACTACACTGGAAGCAGAGCCTTACCTTAATAAGGAGTTCAAAAGTCAAGTAAGTGGCAAACAGCATAAGAAAATTCAGACTCTAGAATCTTACTTTGGTGACAAAGAAGATCAAAATATCCAACCAGAAGAGGAAAACAAAGTCAAAGCTCCTACATCCAAAGCCTCCCAGAAAAAAATATGAATTGGTCTCAGGCCATGGAAGAGCTCAAAAAGGATTTTGAGAAGCAACTAAGAGAAGTAGAGGAAAAATTGAGAGGAGAAATGAGAGTGATGCAAGAAAATCAGGAGAAATGAGTCAACAGCTTGCTAAAGGAGACGCCAAAAAATACTGAAGAAAATAACACCTTGAAAAATAGACTAACTCAAATGGCAAAAGAGGTCCAAAAAGCCAGTGAGGAGAAGAATGCCTTCAAAAGCAGAATTAGCCAAATGGAAAAGGAGATCCAAAAACTCACTGAGGAAAATAATTCATTAAAAACTAGAATGGAACAAATGGAAGTTAATGACTATGAAAAATCAAGAAATTATAAAACAAAACCAAAAGAATGAAAAAATAGATGACAATGTGAAATATCTCACTGGAAAAACAACTGACCTGGAAAATAGATCCAGGAGAGATAATTTAGAAATTATTGGACTATCTGAAAGCCATGATCAAAAAAAGAGCCTAGACATCATATTTCAAGAAATTATCAAGGAAAATCCCTGATATTCTAAAACCAGAGGGTAAAATAGAAATTGACAGAATCCACTGATCACCTCCTGAAAGAGATCCCCATAGGAAAACTCCTGTTAATATTATAGTCAAATTCCAGAGTTCCCAGGTCAAGGAGAAAATATTACAAGCAGCCAGAAAGAAATAATTCAAGTATTGTGGAAACACAGTCTGGATAACACAAGATTTAGCAGCTTCCATATTAAGGGACCAGAGGGCTTGGAATTTAATGTTCTTGGAGGTCAAAGGAGATAGGATTACAACCAAGAATCACTTACCCAGCAAAACTGAGTGTAATCTTTCAGAGGGAAAAATGGGCACTCAATGAAATAAAGGATTTTCCAGAATTCTTGATGAAAAGACCAGAGATGAATAGAAAATTTGACTTTCAAATACAAGACTCCAGAGAAGTATGCTTCTCTTACCATTTCAAAAGGTAAACATGACAGAGAAATCATAAGGGACTTATTAAAATTTTAACTGTTTACATTCCTACATGGAAAAATGATATTTGCAACTCATGAGACCTCTGTCAGTGTTAGGGTATTTGGAGGGAAAAAAGTAGATAGATAGATAAATAGATAGATAGATAGATAGTTAGACAGAGGGCCCAGAGTGAGTTGAAGATGAAGGGGTGATATCTAAAAAATAAAATTAAGAGGTGAGAGAGGATTATACTGGAAGAAAGAGAAAGGGAGAGGTAGAATGTTGTAAATTATCTCACATAAAACAGACAAGAAAAAGCTTTTACAGTGGAGGTGAAGTGGGGGGAGGTGAGAGAAAATGAGTGAATCTTACTCTCATTGGATGTGGCTTAAGGAGGGAATAACATACACACTCAATTGGGTAGGGAAATCTATCTTACCCTACAGGAAAATAAGGGGGAAGGAGATAAGAGAGGGAGGAGATGATAGAAGGGAGGGCAGATTGGGGCATGGGGTAATCAGAAGCAATCACTTTTGAGGAGGGACAGGGTCAAAGGAGAGAACAGAATAAATAGGGGGTTGGGATAGGATGGAGGGAAATGTAGTTAGTTTTTCACAACATGACTATTATGAAAGTGTTTTGCATGACTACACATTTATAACCTAAATCGAATTGCTTGTCTTCTCAATGAGGGTGGGTATGGAGGATGGAAGGGAGATAATTTGGAACACAAAGTTTTAAAAACAAATGTTAAAAATTGTTTTTACATACAACTGAGAAATAAGATATATAGGCAATGGGGTATAGAAATCTATCCTGCCCTACAGGAAAATAGAAGAGGATAAGGGGAAGGGTGATAGAAGGGAGGGCATATTGAGGGAAGGGGTATTCAGAATGCATACTATCTTGGAGTTGGGCAGAGGGAAGAGTTGGGGAGAAAATTTGGAACTCAAAATCTTGTGGAAGTGAATGTTGAAAACTAAAAATTAATTAATTTAAAAAATAAAAATATGTGATGGAATAGATTGTATCTGAAGTCAATTATAATTATTTAATTCTATGACAAGTGGAATGGCAAGAGAAATTCCTCTTAAAGAAAACATTCCCGTTTCTAAAAAAAAAAAAAACCTTAACTTTTTGACAAAACCTAAGGAAAAAATGGTTTTAATAACCAGTGAATGCTTCAGAAAAATATGTATAAAGTCTGAAAAAGCAAAGCAAAAATAAATTTAAAAAACCTATTTAACGAGGCTTGTCCTGGTCATGTTCAGGTCACAAATTCAGCTCTAAACCCTTCAGAGTTGAACTTTTTTTTGAGTGAACACCTTTTTTTCAACTATGATATGTGTTATACCCAAAATAGAAACCCTAGATTCAAGTCCACATCCACTCAAAAAGATAAGCCCCCTCTGGTATGTTACTGATGGGGTAGGGGCCCAAGCTGAGACCTTTGCCACTTACCCCAAAAAGAATTTATATCCCATTTGTCTAAGGGATTCTCCTTGGATTTTCCCTCTTGAATAAGGAGGTCTTTGGCATTCCCCTGAGGCTATAATCCTATCAACTGGCCTTTCATTATCACCTAAACCCAATCTCCCAATTCTCAGTCACCCTTAACCTAGCCTAGCCCTTCATTGTCTTACCTCCCTATGGCCCCTGGCTACTTCCCACCTTTGACCCTATCTAGACCCCATTCTCAACCTTCCAGTCACTCCCATCAAGATCTTTCCTACATCCTTCCCACAGCCTTTCTGTATATAAGGTCCATCTTGTGTCCAAGGTCCTCAGATTTTTACAATATAGCAAATAGGTCACAGATGCTCAGATTCCTTAAGAGCCTGGCTAATATGGCAGATCTTAAATAAACCTTGTCTCTGGATGAATGAAGGCTTGGGTTGAATTCATTCAAGCAGAACCTGCCTGTCATGATTTTGGGGTTCCAGCACCCCTAGACCTCTAGACTTCAACATTACCTCTTCCTTCATCAGCCAGAGGACACAATTAGTTAAAAAAAGTCATTTTTAAAAATAGCTTAGTAACAAATTTTGTAGTAGAATATTCTTTACATTCCTTTTAAAAATTAATTAATTTATTTGTTTTTAGTTTTCAACATTCACTTCCACAAGATTTTGAGCTCCACATTTTCTCCCCATCTCTCCCTTCCCTCACCCCAAGATGGTGTGCGTTCTGAATATTCCTTCCCCTAATCTGCCTTCCCTTCTATCTCTCCCCTTCTCTTATCCCCTTCCCCTTCTTTTTTCTCATAGGGTAGGGTGGATTTCTATACCCCATGCCAGTAAATCTTATTTCCCAGTTGCATGTAAACAAAATTTTAACCTTCATTTTTAAAACTTTTGAGTTCCATATTCTCTTCCTTTCTCCCTCCCCACTCACCCTCATTGAGAAGGCAACAATTCAATATAGGTTATAAATGTGTAGTCATACAAATCACTTCCATAATAGTCATATTGTGAAAGACTAACTCTATTTGCCTTTATCCTATCCTGCCCCCTGTTTATTCTATTCTCTCCTTTGACCCTGTCCCTCCTCAAAAGTGATTGCTTTTGATTACCCCCTCCCCCAATCTGCACTCCCTCCAGAAGCAGATGCAACCCTGGGGCTGTGCCAGGCCTGGGACCAAATCACGCTCCTCTGTCACCTAGGTCTGACAGACTTTTCCTACTGACCTTCTAAATTGTCTTTGGTGTTTGTGGATTAAGAAGTCTGGAAACTGCTGCAGTAACCCTTGATTCAATCTCCAGTGGCCTGCTCCAGGTTTGCTGAGGCCTGGTCTTTGCCTGTGTTGTCCATGCTGAACTGTGCTCCTCTCCCAGCCCAGCACAACAGACCTTTCCCATCAACCATCCAGCTTGTTTTGGGCTGGAAATTTGTTTCTGTCTTTTTGTTGGTTTTGCTGCGCTAGAATTTGTTTAGAGCCATTCTTTACAAGTATTTAGAGAGGTTTGGGGGAGAGCTCAAGCAACTTACTGCTTTTACCACTCCATCTTGGCTCCACCCATCCCATACTTCTAAAAGAATCCTCTCTGCAATTTACCTTACATAAGGACATCCACTTTAGGCCTTCACTAAGGGGGAACACACTACCTTCTGAGGTAGCTCATTTCACTTATGGATAGCTCTAATTGCTAGGAAATTGTTTTCCTGTTGTCAAACCTACAACTATCTCTTTGAAACTTTCACTGTGTCTAGTTCTGCCCTCTTGAACAAAAGAAGAAAAGGTCTAAGAACTTTTCTACTTGATAGCCTTTTAAATACTTGAAGACAGCTATCATATCATCTTGAAGTCTTTTCTTGGTTGAACATTCTTAGTTCCTTTAAATAATACTCATATGGGATATAATCAAGGCCTACCACCACTCTCTGGATGTCTTCTAGCTTATCTATATCTTTCCTAAAATTATCAAAAACTAAACTCTACTCAGTACTCTCATCTTGATTAGGTTGGAGTACAAGACTAGTACATTCATATTCTCAGACACTGTTCCTCTCATATTGTACCCTAACATCTTTGCTGTCATATTATACTCAAATCATGATGAGCATGTAGTCTACTCTCTCTCTCTCTCTCTCTGTCTGTGTATGTGTGGGTGTGTGCGTGTGTGTATCTCACTTGATATTCACAATGACACTGGAAATTAGATTAGGCAGGAATTATGTTTTCTACTTTGGAAATTAAGAAACTGAAGCTAAGAGAGATTAAGAGACTGAATCACATATATAGTAGGTGAAAGAACTAGAACTAGAATCTTGCCTCCTCAGAAGAGTTCTCTCCATTAAACCACACTTCAGTGACATCTATGGAAATGGGATGTTGACTCTAATGGAGTGTAGCCTTAGATACTCCCTTGAGGTTTAGAGAGATTTTTGCATAGGAAAATAGGATACTAGATGTAGAGCTTGAAGGGACCTCAGAGGCTACCTAGTACAATTTTCTTATTTTAATGATGAGGAAACACTCAGAGAGCGTGTGAGTCATCTAAAGTCACAGAAATAGTAAGCATTAGGGGCTGAACTTGAACCAGATCTTCTAACTAAAGAGCCTAGCCAAAAGTAAGACAGCTAGTGATGGGGTATGGGCCCAAAGTGAGACCTTTGTCCCAATTTGGGCTCCATTTGTCTATGGGCCCTAGAAAACTTTGGACTGTCCTTGAATTCTCCCACTTGATCAAGGAGATCTCTGGCATTTCCCTGAGGCCATGATTCCATTGTTTTGGCTACACCCAATCCCTGAATTCTGTTATCCTTGACCTAGCCTGGCTTCCATTGTCTTGCCTCCCTATGGTCCCAGGCCACTTCCCACCCTTGGTCCCACCTAGGCTCCATTTCCCTGGAATTCTATTACCTCATAGACTACTTGGCCACTCCTGGATCCCTCCCACAGTCTTTCGGTATATAAGGTCCATCTTGTCTCCATTAAGATGCACAGATTTTCACAATCTAGCCAATAGCACACAGATGCTCAGATTCCTTAAGAGTCTAGCTAATATGGCAAATCTTCAATAAACCTTGTTTTTGGCTGCAAGAAGGCTTGGGTTGAATTCTTTTGGGCAGGACCTGGGTGTCATGTTTTTTGGATTCCAGGACCCCTAACCTCTAGACCGCATCACTAGTAAGTGTTAGAGATGGGATTTGAAGCCAGGTATTTACTCATGCTATTCCCTATGTCATACTGTCTTTTCTATACTTTTATGCCATACTATATGAATATAAGTGTATATATCTATACATATACATACACACACATATATATGTGTGTATGTATATATATGTGTATATATATATATATATATATATATATTTATTTATTTATTTGAAAGCAATAGTTAAACATAGATAACCAAATACCAAAATCTTTGACACTGATTTACAATGGTAAAAAAAAAATCTAATTTAGATTTGGATATCGATGTATCTAATGTTCTTGGAGTTCATAACATTTTAAACCAGTGGTTCTTAACTGGGTGTCCACAGGTAAATTTCAAGGAAGCTGTAATTTTGGGTGGGCAAGAAATGCATATGTATTTTCACTGACCTAACTGAAACTGAGCATTTCATTACATTGTGATTGTAAGCTATAAACAATAGTAGAATTAGGCTTCACTAGAGTGCCAAAAGTGTCCATCACACATAGACACACACACACACACACAAAGGTTAGGAATTCTTGCTTTAATCAAAGTAAATACAGTAAATATCTAATTCAAAAATAGTCCAGTTCTCAAGGTTAACTCCTGATGCTCCTCATTTCATAAGAATGAAGAGAATCCAGTACAGACATTTTCTACTGTATGAATATGCAAAGTGTAGAGCATCAACCTATAGCAGACCTGCCTGGGGCAATGAATAAATTGTTTAAATGAAAAGGCTATTCATTTCACCTCTTCCTGTTCTAGAGTCAACAAAATTCTTACTAATGTCAACAAAGGCTTAATGAAGCAGACAGAGCTGGTGACAATGTCAGCAAGAATTTATAAGAGGAATTTGTTGTAGATAAAAAACAACATAGATAGTTGAAAGTTGACTATGCAGAGCAAAAATATAGAGGGGACATTAACAATCCATTAACTAATAAGTACTGAAGGAAAACAAATTCTTAAAGAAACATGAAAAGTCAGTTCATTCATTCATTTAGTCATTCACTCAGCATGCTTTGCTAAGTGAATAGCTACTATGGGTACAATTCATGACAACTTATGGAAAACTACCTTTTTTTCCCCACTAAGAACTGAACTTATTAAAATCCTAGACTATGCAGAATATTTCATTTCTAGGTAGGGATGTCTGTTTTTATTTCATGAAATTAGACAATCCAAAGTTTTCATGAATGTCCTAGATCAAAATGATGATAAAATTATTTATAGAAAATGTATGTAATTCATTAAAACATGTTTAGAATTTTAGAAAATAGGTTGAGAAAAACTGTTCTTTTAAAGAGTGTTTGTGACTCAGTTTTTCAGAATGGGTAGAATGGATGCTCAAATCTGAATAGTTTCTTTGTTTAAGATTTCAACTGTTTCATTACCATAGAAATGGAACCCATGAGTTTCACACACCACAAAGCTAAATGAAGTTTTTTTTTAAAGAAATGAAATAAAAAAAGAAATTTTATGTCTGACTTAACTTTGTGCTCAGTTCTCCACACTTGGTTAAAGGAGAAGATTATTCTTTCTCAGTCAGCACTTTCATACAATACAGATAGTAGATTTGGAAGGAACCTGAAAGATCATCTATCCCAATCCTGTCATTTAACATATATGGAGGAATGAAGTCACTCTTTCAAGGTAAAACAGCTAGTGGCAGAGTCAGCACTTGAATCCGGACCTTCAGACTCTTAGTTTCAGACACTTTTCATTGCTCCTTGAAGCCTCTCCTCCATGTTTTAAATATAGTTTAGAGATGGATTAAAATAAATATCCAAGGAGTACCCAGGAATGACTACTTGGATGTACAGCTGGCCTTCCTCTGAACTTACTTATGTTCCTAAATGTATATTTACTTTTTTGTAAAATATTAAAATAACCCTGTTCACACAGCAAGGAGAAAGAAGATGAAATTATATATTTCACATATATGTTTAATTTCTGTTCTAACTGCTATAACTCCTACCGTGAGATGGTATCCCTCTCATTATCCCTGAACTGTTTGAATATTGAAATTCTTTAAAATGTAGCTTGGCAACTAGTCTGAAACTTCTAGTCTTGCAGATTGCCTGGGAGGTTAAGTGATTTGAGGAGAATAATACTAGGAGTATGTGTCAAGGGACAGGCTTGAGCCCAGGCTTGATTCCAAAGCTGGCCCTCTATCCATTAACCCAAAGTGCTTAATTTCAGATCCTATGGTCAGGGTTGGATTACAATTGCTATTTTTCCTTCAAGTATATAATGAGGAAAAAAAGATAATGTACTTCTCCAGAACAAATATGCTTCATGGAAAAGCCTTATATAGGAGCTTCTTGACTACAGCTGAGTTTGTAAGACATCTACCTAGTTTTTATTTTGTATTTTCTTGTTCTTTCAGGAAATACTACTTCCCTCACAATGTTTTAGTACTATTACCTAAATGAATATTTAAAAGCAATCATGGAGAGCCATCATAGAAAATTCTAACATAATTAAATATTATAAAATATTCTGATCTGATAGAAATGATTAGTTTTGCTTTTTTGCATCTAGAAAGCAGCATTTTGATTGTGAACTGGTCATTGCATGAGAGAAACCACCAATAATTTTGAGAATAGGGTACAAGAATGAGAGGCTACATTCAGGTGAGGGATGTCATATAAATAGCTTCATTTAGAATTTAACAAAGGTTTTGCTGTGTTATCAGTTATCAATCAAAATTTGAGTGTATTATTAATTTTGTGGCATTCATCTGCATTTGTGTTCCTGGATTTCCAACCTAAGAACACAAGAATATCTTTAGACCTCCTCAAGAATATGCTATAATTATACAAACACACAAATACTTTAAAGGTAGCTGAGAGGTAAAATACAGGGAATCAAAAACATCACTGACAGACTGATACACAAGATTAAAGGGGAAAAATGGGAAAATCATCAAATTTTGAGGATTTAAAATGTTTCCTAGAGAACAGTTACTAAATCAAAAATTTTCTAAATCATATATTATTCTATTGGGCCTTGGCTCCTATTTCTAACTTGCTGGCATGCTTCCTAACTTATTATTACCCTTTGTATTTGGGATGCAAGTTAATAACATGTTGAGAGATTTATGAAATAATATGGTTCCCACCAAATTTTATAGGCTAAGCCACAGTTATTCACTTTGTTCCATAAAAACTTAAAAGATAATATTGAGATTGTCCTGGAGTTATGATTCCACTAATTAATTTTTTAAAGTCTTGTCACTTTGTTGTGGATTTATATTCGCTAGTCTAATTCTCAATATTGGCCTACAGGATACTGCATGCACTATTTGTTTCATATGCATCAAAAGGATAGCAAAGCAAAATAATGTTTTCCCTGAATTATGAGTCACATAGGATTACATATTTTGAACAGGACAGGACTTTAGAGGTCATCTAATCCAACTCCAACATTTTATAAATGAAGATCCTGACATCTAGAAAGTGAACTGACTTTACCAAAGTGGCATGACTAGTAATTGGCAGAGTCAAGGTTTGGACCCAGGTTCTCTATCAATCCAACATTTCATTCTACAACATGATTCCACAGTATCACTTATGATCACGAACATGTGATATTCACTGGTTTTGGTTTAGTTTTATCTTAAGACCTATGAAACCCTGACTCAAATGAGGAGAAATCATAAATTTTAATACTTAAATGCAATATCTTTCTCAGCTATTGAGATGTGTCATTTGGTGTTGAGATCTGTTAGTGCTCATGAGTTAAGTGTGCTGAAACTCATTGTCAGTGAACTACAAATTATCCAACCTCTCTGCTGTTTCCACGGTATCAATTGAGAAGCTGCCATTTTCATCAATTATTCTGTAGTCTGTACAATATGCACCAGAGCACTTCATAAATATTTGACTGAAAATCCATCTTTTTTTTACAACAACATACTACATGGCATGAGTTGAGATTTAGACCTTTAAAAAAGGGGAGGGGAGGTATTTTGCCCATTGTAGAGGTGGATGCTAGTAACAGAATACATGAAGATGGTCTTCAAGGATGAATTGTTATTAGGCAGTATGTAGATGAGTAAATCACATATATTTGTTCTTCACTCAAATAATATCAAAAAGGAGAAAACTGACCATGGTGAGCACAATTTAAAGTATATTCTTTCTTGTAATTTGCATTATTGTCTAATCTATAGCAAATGAGTTGGAGTAAAAACAAGAAAAACCACAGTGGTATCTTAGGAAGAGGATTTCATAACTTAGGGAGTATTCATAGATTTGCACAGATAAATAATTTGCTATCTCATTGGATTTTGTAGTAAGTTAACTTCAATATTTTTATTTGGGGAGAAGGAAAGAAAGATAAATATAAAATAACTATACTTTTTCATGTTTACATGAAAAGAAAGTAATTTCATTAATCTTTTAAATTAATGAATTAATTAATAATTAAATAAATTAATATTTTAAAAATAAAAAAGACTTGCATTTGGCCTACACCAGAGCCATAGCTAGGAACTTTTGAAAACATGGTAAGGACACAAATATTATCTGGAACAGGCAGAAAGGTACCTTAAATGTAGGTACATGTGGTAGAATCAATGTCAAGACAAGAGAAGGTGATAAGGACCTAAGGGCAATAAATAGCATGAGGCTAGTGCTGAGAATATTACTATGAGGGCTGAATAAGAAAGAGCAGGTGGAAGAGTTCACTCCAACTTCCTGAAGTAATAAGGATGTCAGCAAAAGTTATCACGGCCTACTTATGGCTTTGTGGCTAATGATATAAATCACATGCCTTGAAAGGTACTAAATTTAAAGGTGAGCTAAATCACTTTTTGATGTAATACTACTCAGGAAGAAAATGTAGATAAGTTGCAGTTATTACAATAGATGACAGGCATATAAGTTGAATGCCAACTACAGTTGAAGCAAATAAAGTTTAAGGTTTGCTACAATAGAAGTAGCAAAATAAAACAGAAAGTAAATTTGGAACTCAAGACAAGAAAAAGGACTTGCAGTTATTTATTGACCAATATAGAAAACAGAAAATGGATTCATTATTATTGGAAATATTCTATTATTAAAATAAGTTTATGGAAGTTAACATGGAATTAATTACAGAGCAGAGAAAACAAATATATTTATTCAATATGAAGCATTTGACAATCATCATGGAATGTAAGTTAAACCAATTGGCATATTACTGCTTTACTTTGGTTATAGAGTGTATCACTGGGTTATTTCAATTGAAGCAAGGAAAAAAAGAGCAAATGTTAAAATTTATATTGGAGTTCATTTGAAATACAGGGCTTATGGTAAATGAAAAGACAATTTTTAAAAAAAGTCATAAGTACAGTTCTGATTTTGCTCAATTCAGCTTCCATTGACTTGATTTTCAGTCTTATTTTTAGGGTTTAGAAGAGAGCAATGAGTTAGAAAATTAGATCTATCCGAACAAGTTAAAGCTAACAGATTAAAAAAAGGGCTTGTTATGCAGAGGATGGTGACCAGCTGTTCTCTGTCTCCAATAAGCACAGAATGAGAGGAAATGAGTTTGAACTGCTACATGAGGACATGAAGAAAAATACCACTAAGCTCTTCCTGACAGTGAGGAGTATCAAACAATCATTCATTTGATTTGGAAAGATCTGGATGCCTTCATCTTTTGCTGTCTCTAAAAGTAGCATGGATCATAATAAAACATAGCAAAATAACCATTTTCAAGATATAATTTTAGATGCAATTTATTTTTATTGAAGTGTCCTAAGAACCACTTGTTTATCACCCCAGTAAGGATATAGAATCTTTCCTTTTACAGTGTGACACGGTGGAAAGAACAGAGGATTTAGAGCCAGAAGTCTTAGGTTAAAATTTCATTTTTACAACCTACCACTTGTATGCCCTTGGGTAAATCATTTTAGTCATCCTCATCCTCAGATTTCTCATTTGCAACATTAGCATGTTAAATTACAGCTAGGTTCCAATCGGTACAAATAATAAATCTTCTGAAGTGGCTACATATATTCAAATTTGCCTTATACATTTATGTAAAATATGGTAATTGGTCCTAGTCCAATGCGAATATGAGTATGAATTTGAATAATGCACTAATAGGTGCATCTAATAGCTGTAATAATGCATTTAATAGCTGTAGATGACCCCGTAGGTCCATTCTGTGAAATAGATGAAAGATGAAATGACTGAGGAAACAAATGTTCACTCTTCTGAACACGTTGATTTATTAAGCAATGTATGCCAATTGATCAACAAACTGGGAGCAGGTCTTCCCAGCTTAGGCCTGGACCCAAAAATACAGAGGGAGGTAGACTTTTATACATTAAAAAAAAAATCAAGTAAGGGCAATTACTTAAAAGGAAATAATACATAAGGTAATTTGATTTCTAATTAGATGAAAGATTAGGAACTTTCCAAGTTGGGAGGAGGAGAGGAATAGGTACAATTCCCTGAATTCAGAAAAAGAGGTGTACCACTCTCTTCAAATGTCTGTGAACAATCTAAAGAACATGGAAATAATAACTGATTGATCAGTGTGTGATCAGTTTTCAAATAAAAGTTACGTATTTATTGAGATGTACAACTGTAAGAAAGCTCTTTTCATCAACCTTTGGATCTGATTGTGTTTCAGGTCCTTAGTCCTTGATTAAGGGTCTCTAAGTGGTAGGGACAGGTGATCCAGTTTCCTAGACACACAAGGCTAGGTTCAAACAATACAATAAGGTTGTCCCTTAATCTTCACAATTAGATAAAGTTTTTTCATAAGACAGAATTTGGACTAGAACCATAATTGAATAGAAAAGGAACTGAGTTAGATCCAGAATTGAATCTCGAGATGGAATAAGTGGGGTTCAATCAATTCCCACAATTAACTGCTTGCTGTAGTAATCCCCTCAATTCCCACAATTTCAGCCCTAAATCTACAGTACCATGATCTTATTTGCAAAAGACTATTCCAAAAATGTACATGGAATGGTGTCACAATATAGTACTGAAGTATTTCCCAAAAAGAATGCCATTACTTTGGAGGGCCCACTTACATATCTGAACTTTAAAGAGACACTCAGTGCTTTCAGGGTCATAAAACTAGCCCTGAATATCTAATTCACTCTCAACTTTAGCTCTCATTAACATGAAATTTGGTTCTCCTTCTATCTTCTCCAGAGAATTCTCCCTTCAAGTATTCCAAGTCTCCCCCCCCAACACACACATCTAGTTCCTAATCTTCAATTTGTCTGTATCAGTTTATTCTCTCTCTGCTGACTTCAAACATGTCTAAGCATCATCCATTCTTATAAAACTTCTCTAGATTCTATCATCTTCTCCAGTTATCACCCTCTAGCTCTGCTCTTATTTTTAAACTCCTAGAAAACTCCTTACACATATTGCTACTCTTTTTAACCTCTCATTGACTCCCTGACTCTTTGTAATCTATCTTCTAACTTCATTGCTCAACTGAAATGGCTTTCTCCACATATAAATGTTGTTTTAAATATACATACATACACACACACACACACACATACACACACACACATATATATATATACATATATATGTTTTACTCTTTCAAAGTCCTCATCTTTCTTGACCTCTCTGCTACATTTGAAAATATTACTATCTTCTTCTCTATGATACTTTTTCCTTTCTGGATTTTCATGACATAGTTCTCTCTTGGTTCTTCTATCCATCTGACCATTCCTTCTAAAACTGCTTTAATGGAAAATTATACTTATTATGCTCCTTGTGAGTGTCCCCTAAGGGTCTGTCCTGAGCTCTCTTTTCTTCCTTATCTGTACTTTTTCTTGGTGTTCACATCAACTGTCATAGATTTAATTATGTTTGCTATGCAGAGAGAGAACTATAGTGCTAGTTTCAGTCTCTCTCCTGAGCTCTAGGTAGAATTTATCAATGTCTTAAGGGATTTTTCAAATTTGGTGTCCCAGAGACATCTCAAAATCAATATAATCTTCTTTCAAGTACTTATATTTTGTCCCTAACTTAGCTCTCTCCCAAACTTTCTCATTAATTTCAAGCCACTACCACTTTTCCCAGGCTCCCATTTTTATACCTGCATTATCTTTGACTACTCACTCTTCCTTACCCTCCTTATCCAATGTCTTGTCTAATCTCAGTATTTCAATCACTACAGCAACTTTCACGTCTGACACCTTCTTTCTTCTCAAATGGCCACCACCCTTATCAGGTCCTCATCAACAAACTCCTGGGCTGTTTCTATAGCCTCATAACAGGCTTCCTAATTCAGACCTCTGCTTACAACAGTCCATCTATCACATTGTGCCAAAATGATTTTCCTTAAACCCAGATTTTACTGTCATTCCTCTATTCAATAGACTCCCATGATTTTCTAATATGCACACACACACACACACACACACACACCACATGTGTATATATATATATATTAAATGTTTCACATTTTCTCCTATTTTTCCATTCTTTTAATTTTGTTTTACTGTTTCTTGAAGTCACAGTTTATATAAATATAAACTCCACTCTTTGACCTTAAAAGTCTTCATAATTGTCCCCAGTCTACTCTTTCCAGACTCATGATACCTTATTCCAATCCTTGATTGGATTGATATGGTTCAGCTAAACTGTACTTCTCTCAGCACTTTACACATTACATTCCATCTTCTGCTTTATGACTTTGCATTGGTCATCCCACATTCCTGAAATGTACCTTTTCTTCACCTCTGCCTCAAAGAATCCCAAATTCCCCCAAGACACTGCTTAAACAGCACCTTTAATATGATAGCTTTCCTATCCTTTTCAACTGAAAAAGAAATTAAAAGAAACTATAAGATATCAAATAGCAAAAGCAACTGACCTGGAAAACAAATTGATAAGAAAAAAATTAAGAACCATTGGTTTGCCTGAATGCCTTTACCATAAAAAAGAGCCTAGATATTATATTTCAAGAAGTCTTAAAAAATGCTCATTCTTCCAAGAAACAAAGAGTAAAATGGAAATACAAAGAATCTACTGATTGCCTCCAAAAGTAGTCCCAACTTCTTTTGAATATTATACCCAAACTCCCATGAATATTTTACCTAAAATCCAGAACTTTCAAGTCAAAGAAAAAAATGCTGCAAGAAACCAGAAAGAAAAAAAAAAGCAGGTACTGAGGAGTCACTGTCAGGATTATACACAATTCAGTAGCCACCACTACAAAGGAGTGGTAGTACTTAAAACTAAGAATAGCCTAACCAGAAACTATGAGTGTAATTCTATAGGGGAAAAATGACCTTTAATGAAATAAGGGGTTCCCAAGCCTTCTTGACATTAAGACCAGAGACACAGAAACTTTGAAGCTGAAGGAGCCAACATAGCAGAGGAGAAGCAGTGCCCCAGCTGAATTCTTCTAACAACACCTTCCAAAAAACTTTAAAATAACACCCCAAATCAAATTTTAAAAAATCTCAGTCAACAGGGTCAGCATAAAAAAGCATGAAGTTTGAACCAGTGCCTCCCCAACCTATAACTGAGAAGAGGCAAACTTTAACATAAAGTTAAAAGTCAAGAATTAGGCTGGAAAAACAAGTAAGCAAGCAAAAGAAAACCTGAAAATGAAAAACAATCATGTAGGCAGAGAAGACCAAAATATAAACTCAAAAGAAGACAACTGTGAAAACAGCTACAAACAAAGCCTCAAAGAATTGGCCAAATGGAAAAAGAGGTACAAAAGCACACTGAGGAAAATAATTCCTTAAAAATTGGAATTGGATGAGTTTAACTTCCATGAGACTTCAAGAAACAGTAAAAAAAAAAAAAAGTCAAAAGAATTAAAAAATTCAAGAAAATGTGAAACATTTCATTAGAAAAACAACTGATCTGGCAAGTAGATTGAGGAAAGATATTTTAAAAATTATTGGATTACCTGAAAGCTATGATCAAGAAAGAAGAGCCTAGAAATCATATTTTAAGATATTATAATAATTTCCTGATAGCTTATATCCAGAGGGTAAAATAGATACTGGAAAGAGATCCCAAAATGAAACCTCCCAGAAATATAATAGTCAAATTCTAAGCTCCCAGGTCAAGCAGAAAATATTGCAAGCACCAGAAAGAAACAATTCAAATATCACAATTGGGATCACACAAGATTTAGCAGCTTCCACATTAAAGAAGTGGAAATTTTAGAATATGATATTCCAGAAGGCTAAGGAACTAGAATTACAATGAAGAATAACCTAATCAGCAAAACTGGGTATAATCCTTCAGGGGAAACAAAATGGATATTTAATGAAATAGAGTACTTTCAACCCTTCCTGATGAAAAGACTAGAGCTGAATAGAAAATTTGACATGAGAAGCATAAAAAACCAAATGTGAAAGAGAAATTGTAAGGGACTTAATAAAGTTAACTTATTTACATTCCTGTATGGGAAGATAATGCATGTAACTCCTAAGAACTTCATCATTATTAAGGTAGTTTAAAAGAGTCTACATAGACAGAGGGCTGGGCATGAGTTGATTATATTGAGATGATCTAAAAAAAAACAAGAACAGATAGGTGAGAAAGAGGGATACACTGAGAGAACAGGGAAGGGAGAGATAGAATGGGTAATTTTTTTTCTCATAAAAAGGCACATGAGTAAAAGCTTTTACAATAAAGGGGAAAATGAGAGGTGGGCAATTCTTTCACCTCACTCTAATCAGAACTAATTCTAGAGAGAGAATAAATAAAATAAATGTATAATATACATGTGTGTGTGCATATGTGTGCATATACACAACCAGTTGGGTATACAAATCCATCTTACCCAACAAGGAAATAGGAGGGGAAGGACAGAAAAGAAAAGAGTTGGGGTGATAAAAAAAGAGTGGGGATTAAGGGAAGAAGTGGTCAGAAGCAAAACCTAATTTTGAGGAGAGACAGGGTAAAAAAAGAGAGAGAGAAAAGGATAAACAGAAGAAAACAGGATGGAAGGAAATAAACAGTAAACATAATTGTGAATGTGAAGGAGATGTGTTTACTCATAAAATAGAAGGGGATAGCAGAATGGATTAGAAAATAGAATCCAACAAAATGTTGTTTATGAGAGAAACTTGAAACAGAAACACACACAGAGTTAAAATAAAGGACTAGAGCAGAATTTATCATGCTTCAGTCGAAGTAAAAAATGGCAGGGGTAGCAATCATGATCTCAGACAAAGCAAAAGCAAAATAGACCTAATTAAAATTGATAATCAAAGAAACTGCAAAGTCATCATAGACAATGAAGTAATACCAAAAAATTACAGCCAGTTTCTATGATAAAGGCCTCACTCCTCAAATATATAAGGAGCCAAGTTAAATTTATAAAAAATAAGAACCATTCACCAATTGATAAATGATAGGAGGATATGAAGAGGCACTTTTCAGAAGAAGACATTAAAATAATCTATAGTTATATGAAAAAAGTCCTTTAAATCACTATTGATTAGAGAAATGCAAATTAGAACAACTCTCAGGTATCACCTCACACTTACAAGAAATGACAATTGCTGTAGGGAATAGGTACACTAATATATTGTTGGTAGAGTTCTGAACTGGTCCAATCATTCTGGAAAACAATTTAGAACTATGGCCAAAGGGCTATAAATTGGTGCATACTTTTAAACCCTGAAATACTGCTATTAGGTCTGCACCACAAGGAGATAAAAGAAGAAGGAAAAAGGCCTATATGTACAAAAATATTTATAGCAGCTCTTTTTGTGGTCTCAAGGAATTGAAAATCAAGGGGATATTTGTCAATTGGGCAATGGCTAAACAACTTGTGGCGTGATGGATTGATATTGTATTATCACAAATAACAAAGGAGATGGTTTTAGAAAAAAAATACATGGGAAGACCCATATGAACTAATGCAAAGACCTATATCAACTAATGCAGAACCAGAAGATCAACGTTTATGGTATCAGCAATTGTGGTATCATGGTATAATGGTATCAGCAAATATGATTAACTGTGAAAGACTTAGCTGCTGTGATCAATATAATGATCTGAGACAATTCCAAAGTACTCATGATGAAAAATATGCTATCCACCTCCAGAATGAGAGGACTGATGAACTCTGAATGCAAACTGAAATATATTTTTTTTCATTATTTTTCTTGCTTTTTTGTGATATGGCTAATATCATGTTTTGAATGATTTCACATGCATAATTGAGATCATACTGCTTTCCTTCTCAGTAGGTGGGATTGGTGTGGGAGGGAGGGAGAGAATTTGGAATTTAAATGTTTTGAAAAATTATTAAAAATAAATTTTTAACAAAAGAAACTCTGAAGTTAAAACACAAGTTAACAAAAATATAAAATGTAAACATGAATAAATAATCAAAAGGGAATAAACAAGGAAAAATGTTTTCATTTAAATGTTCAGAGATGATACATGTGTATATTTTGAATGATATCATTTTCAGAGTTCATAGAAGGGAGTCTTATTAGACAAAGCCAAGGAGTGATGCTGTTATGTATTGATGATTTTAAGAAAAGAATGTGAAGAGAGGGGCAGAGGAAAATGCTATGGGGCAGAGAGGAGGGAAAGGAAGGTTAAAAAATTATCTCACATTATCATAGCTTGTAAGTAGATCTCAGAGTATGAGTAGAGCTCAAACAATCAGAGTATGCAAGTAGAGTGGCTGACACTTGAACCTCACTGTCTGAATTAGTCAAAGGAGGGAGGGAAAACACATACAGAGTTGGATACAAAAATATATTTAACTCCACAGAAATAGAGCAGGAACAGGGAGAAGGGAGAAGGAGGATTTAGAAAGAGGATAGTTTAAGGAACAGATTCATCCTAATCAAAACAAACTCTAGGTAAGGCTGTATGAAAATGTTTAGAGATCTTTTTGAGGTGTCAAAGAATGGGAATCTGAGAGGATACCCATAAGTTGCCTAATAAGTTATAGTATGGAGCACAATAGTTTTATAAGAAATGATGAAGGATGTAGTTTTGGAAAAACCTGGGAAGACTTCTGTGAACTGATGTGAAGAGTGAACTGAATAGAAGCCAGAGAACAATTTCTACAGTGACAGTAATATGGTAAAGACAAACAACTTAAAAGAATTAAGTGCTCTGATTAGCTTGATAATCAGCCATTGATTCCAGAGGACTAATAATGAAACATGCTACCCCACCTTATGGTAGAGGTGAAACACTCAGAGTGCAGAATGATGCAGATTTTTTTTTTTGGACATAGCCAATGAAGAAATGTGTTTGCTTCACCATACATATTTGCAGAAAGGGTTTTGTTTGTCTTTCATTCTCAAATGGAGAGAAGGTATGGGATGAGGAGAAAAGGCAGGTTTTTGCTGACTGAGAAAATAAAATACAACAAAAAAAATGGATAGTGCTCTCACATTAAATCATATTAAAATTATATTTGTTTTGCTTATTTCTACAGATATTTATTTTGTTTATATCTAAATGCCAGCAGCCATAATAAAATATACATTCCTTTGAACAGATAAATTTTCACTTTTTGTCTTTCTATTTACACCTACTATAGGCACAGGAAAAAAAAAAACATTGGAAGCAGTTGCATACCTGCATAGTTCTCTACTACCTTGTAGTCTTTTTAACCATGACATATCATTCAATATACATTATTGGCATAATCAAGCTATGTATTGTCTTTTCTTTTCCATTTTAGTGGTGTGGTATGAATGTTTACCACATAGCAATTCAATTAGGTAGCATTTATTGATAAATATGGAATAATCTAAAGAAAATGACCACCTCTTTTACCTATGAACATAACCTTTTGAGCCTAGGTTACATATGAGTTCTTTCTTTTGTGAATTAATTTATAAATAGGAGCTTTGGGTGTTATGAGTCTAAGTGAATATAAGAGGAACTGATGATGACCTATGGAAAAGTATTAGATATTGTCCAAGGTCTTGGCAAGGTCTATGCCCAGATGGACCTCTGGGTTACATAAAATTCTTTAATGAATACTGATTGATTAATCTGTTACATGTATTTACTGAAACTATTTCATTATATTATATTTCATTGTATCTTTTGCTTATTAAATACTTTTTTTACATCTTGACATTCTATTTTGTTGTTACTTTTGCCAATGAAAATAATTCAGCTTTCCTTTTTTTCAGATATGCTAAGCTAGTCAGAAAAATTACAGCTTACATTTACATAGCATTTTCAATTTGCATAGGATATTCTTAACTGCAGCTCTGTGTATTTGTCCAAATATTGAATTTGAGGATACAAAGTCTAAGAGAGGTTAAGTGACTTATTCAAGGTCACACAGGCATGACTAGCTGTGATTCATATTTAGATTTCTGATTCATAATGTGTTTCACTAACACCTTTGGGAAAGAAATGTACTAGCTCTAATATTTATGGGTAGTGAGTCATAAAAACACAATTCACTGTGTCTGGACTCAATGTTTTTATGATGCTTTTGATTTTTTTCAGTGGATGTTGTCTCTTTTGGTTTATATTGCCTTTTCATTATTAAGACCTAAATTCTGACAATATATTTGAAATATATAACATCTTTTTTCCTTCTCCACATATGATCAGAAATCTGCTGTTCTAAGACATTCCTCTAAAAGAATGTAAGACTTACTTGACATTCCCTTTCTATACTATTTTAATTAGAGACCCCATGTGCTTGGAAGTTTAACAAATGGCTCTTTTAAAATGCAAATAAAAAGATTATATTATCTAGAGCTAGCATGTTTTCCTTTGCTGATATTTTGGGTTAGATTTTAATATCTGTTGTCTCTGTTCTCCAGCCTGACACTGCAGAACAAGTGAAATTTCATTCCTTCAGCTGAGGATCTAGGAGTAGGTATAGAGGTATTTTATTTTTTAATTTTTCTTTTAGTTTTTAGTTTTTCTAGTTTTTTTTTAGTTTTTCTCTAGAAAATTCTCTAGAAATTGCCCAAAAGTTATCTCTGCTTTATGTCATTAAGAGAAATAACTTCAATGATTTCATAAAAACTTACATATATATATATGCATATATATGTGTGTGTGTGTGTGTGTGTGTGTGTGTGTGTGTGTGTGTGTGTGTATAATCTAGCTGGAAGCTTTTTCCACTCCAAACCCACACAAAATACATTTTCTATGAGATCTATAACTGTTTCTGGTACCATAATAATATAAAACTTTTTTGTCCCTAATTATCTCTGACAATGCCACAGAAGGAAAAAAAGAGTCTGTGATGATATATAAAAAAAGAAACATAAAATGTAACTTTTAATATAACTTACATTTATTAAGTGATTACAAAGTGCAAAGCATTTTGCTAGGTGCTGGGAATTCAAAGTTAACAATGCATAATCCTTGCTATCATGGATCTTACAATTTAAAGATTTAATTTAATTAATTTAATTTAATGAGGGAGAATAAGCACAAAAATAACTATCAAATAAGACACAATGGCATATATAAGAAAGGAGAGATCCAAGAAAAGCACTGATAAAAAATGAAGCAGGAGAGAATACAAGAGAGGTATATGACTTAGGTCTTGACCAAAGGTAGGTACTCCAGTAAACAATGAAGTGAGAGTCAGGTTTCTTTCCAGGAATGGGGGGGTTGCTTTGAGCAAAAAACATGGAGTCAAGAAGAAGCAAAAGAACATGTGTTTTTCAGGTTTTTTTCACTCAGTATTTCAGTTTGGCTCAAGTGTAGGATTTGTGGAATAGAATAGTATGAGATAAGGTTGGAAAGTAGGGTTGTAGGTAGATTCAAGGTTAAAGGACCTTGAATGCCAGAATTAGTAGTCCAATAGTCAAGAAAGAGTCATGTAGTGTGTTTTAGCAGAGAAATTACATTATTATAACAGTGCACTAGAATGGCTCTTGTTATGGAGATTTATTAGAGGGAAACTAAGACTAGAAGCAGAAGGAAGAGTTAATAGGCTATTATATTAGTCTAGGTGAGAATCAATGAGTAAATGAATAAGGGCAGATGCAATGTTACATATGATAGAGATTTTGGAGGCGGAAACCTTATAAATTGATTGAATGTGGCAGGAAAACAAAAGAATATTTAAAAATGACAGCAAAGTCATGAACCTAGAAGAATGGGAGAATGACATCAACAGAATTAGAGAAATAATGGATTTCACTATTTCTATTGCTGCAAATTGGTCCAATCATTCTGAAAAATAATTTGGAACTGTGCTCCAAAGCCACTTACTACTGGGCCCATATACCAAACACATCATCAATAACAACAACAACAACAACAACAACAACAACAAAGAAAAAACCTCTTATTCTGGAAAAAAAAAACCAGAAACTAAGGTGGAGCCTACCATTGAGGAATGTCTAAGCAAATTATGGCAGAGGAATGTAATAGAATATTATAATTCCATAAGAAATGACAAAAGAGTTTCAGAGGAAACTAGAAAGCCATCAATGAACTAATAGAGAGTGAAGTGAGCAGAGCAAGAACAGTTGATATAATGACAAAAGCATTACAAAGAAAAAACAGCTCTGAAAACATTAGAACTGTGATCAATGTGATGATAAACTACGATTCCAGGGGACTGAAGGTAAAGCAGGTGACCCACCTCCTGCTATAGAAGTCATAGACTTAAAATGCAGACTATGTCATATATTTTTGTACTTAGCAAATGTAGTTATTTGTTTGGATGAACTATGCATAATTGCTATGGTATGATAAAATGTTTTATTTTTATTTTATTTTTCAATTTGGGGAAGGAAGAGGGAAGAACATACAATAAATTTATAAAAACAAAGGAAAATCAAATAAATAAAAAAAAAACAAAGAAAGAAAAGCAATGAAAAGATGAGCTATTTGTTAGACTGGTTGAATTTGAAGTATTAGTGTAATATCTAAGGTGGATATTTCCAGAAATTAACTGAATATACAGACCTGTTTGAAGAAAGTTTGGGATTAGGGAAAGAGGACAGAAATAAGTATTTATATTGCACTTACTCTGTACTAGACACTGTGCTAAGTGCTTTAGAAATATTATCTCATTTCAACCTCACAATAACTTTACTAAGGACGTACTGTTATTATTCCCATGTTACAGTTGAGGAAACGGAGGCAAACAAAGGTTAACTGACTTGCCAAAGGTCACACAGCTAGTGATCTAGAAGAGTATCGTACTGTAAGTAATCTGCATAAAGGTAATACTTAATCCATAGGAGTTGATGACATCATCAGGGGAGATAGTATAATGAAAAAAGACAAAGGCCAGCATCTTGAGAACACCCATATTTTGTCATTGGGAAAAGATTTAGGGAATCAACAAAAGAATAAAAGAAAGTATGGTCAAGGAAACAGGAGAAGAACAGCAAGAACATAAAACCGAAAAAGACAAGGCAAGAGAGGGCTTAAGAAGGATGAGTTGATTCACAATGTAAAATACCACTGAAATGTCAAGCAGGATGAGGTTAAAAATAAAGCCATAAGATTTGGTGATAAGGAAGTTATTAGTGATACTGGTGAGAGTTGTTTCAGTAAAGTGGTAAAGATGAATGACATTATAAAGGGAGTAGGAGTTAGCTGGTAGAAAAGTGCAGCAGTGAACATAGTCTACTTTTTTTTGGCAATAAAGGGATGTAAAAAGATAGGACTAATTAATACTTAAGGTGTTGGCAAGTTCAAGAAAATAATTGTTGTTGCTGTTACTGTTGTTTAGATGGAGGGGCCCTGAGGATATTTGTATAATCAAGGGGATAGTCCAGTGCGGAGGCAAAGCCAAAAGAGGCATAAGAGAAAGGGGACTTGTATTATAAAGTTTAACTAAGATGAGAGAGTATGTATAGGCTAGAGGGGGTAATTTTGACAAAGAAGAAAACTACTTTTCTGATATTGAAGGGAGGGATGAAAGGAGTGAGAATACTGATATAAGAATGAAGGATGGGAGATCAAATCAAATGATCTCATCTCCACTCTTAATACATTTAAACTTATTTTTTAAAAAAAGATTCATTTAGACTTTGTTCTTTAAAAATCATAAACTTTAGAAATAGAGCTTACTTGAAGATTTCAAAGTCATCATGTACTTTTACATTATCATACAAAGGTAAACGGGGGTTTACAAATGTAAGCTGGGGTTCAAGTCTGGGTCTGGATTCTCCTCATTAGTGGAGAGAGTGATTATTCAATACTTTATGCCTCTGTAAGGGGAGAGTTAGTGGGAGCTTCTAAGCACAGAGTTGTTCTTCTGGTTTCTGGCTTTAAGAAGACACACAAACACACAGAGTTCCATACTTTTTCAGAGAGAGGTTTCTGGGGATAGAGGTAGACTTTCGCAAGCAGCCAACTTGCTGTGGGGGTGGTGCTTTTATCATGTCCCTCATTCCCAGCTTCTCATACCAGAGACTTTGGGGAATTTCCCTATAAATCAAAACTCTCTCTAAGTTGAGCTGAGATATCTCACTCCCAGTGGGAAAGCTCATTTACTATGTATGTTATCTGGTATATTTTAATCTGTGTAGCTTCTCTGATTTCTGTTTGCTATTCTTTTAGAGAAATGAATTTATTCACAATTCACTATTATGACAAATTTCGTGTAACCGGCATTTGGTCAGAAAGAAGTTAGAACTTCAGATATAACTTGAATTGCTCTTTCCCCATTAACAACAACAAATTTAGAACCATTCATGCATGTTATCCACCCTGGACATATGATTAAAAAAATAATAATTAATATCAGTTTTCCTAAGAGGAATGGAAATGAATATTGTTTTTATTTGTGAAAAACAATCTATCATGCAACTACACAGACTAAGAGTTTGGGGAGAAGAATTCTTGTCTCTAGGCATTAAAATTTGGAGAACAATAATAGGAATGCTGTGCCCTATTAGTAATTACTTTCAAAAGGATATTGCTAAGTTAGAGGCTATGCTTGAGACAAACAGATTCCTACCTTTATATTGATGTGCCTGGATTTGTGAACTGTGGCCATCTGACAATCAGAATCTTAGGCATGGTTCTCCTATTGCATACTAAAGATCTGTAGTAAGGTTTGGGGATTAAACTTAAGCATGCCTAAGAAATAGTGCATTGTATGACCTGAGGTATGTCTAAATTTGTTCTCTCTGTCTCTGTATCTCTTTTTATGCACATACATACACAGAATGGTAGTCAAATAATTTGAACCATCAATCAGAATTTCTGGGGAAAATGTATTCCAGTAACCTTCCAGGATCAGCAGCTTAAACAAATTATTTGATTGTATCTCAGCCCTCAAATGGGGATTAAAAAAACAACTGCAATGGGAGTTATTCAAGGTATTGGAGATATAATGCTATAATGTTAGAAGCCTACAATGTGATTTTAGATAGACAATGCAGAATCAGGGTAAATTTCTTACTGGAATAGGTAAATAAATAGTAACTAGAGAGTTGTCTCAGGCCATCAATGCTAGGCCCTAGGTTTAGCCCTACATAATATCTTCTATAATACAACAAATCAGAAAGAATTCATGGAAAAATTATATAGCAAGCCCTAAATTCTAGGATATTTAGAAATATATATGTATATGTAGTTATATATATATATGTATGCATGTGTGTATATATATGTATACATATATACATATAGACATTCTCACACATGTACATATACATTCATATATTTCCCTTTAGATAGAAATTTCTTAGAAAATGTGATGAAGTAGGATAACATTATTTAATTTCCATGGAGGTCAGGAAAATTGGGACCATTTTGCTTTGGGTCCTATATTCTGGTAGTCACTCCAAAGGAAATGATATTACCTTTCATCTACTAAAATTCATGGTTACAGATCAACCTCTCTATATGAAAGGGAGTAAAATTATGAAGTACGAAACAACTAGAGTAACAACAATAGAGTAAATAGTAATTTTGAGTCAAGTGAGAGTATGGTTCAAAAATTTCATCAAGTGCTATATACATGACAGACAATTGAATGCTTCATGGATTTTTTAATCAAGTTATTAGGAGAAAAAAAACCTTACAGTTATTTTGACCCCATTTTTTCATTGTGATTTCACTTAAAATTTCAGGGGAAAAGGAAATCATAATCTTGATATTTATTAGTGTATGTTGGGCTTCTGACTTGAAAATGGGTTCTCAACTATAGATCTACCAATAGTGATTGCATCTACAATGCCATCAGTTAGAAAACATAGATGCAAGTGGGAAGTACTCCTGATGATTCATTTCAGGGTAAGAGTATAAATGCAAAAGAGATCTGTTGGGTGAACCAACATCTAGGATGGCTAGTATCCTGTCCTATTGTATAGAGAAGTTAAGCTTAGTAAACTGTATACCTTCTATTATTCTGCAAATAGATGCTTATTTATAATATCTATGAGAAATAGCTGAATTATGATGAAAATTTGAGAGATTCCCTAAAAAACAGTTATGATTCTTAGGTTGTTTTCCAATAACTTATTTATATTGGGCTCATGTTTCACTAATAGTATTTCTAATTTATTTTCTAATCATAAGCTGTTTGATACATATATACATACATACATATGTATGTATATATGTATATATTATATATATATATATATATTTGCAATATGGTTTTAGAGTGTAAGAAATAATTCTCAATTACTCCTACAAAGAGGGTCTTCTCCCACTTTTAGTGGATTGACCAGAAAGATATTCACTTCAACTCTTTGAGAGACAATTGACTGCTAATCATCACCACTAAATGTTATGTGGTTCAGGGGAATCTTGAAAAGTATTAAACAGGAGCATCTGTGCAGGTCAAGAGTTGAGTTTTATAGGAGGGAATAATCCCCATTACCAAGGAATATAGCTATCATGGAAAAGCCAGGCAGATCCCTACACAAAAAGTGAAGGGTAGAATGCTTGGTTCATAAGTTTTTTTTAGGTTATTCTTACAGGAAAGGGCAACTTCTAACACCCAACTTTTTACTTAAAGAAAATGTGTTTTTTGTCTATTTTGATACTCTTGAGGAAAACGATATATTTATTAGTAGGTCAAAGTATGAATTTTATCCTTGGGAATTGTCCAATAGCTAACAACAGACTGTGATTTAATAAAGGTCTTTGACTAGAGGGAATTACCCATTTAGCTGCCTCTGTTTTTGATCTAGGAGTAGTAAGGGGAAGCTAGGATCCATACACTCTGTCCCTCTGCCTAAAACTAATATGGAAAGTGGAGTGAATGTACAAATACAATGCATCCAGCTAGTAAAAATTGACACTAGCAACAATTTACTCTTACAACTTCCAGTGGCTTTATAAACCCACCCAGTGCTATATTTACTCATTACCATTCATTCCCCTAATGAGTATTTACTAAGTGTCTCTTATACTCATAGAACTATCTTAAGGGCTTTATTTTATTTTGGTTTCACTCAGTAAGGAGTCTATCAAAATATTTGAATGGGAGACTTCTAAGAAAAAGTTTAAAAAATGGAGACTCAATTAGGTGGAAGGATTAATGTTCATTCTTCAGAGTATCAATGGTAATTGTTTCTCAAATACATTGTAGCTACCCCTCAGCACTCCATGTCTTAAGATCACTTTAGGAAAAAAAAATCAAACTTTTTAAAGACACATGAATTCACCTTATGGCAAAGAACTTTTGATATTGTAGTTAACTGAACTTCCTCAGTAGGTCCTGAGGCAGACACAATTAATTCTTCTTGCTGTGCTGTTATAGCAATGTTATAATACATTTGTTTGTAATATATTGGAGAACATGAGACATAGACAAAGCTTTTTGCCAAGTAAGCAGTGGCTGCATTGCTGGAGATGCAGGCAAAGATGTTTCTAGGACAGACAGTGGGGTAGAAAGGAAGTCTTTTGTAAAATCTGACCTGTATGTCAGGAATTTATAACTTGTGTTCCTGATGTAAGACTTGGTATTGTCTAATTTAATAACCTTCTATTAGATTGAGAGTTCAGGTCAGGTCCATTTTCTGAAAAAAGATTTGTCAAGAAAGAGCTATACTAAATGTAGTTTAGTGACAGTATTCCATCTTTTTTACATTCTTGGTATATTTTGCATGGCACAGAAAACTTCTTCCTATTGTAAAAGGCTGCAGTAAAAAATTACATTTGACTTTGGAGGTAATAATTGAAGTGATACTAATATAGAAGACATTTCAGATGAAAGATGCTAGATTCCTAAAAGATGCTATCGTTATTTATTGACTAACCACCCCACAGTAATTTTGATGTAACATCTTGCAACTATTTTTTTTTACTATAAATCTTATATTTTCATTTACAAAAGTAGATATCATATTGGAAAACTTTCCACTTAAAAATAAATTCTAAATTGCCCTTTAGAGAGATTGTTATGTGACTGACTAATGATAGAATCTGACCTCTTGACCCAGGAAAGCATCTGAGACAGTATTATTGAGTTTTGTTCACAAAATTAATTGAAGTTATCTTGAACATGAATATTGTCAGTGTTTCAAATTATCCAGAAGAATATAAAAAGGGAAATCAGTGGTAATGAGGGCTTTTTTGGGGAGGGGGCATGGTTAGGGTACCTCAGGTGAAGTGCCAAGTTGAAACTTTAACTGATAGGGAAAAAATAGGAAACTGAGTTTTTCTGAAAGTTGCTGACTTTAGAAAAAAAAAGAACCTTCCAGGAGCCAATATGGCAGAGTAAGCAGTACATCACTGTAACTTTCCCATATTCACCTCCAAACAACCACAGAATAGCACCCCAAAACAAATCCTATAATAGCAGAACAAACATAAAGGATGGAGGTGATCAGTGGATCACCTCAGCAGATCAGTGGTAGCAAACCACTGAACCCCAGGACCCCACATGTGTCTCAGCATAACCAGATGAATGGGCAGATTCCAGCTCAAGAAATGCCAGGTGCTTCAGCATTCCAGGTAATAGGCAACTGTTACCTGAACTCAAAATCTTGTAAAAATGAATGCTAAAAATTGTCTTGACACATAATTGGAAGAAAAATGAAATGCTATTTTAAGAAAAGAAAAAGAAAGAAAATATAAGAAGAAATTAGAACAAGTATATGAAAAATTAAAAACTAGGAAAATTAAAACATTTATAAGAATTTTTTTCAAATAAAAAAATTACAGTATTACTCTCAATAAATGAATAAAAAGAATTTGTCTAATTGTTTCTTACTGTAAAGAAGGATGCTAAGAACTATAGATACAAATATAACTAGAAAGACAGACCAGAGCATCTAGGAACTTAAACTTATTTGTGGAGAAAATGCATAAAGGGGGTGGTAGCATGTAAAGGAGTACTTTCTTTTGGAAAGATACAGTGATGGTGATGAGTCATAAAGAGTAGATAGACACAACCATTACAGTAGCCATGAAAGAATTAATTTGATTATGGTTAAAGAATTTGAAAATAGGGGTTGCAGGAGTAGAAGATTTGCAGGGACAGCTGGGGGCCAAGTAGGGAGTTCTAGAGCCAAAAGGGTAATATTATATGATCCAGGGTATAAGCTTTGTTCCTGGTCCAAATAGCCTAGTTATATTAATTTGATCAACAAAAACCTGGCAGTGAAATATAGTAATCACATGATAATTTTTTATTAAGTGAATGGAAGAATGAATAATCTAGTTTAAAGCTACTGATAATACTATAATATTACTTTGACAGGTACATTAGGAGAGAGACTGGAGCTATGATTTCACTGGTATATAGACAAAAAAATACAAATGCAGGTCAGGGTCTTGCAGAAAACTTAAAATCTTAATGAGATGTGTTGAGAGGTTAAACGATTTGCCCAGATTCACACAATTTGTGTCAAAGGCAACAAACACTTGGATGCTGGTTTTTCTGGCTTAAAGGCTAGTCATGCACACACAGTAGAGATCTATATCTATAAATACATATATTCTATATCTATCTATCTATCTATCTATCTATCTATCTACTTATCTATCTCTAGGTTTTAGTGACTAGATTTGTGATTTTAGTGGCATAATCTTAGTTGAGGACACTCCCTCTATGAATGCAGAGCATTACCTCCTCTCTAACTTAAAGAATTGGAGGTAGAGAGTTGAATAAGGTTCTGACACTTTAAATGATTTGCTCAAGGGTCACATAGTTAGAATATGTCAGAAGATGGATTGATCTCTCTCTCTCAAGCCCAATTCATGGATCTGTTCTTTTAAAATTTTGTTGATATAAGAATTTAGATAAATAAATTTCCCTGTAAGTACTGCTTTGACTGTATCCCATAAATTTTGGTATGTTGTCTCATTGTTGCTATTCTCTTTAATGGAATTATTGATCATTGGTATGATTTGTTCTTTGACCCATTTATTCTTTAGGATTAGATTATTTAGTTTCCAATTAATATTTAATCTATATTTTCACTGCCCTTTCTTAAATATAGTTTATTGCATTTTGATCCTAAAAGAATACATTTCACATTTCTGCATTTTGTATTTCTACATTTCATATTGAGGATTTTATGTCATATTACATGGTCAATTTTTGTGTGACATGTGCTGCTGAGAAAAATGTTTATTCCTTTCTGTTCCCATTCAGTTTTTTCCAAAGCTCTCTCCTATCTAATTTTTCTAATATTCTATTTACTTTCTTAGTTTCTTTCTTGTTTATTTTTTGCTTGGATTTATTGAGTTCTGAGAAGGGACAGTTGAGTTTCCCCACTAGTGTAGTTTTGCTATTTCTTCCTGTAAACTATTTAACTTCTCTCTTAACATTTTGGATGCTATACTGCTTGTTGTATATATGTTTAGCATTGATATTGCTTCACTGTTTATGGAACCTTTTAGCAAGATGTAGTTCTCTTCCTTATCTTTTTTAATTCGGTCTATTTTTGCTTGTCCTTTGCATGAGATAGAGATTGCTACCTCTCCTTTTTTTTTTAACTTCAGCTGAAACAATAGACTATGCTCCAGCCCGTTGCCTTTACTCTGTGTGTGTCTCTCTGCTTCAAGTGTGCTTCTTGTAAACAATATATTGTAGCAGAGGATCCCCTCTGCTATCTGCTTCCATTTTATGGGAAAGTTCATCCCATTCACATTCACAGTTATGATTACTATATATTTCCCTCTTTCCTGTTCTTCCTCCTGTTTGTCCTCTCTATTCTTTCACCTTTTCTCTCCTCAAAAGTGTTTTCCTTTTGTCTATCATCTCCCCTTATCTGCTCTCCCTTCTGTAAGTCCCCCCACCCACTTGATCTCCTCCCTTCCTACTTCCCTGTTGGATAAGATTGATTTCTATATTCAAATGATTTTGCATATTATTCCCTCTTTGAGCCAATACTGATGAGAGTAAGGTTCAATCAATGCCTATTGAGTATCCTCCCCTCCACTGTAACAGGTCTTTTGTGTTTCTTCATATGAAATAATTTACCCCATTCTGCCTCTCCTTTCCTTCTGTACCCAGTGTACTCCTCTTTCTCATACCTTAATTTTTTCATGCCATTCCCTCAAATTCTTCTTATACCCATACCCTCTGTCTATGTATACTCCTTCTAGCTGTACTATTAGCGATACAACTTTTAAGAATTACAGGTATCATCATCCCATGTAGTGATGTAAACAGTTTTGCTCTACTGAATCCCTCGTGTTGCCTTCGCCCTTTTACCTGTTTATATTTCTCTTGGGTCTTGATATTAGAGATCAAATTTTTGGTTTAAGTTCTGGTCTTCTTACAAAAGCTTGAAATTCTTCTATTTTATTGAATGATTATCTTTTCCCTTACTGTATTATGCTTAATTTCACCAGATAAATGATTCATGGTGGTAGTCCTAGCTCCTTTTTCTTCCAGAATATCATGTTCCACGGCCTCTGATCTCTTAATGTTACAGCTGCTAAGTCCTATGTAATCTTGATTGTGGCTCCCCAGTATTTGAATTGTTTCTTTCTGGCCACTTGCAGTATCTTTTTCCCCGACCTGATAGTTGTGTGATTTGGCTATAATGTTTCTTAGTTCCATGGAATTAAGGCAATTTTTCCTGATAATTTCTTGACAGATGCCATCTAGGTTCTCCTTTTGTTTATGTCTTTCAGGTAGTCCAATGATTCTTATATTGTCCCTCTTGAAACTATTTTCCAGGTCAATTGTTTTTTACCATAAGGTACTTTATATTTTCTTCCATTTTTTCATTCTTTTGTATTTGTTTGATTGATTCTTGATGTCTCATAGAGTAATTAGCTTTCACTTGCCCAATTCTAACTTTTAAGCTGTTTATTTTTCCCCCTCAATTATCTTTTGTACTTTCTTTTCCATCTGGTTAATTGTACTTTATAAAGAGTTGGTTTTCTTCAGTGGACTTTTGTATCTTCTTTTCCATTTGGCCAATTCTACTTTTTAAGCAGTTGTTTTCTTCAAGCTGTTGATTTTTTTCCATAAGTCTCTTCCATCACTCTTATTTCTTTTCCCAATTTATTTTTACCTCTCTTATATGATTTTAAGCTCTTTTTGAGCTCTTCCATGAATTTTTTTTTTCTGGGCTCCCCTGCACTAGGGCACTGGTTTGCTGACATGGAGCTTGCTACTGGCTTGCTGGGATGCTTCCTTCCCTGGAATACATTTCCCTTTTAACCCAGTGAGACAGATTTCTTGCCAATCTTCCAAGTTTCTAGGGCTCAAAGATTGTTTTCTCCCTTCTTTTTGCTTATTCTGCTGTTTCAGGATTTGTTTTGTGCATTATTTTATGGTTGTTTGGAGGTGAATATGGGAGTTATGGTGATAAGCAATGATGGTGTCTTTATTGATAAAGGATGTAGAATATATGAGTAATGGAAACATTAAATGCTATGGGAATTCAGGAGAGAGAGAGAGGCAGAGAGAGAAAGAGGGAGAGAGAGAAAGAGAAAGACAGAGAAAGAGAGAAAGAGAGAGAGAGAGAAAAAGAATAAAGGAGAGAACATACAATGGAGAAGCTGGGGTTTAAGCTACATCTAGAAGGTTAAGAAAGAATCTCACATAGCTGGAGATCAGGTGAGGGAGGAAGATGAGGGAGGAAGACATCATAGGCAAAGTCATAAACAAATTTGTAAATAAGTTGAGGGATTTTGAATGGAATCAATGTTGCTACAATGATGTGTTGCTACAGGATAGATTAACTGATGTCTTTGTAATCAGGACACTAATAAGAGTCTCACACAAAATTTGGGAGGTGGCATATTGCAGTTGAAAGTGTTGGACTTAGAATCAATAGACCCAGGTATGATAATTATTAGGTGTGTAATTCAGGGTTAGAGTCACTTAAATTCTCTGAGATTCAGTTTCCAAAGCTGCTAAATGAAGAAAATAGTACTTACATTCCCTAACTCATACAGTATTTGGTAAAAAAAAAAAAAAACTATATAAATATGAATCATCATTATTAATTATCATTATTAATTATATTATCATTGTACAACCATGAAAGTAACTGTGGCATAGTGGGTAGATAGCCAGGTTTGGAGTCAGGAAGATCAGGAGCTAAGTTATGGTATATACTGACTATGTGACTCTGGTGTCCTCACTTAATATCTCAATGTTCTAGATTTCAAGTTTCACAAAAGGTACTGCCCTGTGTTAGTAGGAATTTCCTAACTCAAAAGTTGCCCATATCAAAGAAATCACAGTTTCAGGCTCTAACCCATAGTACTATGCAGAAATTTGAAATTAGTATATAATTAATTTATAAAAGATAATGGGATATGGGTCATATGTGCAGAATCTTTTTATAATATTTGAATACTTTGCATATTCCATGTCAACAAGTACTTTGTTGCAGTGTGAAGTGTCAAGTCTAATTATTAATTCATTTTGCTAGCTCAAAAATAAAGTTTGTCCTATTTTTTCTAGATAAATTGAAGTCAAAAAAATAAAAAAGTAAAAAAAAAATGAGTGGTTTGATGTTACTGCAGGGAAATATTAAATAACAATCATAAATCAAAGTCTTCTGACAGTACAATGATTGATGTTCAAAATGAGCTGTTAGCAATCTACTTAAAATTTTATTAATATATTTTTTAAAAAATTAGGAATGACTTTACTTTTATTTTTAAAATAGTATAAACATTATAACTTATTTTAAACTTTTATTTTATGCTTTCTATTACACATGTGAGTTGTTCAGGCAACTCTATCAGAAGTTTCCTCAAAAGATAGGTGAGGTGGGTCTTGGATATTTTTGAATTAGAATGAATGAAATAATGAAGCCATCTTCTTAGTGTGTTACAGGGTAAAGGGTGTCACTTTTGAAGTCAGAGGACTTGAGTTCAAATACCAACTCTGTCACTTCTTACCAGTGTGACCTAGGCTATATTATGTTATCTTTATGGCTTCAATTTCCTTATCATGAAAGTGAGGGTGATAGAGTATCTGCACTCTAAGATCACTTCTAGCTCTAAATCTATGATCATCTGTCTAAAAACCTCTTGAGTTTGAAGAAATAGATTTTTCTTATTCGTAAACTCATAGAATCACTCTTACAAAGATTAATAGGTATGGTGGTATGACTTTAGAGAGATAGTCCCCAGATAATATGTATATTCTCCCTGAAGTGGCACTGACCTTTTTACTGATGGTTGTATCATGATATGTAAGAATTGACCAATTAATGGAGAATGATTGCCTTCAAATTAGCTGAGAATTATCAACAAGTTCTAGGGAATGACAGTTTCAGGAAATCATCAAGAGCTATCTAGTTATTTGACATTCAACTACTTCTAAGATTAGACCAGAAGCCATAATATATTTTTATGTTATGTCTTTTTTTTTTTTTTGTGAGGCAACTGGGGACTTGCCCAGTGTCACATAGCTAGTAAGTGTTAAGTGTCTGGTCTGAGACTGGATTTGAACTCAGGTCCTTCTGACTCCAAGGCCAGTGCTCTATCCACTGTGCAACCTAGCTACCCCTATGTTATGTCTTCTTGTTCTCTCAACACATTAAGTTTTGATTGTAACTCCAGAAGATTTCTAGTGAAACATGCCTAATCTCTCTTTCATAGAGGTGGTGGAATATAGGTGCTAAATGAATCATGTTGTTAATCAATCGTCGCAGTCGTGTCTGACTTTTTATGACCCCTTTTGGGGTTTTCTTGGCAGAGATACAGGAGTGGTTTGCTATTTCTTTCTCCAGCTCATTTTACAGAATTGGAAACTGAGGCAAACCAGGTTAAGTGACTTACTCAGGGTCACATAGCTAGTAAGTGAGGCCAGATTTAAAATTAGAAATATGAGTTGTCTTAACTCTAGAACCAGCACTCTATCCACTGAGCCACCTAGCTTCCCAGAAATGAATTATATTTTTTCAGGTATGGCCAATGTGATAATTTTTTTTCCCTTCTAACTCTACTAATCTATTACAAGAGAGAGTCCTATAGGGAGACAGGAAGTCATTAGGAACTAACAGTCATCTCTCCCTATTCCCCTAAAAAAATAGCATCAACAAAACATTTTAAAGAGGGATATGACATTAAGTCTACAAGAGATGGGACTCTGAGCTGGAAACAAGGTTTTGTCAGAAAAGCCATCCATGAATAATGACTATGTTTGTTGTCATGATAATGATCTTATTTATATTTCAATCATTGAGAGGTGAAAGATGGACATGGTATGAGATAATGTGATAATGGAAAGAATATAAAATGGGAATGGGAATATAAACATACTTGAAAATCAATATTTACCTAAAATTTAATAGGTCATCTAGATACTTTCCTCCAGTTTGACAATGATTCACTATTAGTTTAGTGAATAAAGTAATGAAGTGGAGTCACAAAGTCCTGTATCTTAATAACTGAGCAAGTCACTTAATGGGTATCAGTTTCAAATCTATAAAACGACATTAAAAATTGTACCTACCTTAAAGGATTGTTGAAAGGATCAGATGAAATAAAATATGTAAAGAGTTTTGTAAACTTAAAGTATTTTATACATTCTATTATAATTACTATTGTAACACTGTGCATCTGCTGCCCTGCCTGGTTTTAACTTCATGGAATAAGTTGCCCCTCCTGGGATAAGTTCATAACCTTAAACTCTCTGCCATGCTGCTAACTCAAGCTTTGAATGATATCACCTCCCTCAGCCTCTTGGAAGGCTGGAGGGCAGAGTACAAAATTCCTCCCAAGGCCTTCCTTTATGGATGGCAGAAATTGGACTCAGCATACTCCATTTTGCATCTCCTGCCATGCTTGGTTTCAACTCCATGGAACAAGATACCATGGACAAGTTACCTCATTCCATCCAAGGGCTAAGGTTCCAATCATAGACACAACCCCAACTCATTTCCATGAGAAAAAAAAAAAACAACCAGTGAACAAAGGGACATCTGGTAAGTCAGAGGGGAATGGTTCCTTGTTTTCTGGGCTCTTTAATCTATAGTTTGAGCCTTAGTCCCTTGGATCAATCACCTTTGGGAAGATGTTCCTTGCTTTTTAGGGAAAAACAAATAACAACAACTAGCCTAGCCTGCATGGCAATGACCATTGTAGGTACTGTTTCTATTACATGATTTAAAGGAAATTTCTCTAATTAGTAAGGGGAAAAATGTTACACTATTACTCACTTACTGGTTACCTTTATTAGCAAAAACAAAAGAAAACAAAACCATTCTCTAGTCCTGTAGTCTCCTATCTTCCCTAGCCTCCAAATGGATAATTGTATTATTGTTTTCACTATGATTAACCACATTGTTGATATCGTTCATTCATTTCAATTGTGTCTGATTCATTATGACCCCATTTGGGGTTTTCTCAGCAAAGATACTAGAGTGGTTTGTTATTTCCTTCTCCAGCTTATTTTACAGATGAGAAAAGTAAGGCCAAGAGGGTTAAGTGGTTTGCCCAGGATCACACAGCTAGTAAGGATCTGAGGTCAGATTTGAACACAGGAAAATTTGTCTTCTTGACTCCAGGCCTGTCATTCTATTCACTGTGCCACCTAGATGTCCTTAATTAACTTGGGGTTACCCTTAACTGTCACTTGCATGAATAGGTTATAGAAACCTTTATTCTGTAACCTTGTCTCATAATAAGTTGAATTCTTGAGATGCTTGGTAGGGGCAGGGAGCTACTTTCTAACACCATTCCTGTCTACCCATGTTTAAATACAAACAAATATGAAATATTCATTTTTTCAACTGAATTATCCTCCTCTCTAACTTCCCAACCCACTGATAAATCTATTTCTACAGCTTTACTTTATCAGAATCCTAAATCAATAGCATATTAAATTAAAGTTGGAAGCCATAGTGAGTTCATTTATAGAAACCAGGCATAATTGTTATTTCTGAATCTTAACATATTATGAGTTTCAGGTCTCTAGAGAGAAAACAACTTTCATCAAATTACTTATTCACAGAATAAGCAATTAAAATTGTCAAGTCCATCATTTTCATGAGAAGCAAATGGTACTTTTTGTCAAAGTGCTGACATTTTGAGAGTCATAGTGTTCCTAGGAAAGGAATTGTCTCCCTAAAGGAATTGATTTTCTTATGCTTTAGCCATCTAGAAGCATGCTCTGAAACAACACTAAACCACCATCTCCAAGGCCCCATTAACTTTGGGTTGCCCTACTCCCAGGCCTCCACTCATTTCTTCCTACTCTGAGCATGAGCAGAGATTCTATGGGGGATGGACTCCTACATCTCCAGATCATATTACACCTGTGCTTGGGTAGAAGGTCATCTATGCCACTGCCATACCCATATTTTCTCTCAACTGAATTTGTCCTACCTGCAGTTAAGACTTGTTATGACTTCATATACCATAATGGGAAAAAAATGCCTATACCACTATATCACGCTCCAATATGCCAAGCAATAACCCAAAGTCACCATATCCATCAATTTATCAGTCTTGAGTTAAAGACCATAGTTGCTTTCCATTCTAAAGCCTCCAGGATACCTTTTTAAAGCCAACCTACCTAAACCAGCACTTTAATTTACTAAATACACTACAGACAAAAGATTAAAGAATGAAAGCAGTAATTCCTAAGGCTATAAATACACTCCCTTTCTGATCCAGGCTGAAAGAACAAATAAAAAGCCACCATAGGGAAGAGATCATTAATGCATCTGAGTTCCAAATTTCTGGGGAAAGTTACTCCCTCAAAAGTCTTCTCAAAAATTTAGGAAAAAGGAAGAATACCTAAGAAGTGTGTATTATTATCATTAATGATAACAATAATTATTATTATGGCAATGCAACTTTAAAAAAGAGAGGAGGGAAGGAAGGAATAAAAGAAGGAAGGACAAAAGGTATAATACCATCCTGGAAAGAGAAAAGCTGAAAAATAAATTAAACCATCAAAATGCCACAGGAAAATAAGAACCCATTAGTCCATCTTTGAGGAAGAAAGAATCAATCAAAATTGGCTCTTTCACAGTCCCAAATTCATAAGCACACTTTTTTTTTGTAAGATTACTTAGATACTAATTGTAATTTTCCTTCCAAAGAAAACATGTTGGTTAAAGGCTAGGACAGAAATAATCACCTTCCTGTCATCCATAGTTTTAAAATGCAAAGTTCCTTCATGACTACTAAGAACCACAAAATTAGATTTTCTTTTCATTCTGTCACTTGGGATTTCACCCCTTGCTCCTTAGGTCAGAGGATGACCTTGCTAGTTTTCACTGTTTTATTTCATTTTATGCCCCTTAGAACAAGGAAGTAGTTTTAACGTTTTAAAAAAGAAAAAAGATAGAGGGGAGGGGAAAAAAAAACCAAATAAACCTTGCAATCATGAGGGTAAAAACAGTAAATAAGGTTATATCTTTCCATAGTCCTTATGAAAACTGAAACAGGACTATTATTCAGGATATAATCACATATCTATCATTACTGAAAAGATTAAAACTTGTATGGGTATCCTCTCCTCAACTCTCCTCCCCCCTCTTCTGCTTCCTCTCTACTCTTCTCTCTCTCTTCTCCTTCTCTCTTCCCCCTCTCCATATGTATGTATATATATAGACACATATATATGTATAGACACACATATATAGACATATATATAATATATATATATATATATGTATGCATGTATGTATGTTTATACCTAAAAAACTAAATAGAAATGAGCTGCAAAGAGGAAACCAAGGGAAAAAATCACATTATTGTTACTCTTATCAAGGAACAATGTCATATTAACACAATCTCTGGTTCAATGGCTTTGGAATTATATATTGTGGTGGCTCAGTGGATAGAACACCCATCCTAGAGTCAGGAAAACCTAAGTTCAAATCCAGCCTCACATAGTCACCAGCTGAGAGACTCACGGCAAGTCAATTAACCCTGTTTGCCTTAATCCACTAGAGAAGTAAATGGCACTTCAATATGTTCACCAATGAAACCTCATGAGAGGTCATGACTGAACGACTGAACAACAGTAACACTAAATGTGCAAATTGGTTTAGGCACTCTGTATCTGCAAATGGGCTAAAAAAAAAAGTCAAGCTCATTCTCCCTCCTTGCCAGAGTTTATTTCCCTTGAGACATCTGCAAAGGCATCATAAACTTCTTTTATGCAGTCAAGCTAAAATGTTCCTCTATGAGGCTGGTATCAGAAAAAAAAAAATGTCATTTTCCCACCAGAAATCCATATCGCTTTGCTGTTGTTTGCTTGGTCTACCTTTAATGATATTTTAGCAGAACATTATAATTACTATCACATAGATAAAGTAGCTGGTATTTGTGAAATGCAAATTTATTGATAGGTCTGGTAAGTTTGAGGTTTAAAACATGTTAGGCTTTCCCAATAGTCTTTTCATGACACCAGAAAGAATAAGAATCTTACAAGCATTTTCTAGATTTCTATCTGGTAGTCTTTGAAGACCGTGAACCCAAGCATGGCATTGCTATATTTCCTAAAGCTCAGGTCCGACCATGTCACCCCCTCCTCCAATAAATGTCAGTGGTTCCCTCCTGTCTCCAGGACTAAATATAAAATGTTCTGTTTGGCATTCAAAGTCCAGCATAATTTAGATCTGTCCTACCTTCCAGTCTTCTTACATCTTACTCCCCACCAAATATTCTGTGATCCAGTGACACTGGCCTCCTTGCTGTTCCATGAGCAAGACACTTAATGAATGTTTATTGACTGACTGAATGATTATATATCTTAGCAACACTATGTGTCTGTTGTATTATGACAGAAAAAAATCAGGATAAAGTTATGGAGATTGTAAATTAGGAGTGAGAGGAGTTGAGCTCAAATCTGAACTCAGCGTAGTCGCTTGGGCAAGTCACAAAATCTCTCTTGGCCACATCAGTAAAATGAGATAATTGAACCTGAAGTCCTTTGAAATACCTTCTAATTCTAGCCCCAAGATGCAGGATTCTAGATCTTTGTCCTAGATCTAGGCCCTTGAGATGTCTTGTAGCTCTAAATCAATAATCGAATCAATACTCCCTGTTCACAGTAGCCATCAAGATCACAGACGTCTTAGAGACTGCAAATGGAAGAAAAGTGATATTTGCTTTTCCATGGACTACCCTGCCTAAAAGTTCAATATGGTGTCCCCAAATGATCAGTGATGCTAGCACTGGTTCAGACTGGATTGTGAGATCCAATTGTTAAATTTTCAGTGTGAACATTTTTACCTTGTAAATAAGCATACACTACAAATCAAGGCTTGATTTAGTTTTTTGGTGACCAAAAATTATAGACTAAAGAAAATGATGGAAAATGTTAATACTGAAGATTAAACTTAAAAATATCATGTCTATTTTTTCAAAGAGATGATTGTTAAACATTTACCAGCACACCACTAAAGGTAACCGAGTGTCTCAATAAAGTTAGAGCCTTCACTTGAAGAAGAATTGAAATAACTAACTATGCCAACAAAGTACTAAAGTTTCCTGGCAGGAATGTCACAGTCATTAGAAATATAGTCCAGGAATGTTTCTTTGGCAGAATGGGCAGTGATAGTTGGAGGGTTTTGAAAAGTCTTGGTAAATTGTCAATCATGTCTGAGACACATATTTTAAATAGATGGCCCATTTTCAATTTAGCTGTGTCAGATTCTTTCTGTTCTAACTTCTTTTAGAGTCTAGAAACTATTCATCTCCTTAAATAAGTCATAGGTTAAAAAGATATTTTTAAAATTTGTTTATCTTTTATTCAAACAAGGAGATTAGCAAGTATTAGACACACAGGTAGTCGATAAATGCCTCCAGGAGGAAGATAAACATAGAACAAATGCATTAGGTCACTAGATGATATTCCTACCTAGATCATAAGTGGAGCTCTAACTCTTTATAACTATTCCCTAGGCTTCTATTCATGTTAAGGTGTCAAGGAAGATTCTCTTTTAGTTAAACTGTTCAGAAAAGTGAATATTTGTATTGAACAGTATTTTGTTAAGAAATTTTTATTTGCAGGAAAGTATGCTGGATGATTATAGATTTTTCTCTGATTTGAAATTAAATCATGGCATACTTAAGGCTATATTATTACATTTCCAGTAGTAGTCACAAAGAAATCAAAAGTAATAAGAGAATGGGTAGAAGAATCCACAAGAAATGCAGTTTAGAAATCAGGAAGAAATAGAAGAAAGTTCCTTCCATTCATGGCTTCTGTTCAGTTTTCTCAGGAGAAAATTTTGGTTTTGAGTAGCCAAGGTTATTTGTTGACATCAGAGTGTAGGTTTTTATTTTTTTCCCAATTGGGTTCCAATTTCTCTATTCTTAGTTTTTTCTTGCATTCTTGTATTGCAACCTTATTTGTATAACACACAATTCTATACAGTGATCTTGGTTTGAGAAAATTAAGTATAACAAAGTTAAAAAAATACAAAACAAGTAAATGTTTATTATTAAGTACTTATTATTAAATAATAGTTAACATTTATATAGTGTTTTAAAGTTTTCAAAGCACCTTACAGATATTATTTTATTTTGTCCTCATAAAACATATGGGAGGTAGATGCTATTAATACTCCTACTTTACCCATGAAAGCATACAGAGGTTAAATGACTTGCTTGGGAATCACATAGCTAGTAATATCTGAGATCAGATTTGAATTCATGTCATCCTATTTCTAGACCCAGAGTTCTATCCACTGTGCCACCTAGGTATATATATATATATGTATGTATGTATGTATGTATATATGTATATATATACATATAGTGTGTGTATACATATGTGTGTATGTGTATATATATGTGTGTGTACATATATGTGTGTGTATAGTATATATATGTATGGTATGTATATGTGTATCTATATTTGAATGTTTGCATGTATGTATATATGACCATGTACACATATGTGTGTTTAATAGCTTAAGAATTCACTAAGACTTTTGGAACACCCTATGTACACATATACCTGTTTCCTTTGTTCATAGATCTGCAGAAACTGTTGCTCTCCTACTCCATTTAAGTGGTGATTTAACTTACAAAAAAATGCTCTAGAACACTCTATTTTATCACTTCCAAAGCTGGTACTTTCTGACCTATAGTGACAGCAAAAAAAAAAAAAAAAATTCCATTAGCCCTTCAAGTCCCTTTAAAACAGAGATTCTTAATCTCTCTGTGTATCATAGAGTTTTTTTAGCAGTCTGGTAAAGTTTAACAAGGTCATTTCAGAATAATGTTTTAAAATAATTGAAGGAAATGTTAAATTTCAGTTAAAGAACAAATAATTCTTAAAAGACTTATGCATTATTAGTATCCATAAGAAATGCTTCTCTAAATCACTAATCATAAGCAAATAAAATATAAAAGCAAATAAAAACAATATTGAAATGTTACCTCATGCCTTGAAAATTGGCAAAAATGACAAAAGATGAGAATACTTGATGCTGGATAGGTTGTAAGAAGATAGGCATATTAGTGAATTGTTGGTAGAGCTATTAATCACTACCAATTCTTTTGGAAAGCAATTTGGAATTATGCCAATAAAGTATATAAAATATCCATAATGTTTGACCCAGAGATTCCATATTTGATTGATATATCAGGAACTCCATTGTTATAAGAAAAAAGTTCCCATACATGCCAAAATATTCATAAAAATCCTTTGTGTAATATCAAAATTTAGAAACATAGTAAATGTCATCAATTAGATAATGGCTGAACAAATTGCACTGCATGAATCTAATAGAATATTACTGTGCTGTAACAAATTATGATTATGAAGAAAGCAGATAAACATAAAAAGATCAATATTGACTGATACAAAAAGTAAGCAGAACCAATAAAACTATATACATAATTACTACAACAAGGAAAATTCAAAGAACAACCACAAGAAAGAGACTATTGCAAAAGTAAAACAAGCAAGCATTGCTCTAAAGAAGAGATATAAGAAGGAACTGCCATCTCACAGTAATATTGCTATTTTTCCAGTTTCTTTTTTCTTTCTTTTTTTGTCTTTGAAAATATATTATTTGTTATATGGGTTCATATTTTCAGAGGAGATGGAGAAGAGATACTGAGGGGGATTATGGTAATGTTAAAAAAAAGACAACAATAACAACTGATTTTAAAAAATTTAGTTAGATATTAGTGGAAACAAAAATTCATTTTTTTTCCCTTTCCAATTCACTGAACCCCTGGAATCTAATTATGAACTTCTGGAGGGCTCTGTAGACATAAGAATAAGAATTCTGACTTTAAAAGAAGGGTAAAATCAAAATAAAATTTTAAAATAGGTATCACACAGAATGGTTATGAACCACTAAAGACTCCTTATATGGATAAGAAATTTTTGTATTTATTTTTGTTTTCTTAGATTGTTTTGTTTTAACTATATTTTACTCCAACAGTGATTTTCTCTAGTCTTCTATTATGAATCAATGAGAGATGCTGTTGAGGAAAAAAAAGATAAAAACAAATCAAGGAGAGATAATTAAGGAAGGGGAGAAAGTAAACCTATAAACTAAAAGAAAACAAAACAAAAATTCTTTATAGAGATACACAACTTAGAAATCAGTAACAATTTTATAATACAAATGTACTTGGTTAGCATCTCTTTGGTAGTGACTGAAAATTTTAATATAAGTAACTGTTAATTTAGATCATTTGAGTTGTCAAATGGCTAATGAAAAATCATATTTTAAAATTGAATTTCAATATAGCATAGTAGAAAGTGTATTGTCCTAGTAGGCAGCCTGACATAATTGGGACAGCCTTAGATTTAGCTTCAAAAGAGAGCTCATTTTTTAAAATTAATTTATTTTAATTTATCAACAATCACTTCCATAAGCTTTTGAGTTTTAAATTTTTCTCCCCCTCCCTCCCCTCCTTTCTCCCCAAGACGGCATACAATCTGATATGAACTATACATATACATTCCTATTAAACGTATTTCACATTACTGATGTTGTAAGGAAGAATTAGAACCAATAGAAGGAACCACAAGAAAGAGAAAACAAAACAAAATAGAGGAAAAAATATCAAATAATATGCTTAGATCTGCATTCAAACTCCATAATTCTTTCTTTGGATGTGGATAACATTTTCTATCATGAGACTTTTGGAGATGTCTTAGATCCTTGCATTGCTGAGAAGGGCTAAGTCTATCAACATTAGTCATCACGCAACGTGGGTATTACTGTGTACAACATTCTCCTGCTTCTGCTCACTTCACTCAGCATCAGTCCATACAAGTCTTCCCAGGTTTTTCTGAAGTAAGCCTGTTCATCATTTCTTATAGCACAATAGTATTCCATTACATTCATATAACACAACTTATTCAACCATTCCCCAATTGATGGGCATTCCCTCAATTTCCAATTCTTTGCTGCCACAAAAAGAGCTGCTATAAATATTTTTATACATGTGGGTCCTTTTCCCATTTGTATGATCTCTTTGGTATACAGCCCTATAAGTGCTATTGCTGGATCAAAGGACATGCACATTTTTATAGCCCTTTGGGCATAATTCCAAATTGCTCTCCAAAATAGCTGGATCTTTTCACAACTCCACCAACAATGCATTAGTGTTCCAATTTTCCCACATCTTCTCCAACATTTATCATTTTCCTGTTTTGTCATGTTGGCCAATCTGATAGGTGTGAGTTGTTTTGAATTGCATTTCTCTAATCAATAGTGATTTAGAGCATTTTTTCATATGACTATAGATGGTTTTAATTTCTTCATCTGAGAACTTCCTTCCTGTTCATATCCTTTGACCATTTGCCAATTGGGAAATGACTTGTATTCTTATAAATTTGATTTAATTCTCTATATATTTTAGAGATGAGGCCCTTATCAGAGAGACTGGTTGTAAAAATTCTTTCCCAATTTTCTACTTCCCTTCTAATCTTGGTTGCATTGGCTTTGTTTGTGCATAAACTTTTCAATTTAATGTAATCAAAGTTATCCATTTTGCATTTTGTAATGTTCTCTATCTCCTGTTTGGTCATGAATTCTTCTGTTCTCCATAAATTTGATAGGTGAACTATTCCTTGCTCTCCCAGTTTGCTTATAGTATTAGCTTCTATGTCTAAATCATGAACCCATTTTGACTTTATTTTGGTATATGATGTGAGATTTTTGTCTATGCTTAGTTTATGCTATACTCTTTTCTAGTTTTCCCTGCAGTTTTTGTCAAATAGTGACAAAATTATTGCAGAAACTGGGGTCTTTGGGTTTATCAAATAGTAGATTACTATAGTCATTGACTAATGTTTCTTGCAAGCCTAACCTATTTCACTGATTCACCACTCTATTTCTTAGCCAGTAACAAGTAAGTTTGATGATTGCTGCTTTATAATACAATTTAAGATCTGGAATAGCCAGGCCACCTTCCCCTGCATTTTTTTCCATTAGCTCCCTTGATATTCTGAACCTTTTGTTGTTCCAAATAAATCTTGTTATTAATTTTTCTAGCTCTATAAAATAATTTTTGGTAGTTTGATTGGTATGGCATTGAATAAGTAAATTAGTTTAGGTAAAATTGTCATTTTTACTATATTAATTCACCCTTTCAGATGGATGTTTCTCTGCCTGGGGGGACCCCTTGGAATACTTCCCAGAGTTTTGCTGAGGCACTGGGAGACTTGACTGTTGTAGAACACCAAGGCATGTGGTGGTTTTCTGAGCAGGTTTCCACTGGTTCTCCTGCCCTTATGGAGACATTTGGGGATCCTTGTATTGGTGTTTTCCTGCTCTACCACTTGGGGTTCAGGATCTCCCCTGGTATGCTGAGGTGGGACTTTCTGCTAGCTTTCTGGAACACCTCCTATTCCATATGACTCCCCATCCTCTAGGGCAAGAGGGGCCTTTCCTGTTAATCCCTCAAACTAACTGGGCTACCAGAATGCTGTACACCATCTTTCTGCTGGTTCAGCTGTTCCAGGGTTTTTCCTGGGGAGATATTTTCTTCGTTTTCAAAGGTTAATAAGGGATGGTGACAACTATTTATTTTTTACTCCACTATCTTGGATCCCAGAACTGGAACCAAGACAGCTCATTTTGCAATGCTGATTTAACCACTGCTTTGTGAGCCCCAGAAAGTCACTTTGCCTCCCTGGACTTTAGCTTTTTTTTTGTTTTGTTTTGTTTTGTTTGTTTGTTTGTTTTAATGTGCAAAACATAAGAGGGTTGGGCAAACTACCCTCTGAGGTTCCCTCCAATACTATGTATTGATCATACTATGATCAATCTTCTTGTTTTATTTTATTTTATTTTTCTGGAGATGATTTATGAATTCTTTCACTTGGGTCTCATTTTCTGTGTTCAGAAATTCTGGGCAGTTCTATCTTATTATACCTTGTATTGTGGTATTAAGGTTTTTTTGTTCTGTCATGTTCTTCTGGGAGACCTATGATACTAATATTGTTTCCATATGGGCTGTCTTTGAGATCAATATGTTTTGCTTGCCTAGTGAGCATATTTTTTTTAATTTTTAATTTTTTTTTGCTTTTCATCTTCTAGATTGTCCTTTGCTTCTGTATTTTTGTATTCCCAGTCTACTGTTCTCTCTTTTGCTGCTTTTGGCAGATTCTAGTTTGTTTCTATTCTGCCCATTGTTTTTGCTGTGCAGATAAAAAATTCTGCTCTCATAATTCTCATTTCTCTTTTGAATCACAACAAGTGCTGTGGTTCTACTTTTTCAAATTCCACAGGGTCTTGTGCTCATCAAATATTGGATGACTTTCCTTTTTTTGAATTATTTTTACATTGATGCTTGAACTAGTTTACTAGATGTGGAGGCCATATTTCTTTCTCCATGAAGGATTTCTTCACTGACTTTTTCACTTTTTATGCTCAAAGTATTTGAATTTTCTTCTTCCTGGAATCTTTGGCAATTTCAACCTTTTTTTTTCCCTTATTTTCCCTTATCACTCACTTTCCCAGTGTGACTTGCTCCCCTCTCCTGGTGGTTTCCTTGGAAGCTGAATTTCACACACTCAGCCTCCTCCCATGCTATTCACTTTACAGTACACCAGCCTAAGACTTTGCCCTCCCCCAAGAGACTTTTGGGTGGATAGTACTGGCTCCAGATGGGTGATGTGTAACAAGTATTTTCCCTCATGCTGCACAAACCCATCCTTTCCTCTCACTCAACACACATATACCTTGTGCTCTGTCTAGTTCTCTCTATTCCTCACTTTTCTGGTCTAGCACTCTAGACAGCTGCCACACTGGTGCTATCAGGTTGATTTTTGTAGTTTGGGTCTCTGAGGCTTTTGGAGGAAAGGGATGACTGGAATGCAGTGTTGTTCTCTATTTCCAGCCCAGATATATGACTTTCTCTTCTCCCTCTCTTCTTGCCTCTCCTGCTGAGATATTTTGCAGCACTGAATGCTGCCCACTGTGGCACTGGTTGTGTGGCTTAGCAAGCTTCTATAGTCCAACTATTGGTCCTGGCCTAAAGACACTTCCATAGCCTGAAGCTAGGATCTTCATAGTACTGCAGACAAGGAGGGGAGGCAGAGGTGTGCCTTGAGTTTTGTTAAAAATTAGTGTGGATTGGTAGTCTCTATGCCAGTAGGGAGGGGGGTAGTAGGGAAGGAGTGCTGAATGAGCTCAATGTAGATATCAGTTCATGTATGTTGTTAATTTTTGTTATTGTTTCTTTGTTTTACTTTTTTTTATTCCAGATGTTTGTATCACCTAACATTTCCTGTTTTGGGGGGTGCATAATTTCCATTTTAAAGAGGTTTGAGAAGCTGAAGCAATCATAGAAAATGTCTAATTCTCCATCTCATTTAATCACATAACCTGAAAGTCCTGTGATTGATCAATCAATCACCAAATATTTAGCGAGCACCTACTGTGTGTGAGACACTATGCTATGTGCTGGGGATATGTAAAAGTGAGACGTTATGGGCTGCAGCACTTATAATTTGTTTCACAGGTTTGGATCTGTACCCACAAAAACACATTCACACTTTTCCTAGCTTATATATGATTTAATAGTGATAATAATCACAACCATACATGCATATAAATGTGATTACATATGATTATACAATCTTTGAAACAAAAACTATTAACACAAAGATAGATAAAGAAGAAGAAATACATCACCAATCCGAGGAATCGTCAACTGCTGAACATCTGGCTGGAGGGTGTATCACAGCCATCAGGATCTCAATTGGGAAAGTCAACAGAATGGGCATCCTCATCTCTGAAACAAAGACCTCCAAAAGTCCCTTTCCCAAATGGCCCTTTTTATATCTATGTAAAGCATGGGAGAACAACCTTAGAACAAAGGTGGAGCTTGGCCAAAGCTCCAGATGCTTATTTTTTATGTACATATCCAAGGAGAGGCCAGTTCCTTGGATACATACAGGCTTTCCTCAAGGAATCTAAGATACTCCTTGAGATAAGAGTTGTTCTGCCCTGGTGACATAGTTTGTTTTATTCTTTGATGTTCTGTTCCTTTGGTACTCCAGGTCACGCATACTAACTTTAAATTACATTACTTATGTCAGGTCATGAGGTGGTCGTGCGAAGGGCTGGGGAGGATCTCCTCAGTTTCCCTTACATTATACAAAGACAAAACGCAATAGTCCATGTCCACTAAGGTACATCTTAGTAAAAAACTTAGGATTTTATGAGCAAAAATACCACACCTCTAGTTATCTTTACACTACTTACTGGGTGAATACCTTGGGCAAGACACTGAGTAGAACTCAGTGGCCTCATCTGTAAAATGTGGATAAAATATCTGACCTGATTAAAGGCAGAAGTCAGGACAAGATATTAAAGGGATCAGAGAATTTTAGAAGGGACTTCAGAGATTATCTGTTCCTACCTCCACATTTAACAGATGAGAAATCCCTTGAGGTCCTTTCACATGTAAGATCAATGATTTTGTAAGCCCTGTGATTTTTGTGACAGTTTTTGGTTTGTAGAAGACACCAGCTAGTGTTTTTTTTTCCTTTACTTACAACAGGTATCCTTTAGTTTCATTCAGGTAACCTGACCATTTATTGACCTACTTTTTACCTTCATTCTAAGGTTGAGTATTTTGGAGATGATTATTGTAAGCTATGAGCTTTTTTCAGCTTGTAATACTTTTATGATTAAAATTTCACTGTGTCTTTAAGAGAGATCTTCATATCAAGGCTGTCTTTGTCAAGGTCACACATGATCCATCATAGCTGCCTTCAAATGTAATCACTATACTTGTGTTACTGAATCTTGGTATGGTTGGTGAAATACACACTAAGATTTTGCTATATGATTTGGAGGCTTTAGGGAAAAAAAGAAGGTAAGAAAATCTTGAATTATTTCAGCTTGTCTCTAATAAGAGTTTTCATTCAGTAGCCAGAGGCAATCTTTGATCCAGTTAAGCTTTAGTAAGCACCTGGGGTTCTTAACATTTTATTAATTCTCATGGATGCCCCACCCCTTCCAGCCCCCTTCAAGTTTTATGCTTCTTTTCTGATCAGTATAATTTGCTTTCATTGGTAATGCACAGGATAGGGAGATTAAAAGATAATATACAGATTGCAATTTCAATTCCTTATCACTGGCTTCCCTATATCCCCATATAAATTAACATAATTAACCCTTGGCTAATTAGCTCAGATATGGGTGCCCACAGATTTTTTAAAAAATGAATTATGAAGTGTGCTACACTGTTTTATATAGATCTGTATGTTCTGCTATATTTTCAGACATTTTATTACTGTATATTGTACTTTTATTCATGTTACTGATGTTAAGAATTTGAGCATTATTATGGTTCTGTGCTAGAATTTAATGCTCACATTTGTGCAGTCACTAAGACTTCCTTCTGTCAATTCAGAAACCTTGCTAAATTGAAATCATTCCACCTCTGCATATGAACACTACTTCATTCCTTTCTCATTTCAAAACTGGTCTACTGTATGTCACTGTCTAATAGATTCCCTGATGGTACTATTCAAAGACTTCAAATTATCTTATCCCTCCATCAAAACCAAAATGTAAAAACTTTATGAAAATTCACATGAAAGTTTTATTTTCAAGGAGTTGCAGTAATGATTTGTTTTAAAAAATGATAATTTTTTTCTTACTTTAAATGAGGGTATTTACTTTATTTGATTTGACTTTTATCTCATCATAGTTACCTGATCTTTTTTATGTTATATATATCCACAGCAAGGTCAGCTATAGAACTGATGGTAAATTCTTCAACTTGAAAAGGCTACAAGCCAAGACCAAAGTGGAGGGATTGTTGGTCAGGATTTTCTGTTTGCAGATGATTGTACACTCAGTGTAGTCTCTGAAAGCTGAGATGCAACAAAGTATGGATTGATTCCCTGCTACTTGTGCTAATTTTGGCCTAACAATTAACACAAAGAAAACACAGGTGCTGCATCAGCCACCACCACACCATCCATACATGGAGCCATCTGTTACAGCAAATGAGGTTTTGAATGTTGTGGATATGTTCACTTATCTCGGTAGTATACTTTCCAGGGATGTACACATTGATAACAAGGGTGACACACACATTGCTAGCTTGGTGTTTGGGAAGCTCTGAAAGTGTGAGAGAGAAGAGGTCTAGAGAGCCATGGTGCTGACTTCATATGTTGTATAGACAGTATACTAGGACCGTGCCAGGAAACTGAATTACTTCAATTTGAATTGTCTTAGGAAGATTCTGAAGATCACCTGGCAGGATAAGGTACTGGACACTGAGCTCCTTTCTCCAACTAAACTGCCAAGCATTCTAACTCTCCTTCAGAGAGTGCAACTCCAATGGCCTGGCCAGTCAGGTGTCTGAGGCTGGATTTGAACTCAGGTCTTCCTAATTCCAGAGCTGGTGCTTTATCCACTGCATCAGCTAGATGTCCTTAGCCTTTTCAATTTAAATAATTTACCATCAGTGTGATAGCTGACCTTGATACTATTTACATCCACATTGAAGACATCTGACAACATTGTTGAAAACAACATGCTAAAAGGCATTGGAACAAACACATAGCCCTGTTCCACTCCTTTGATGACTAGGAAAACACAAGATCATCATCCATTATCCAGAAACTGTACAAGTATGTCAACATGGAAATGGTGTATATCACTGATGAAATTCTCTAGACAACAAAAAGACATCACCATGCTAATTAAATCTGAATCAATGGAAGTCTTATATATGGGACCTAAATGCAACTGTATCCTTGTTATAAATACTCACTTTGTAAAAGCAAAGTATTTCTCTCTCTCTCTCTCTCTCTCTCTCTCTCTCTCTCTCTCTCTCTCTGTCTCTGTCTCAACTACTGACTTATGAATATCCCATTTTATCCCAAAATTGAACCTGAACTAGCAAAGTATGGGTGCACTCCCACTCTTAACAGCAAAGCAGCAGCTTCTATTTAACTTATATTCCCATGGAGTTGTTTTGAATCACTGAGAGATTGTTTCTTGTCTATAATTATGTAGTTTGAGTCAATGAACTCAGGACTTCTTAGAAGAATATGGCTCTTACCAGATGGATTTACATGTGAATTTTATCAAACATTTAAAGAACAATTAATTCCAATACTACTTAGACTATTTGGGAAAATAGGTGAAGAAGGAGTCTTACCAAATTCTTTTTATGATACAAATATGGTGCTGATACCTAAACCAGGAAGGGTCAAAACAGAGAAAGAAAATTATAAAGCAATTTCTCTAATGAATATAGGTCCAAAAATTTTAAACAAAATATTAGCAAATAGATTACAGCAACTTATCACAAGAATAAAACACTATGACCAGGTAAGATTTATACCAGGAATGCAGGGCTGGTTCAATATAAAGAAAACTATCAGCATAATTTATCATATCAACACCAAAACTAACAGAAACCACATGATCATCTCAATAGATGCAGAAAAAGCTTTTGACAAAATATGACACACATTCTTATTAAAGACACTAGAAAGCATAGGTATAAATGGAGTCTTCCTTAAAATAATAAATAGAATCTATCTAAAACATTTAGCAAGCATTATATGTAATGGGGACAAGCTAGTAGCATTTCCAATAAGATCGGGGGTGAAACAAGGATGTCCATTATCACCACTGTTGTTCAGTATCATACTGGAAGCATTAGCTTAACAATAAGAGAAGAAAAAGAAATTGAAGGTATTAGAAGAGGCAAAGAAGAAACAAAGCTATCACTCTTTGCAGATGAGATGATGATATACTTAGAGAATCCTAGAGAATCAAGTAAAAAACTACTTGAAATAATAAACAACTTTAGCAAAGTTGCAGGTTATCAAATAAGCCCACATAAATCATTGGTATTTCTATATATTACCAACAAAACCCAACAGCAAGAGATAGAAAGAGAAATTCCATTTAAACTTACCGTAGACATTATAAAATATTTAGGAGTCTACCTACCGAAACAAACCCAGGAACTATATGAACACAATTAGAAAACACTTTTCACACAAATGAAGTCAGATCTAAATGACTGGAAAAACATCAGTTGCTCATGGGTAGGCTGAGTTAATATAAAAAAAATGACAATTCTATTTAAGCTAATTTACTTATTCAGTGCCATACCAATCAAACTACCAAAACATTATTTTATAGAGTTAGAGAAAATAATAACACAATTCATTTGGAAGAACAAAATGTCCAGAATATCAAGAGAACTAATGAAAAGAAATGCAGGGGAAGGTGGCCTAGCCATTCCAGATCTTAAATTGTATTAAAAAGAAACAATCATCAAAACTGCTTGGTACTGGCTAAGAAATACAGTGGTGGATCAGTGGAATAGGATAAATATGCAAGACACAGTAGTCAATGACTATAGTAATCTATCATTTGATAAACCCAGAGACCCCAGCTTCTGGGATAAGAATGCACTCATTGAAAAAACCTGCTGGGAAAACTGTAAAAGAGTATGGCAGAAACTAGGCATAGATCAAAAATCTCACACCATTTACCAAAATAAAGTCAAAATGGGTTCATGGTGTAGCTATAAAGGCTGATACTATAAGCAAACTGGGAGAACAAGGAATAGTTTACCTATCAAATCTATGGAGAACAGAAGAATTAATGACCAAACAGGAGATAGAAAACATTACAAAAAGCAAAATGGATAACTTTGATTACATTAAATTGAAAAGTTTTTGCACAAACAAAGCCAATGCAACGAAGATTAGAAGGAAGGTAGAAAATTGGGAAAGAATTTTTACAACCAGTCTCTCTGATAAGGGCCTTATTTCTAAAATATATAGAGAATTAAGTCAAATTTATAAGAATACAAGTCATTCCCCAACTGATCAATGGTCAAAGGATATGAACAGGCACTTCTCAGATGAAGAAATTAAAACCATCTAGTCATATGAAAAAATGCTCTAAATCACTATTGATTAGAGAAATGCAAATCAAAACAAATCTGAGGTACCACATCACACCAATCAGATTGGCCAACATGACAAAACAAGAAAATGATAAATGTTGGAGAAGATGTGGGAAAATTGGTACACTAATGCATTGTTGGTGGAGTTGTGAAATGATCCAGTCATTTTGGAGAGCAATTTGGAACTATGCCCAAAGGGATATCAAAATGTGCATACCCTTTGATAGCACTTGTAGGGCTATATCCCAAAGAGATCATACAAATGGGAAAGGGACCCACATGTACAAAAATATTCATAGCAGCTCTTTCTGTGGTGGCAAAGAATTGGAAATTGAGAGGATGCCCATCAATTGGGGAATGACTGAGCAAGTTGTGGTATATGAATGTAATGGAATACTATTGTGCTGTAAGAAATGATGAACGGGCTGCCTTCAGAAAAACCTGGAAAGACTTGTATGGTCTGATGCTGAGTGAAGTGAGCAGAACCAAGAGAATATTGTACACAATAATAGCCACGTTGTGTGATGACTAATATTGATAAACTTAACCCTTCCCAGCAATACAAGGATCTAAGACATCTCCAAAGGCCTCATGATGGAAAATGCTATCCACATTCAAAGAAAGAATTTTGGAATTCAAATGCTATTGGCTATTTTTTTCTCTTTTGTTGAGTTTTGTTTCCTCTTTCTGGTGATTCTTCTTATTGGTTCTAATTTTTACTTATAACATCACTAATGTGAAAATACTTTTAATAGGAATGTATATGTATAGCCTATATCAGATTGTGTACCATCTTGGGGAGGGTGGTGGGGAAGAAGGGGGAGAAAAATTTAAACTCAAAAGTATATGGAAGTGATTATTGATAAATCAAAATAAATTAATAAAAAAGAAGAAAAAACAAGAATGTGGCCCTTAATTCCCTGCTCCACTCTATATTTCAATGTAAATACATAATTATACAGTGTTATCATTAAATATGAACACTAAATATTTGGCAAAAGTTGCATGGATTAGTTTATAATCTAAGCTCATCTATCTTATCAGAACTGACTTGGGAAGATATTATTATGAAATTGATTGTTTTGGCCTTCTGTATTTTATTGAATTAAATTTGAATGTATGAAAAGTATGGCTTATTAGAATTCAGATGGCTTTCATTTTAGATTTATTCCAGCTTTTCTATGTCACCCTAGAAAACTTATATAGAGCTTAGTTTACCTTTATATGTGTATTTTTTATTTTTTGTATAGGCTTTTAATTTCATTGTTGTAGGGTATTCCTGGGAAGCTAGGTGGTGCAGTGGATAGAGTGTAGGTCCTGGAATCAGAAAGACTCATCTTCCTGAGTTCAAGTCTGGCTTCAGACACTTACTAGCTGTGTGATCCTGGGCAAATCACTTAACTCTATTTGCCTTAGTTTCCTCATCTGTAAAATGAGCTAGAGAAGGAAATGGTGAATCACTCCTGTATCTTTGCCAAGAAAACTGACTGCATAGAAACAGGGAATTCCTAGAATGGAAATTCACTCTACTAGTGCAATTCTTCTAAAACTTATTGCCTTAAAATTTTATATAGCACACTCTGAGGACAAATTATTTGCTCAGAGACCGTCATATGCGCTGTGGCAGAATCTGAATTTAGGTCTTGCTAATTAAGATGCAACATATTATGCTGCCTCTCATCTTGTATATTTTAAAATGAATCTTGGCTTAAAGCATGCTAAGTGAAATAATTGCTAAATAAGAAATCTATAATTGTATACAATTCTTGGAAAGGGGGGTAGCTATATTGTAGTTGTAATTCCCCTTTCTCTAATGGCTGAGATAAAGTGTGGTATAATGGAAAGACAATAGATGTGGGAATCAGAAGGCTCTCAAGCTTATTAGCTGGGTTACCATAGGCATGTCATATAACCTATCTGTGCCTTTATTTAATTTTATTTAATTAGGAGAATATAATAAATATCTGGATTAGTGATTTCATCAATTTGATTAATTACTGGTAGTGGAACTCCCTCCACCAATCCCAATCTTATCCTGCGTTTAACTTAGTGAAAAAGGAGATTCCTGAGGAGGAATATAGAGAGGTAAGAGGTTAAGTCACTTCCCCTGTGTCTGAGGTGTGATTTGAATCCAGGTCTTCATTTAAAACCCAACACTATATTTACTATGCTTCTCTGAGTCTATTTCACCCCCAAAAATGATAATAAATAATGCTAATGTTACATTCATCACCAGGCTATTATGAGGAAGGTGCTTTGCAAACCTTAAAATATATAAATGTGAACTATTATTATGTCAAATTCTAATATAAAAATTCAAAGGACTCTCTAACACAGTTTTATTAAAAGCACAGAATAAACCTCATAGAAAATGGAGGGAAAAGTGAAGCAGATGGTGATGTGAACCCTGGAGGAAAATATATTTTATTTCTGAAATACAATAGAAGCTCCTTTACTGATAACTGGAAAATACATTAATCTGCCAAATGGCCATAAATCAGATGTAAAAATAACCAAGTGGAGGAAAAGATACTTTTCTTGCAGTTGTCTCTTGGATATTGAGGCTGAGCTATTTTACTTGCCATAGCTTATTCTTATGCATGAAATTACAGGATTCCACATCTTTGTCATTTCTATATCTATATGTCTTATTATTTTTCAATTACACTCCTCTCTCCTCAGTTTTGGCCAAACCTTTACACAAGTGTAAGGCAGATAGGTTACCCTATTTATATAGTCTATATCTGAAATGACAAATGAAGCTCAAAAATGTAAATCTTTCCTTAAAAATCTCGTGGAAAAAGAATTCACTCTAAACCTCTTCCCAGAGCAAGTTCTTCAAATGTGACCATGAACAATACAGTGACAATTGGAGTCTCTCTGGTGACGTTTCAGGTGGTTCACCAAAGTTAAAAATAATCAAATTCAAAGAAGTAAAAGGCCTTATTGTCAAACCTCTAGAAAGAATAGTCTATAATTATTGCCTCCACTTCCTCATCCAAATTCATTCTTCAGTTCCCAGTAATCTGGCTTCTTTCCCTGCCGCTGTAGTGAAACAACCTTTTTAGAAGTCACTAATGTTTTCCTTATCACTTAATCTGATAACTGAAAACTGTTCCCTTATTAGATTATTGAACACTCTCTCTGCCCTTTCCCTTAACTTCCACTGTACTTGAGCTCATAGCAATCTCAATTGTTACCTTGTTAATTGCTTTATCTCTGTCTCCTTTGCTCTTTTTTCACTATCTTCTCATACCCCTTAAATGTGGGTATCTCCCAAGATTCTATCCATGACCTCTCTTTTTTCTCCATTCTCTCTCTTTTGGCTATTCACTTACTCTCATGGTTTCAATTTTTATCTTAGGATAAATGGCTTAAAAATTTCTATCTCTACCTCCAAACTTTCCTCACAATACAGTTCCAATTTTCATATTTCTAACTAGGTTCTTTTTTCCACATATACTTGCAGAACCTCAAAAACATGCTCATTCATTTAGTCTGTTAATAAGCATTTTAAAGCACTTACTATGTGTCAGAAACTGCTAAGCACTGGACATGCAAAGAAGGCAAAAACATGGGCCCTCCCTTAAAGGAGTTCACATTCTAAAGTGGAAGACCACATACAAACAACTATGTATATACAATATATATACAGTGGGAATGAAGTAATGTCAGAGAGAAGACACTGTCAGAGAAAGTGAGGCATGGAAAGACTTCCAATAGAAGCTGGGATTTAAGCTAAGTCTTGAAGAAAAAGAGGAGTCAGAAAAGAGAAGGGAGATCCTTTCAAGAACAGGGGAAAACCAGTGAAAATGCACTGAATCAGGAGATGAATTGTTGCATAAGGAACAGCAAGGCCAATGTTGCCAGATCACCAAGCATTGTAGCAAGCAAAATGCAGGAAGGCTCAGGAAAGATTGTGAAGGTCTTTTTTTGAAGTTGTATTTTACAGCTCTTGTGTGTGTCTTGAAAGGTAGACTCCCTGTTATTTTATTCATTCTGTAGTCATTTGAAATGAATTTTTTCTCTCTTTCTGCTGGGTTCTATTGATAATATATAGAAATGTTAATGATTTTATGGATTTGTTTAATATCCTAACAGTTTACTAAAGTTATTAATAGTTTCAATTAATTTAGTTGATTTTTAGGCTTCTTTAAGTACAGTATCATATCATCTACAAAAAGTGACAATTTTGTTTCTTCCTTACAGTTATTCTTTTGATTTATCTTGAATTATTGCTATTGCCAACATTTCTAGTACTGTGTTAATTTGATGTGGTGTATAATTGTTATAAAACATTTGGTTTTTCATTTCCTTTCTTTTCCCCAATAGTACAGGAATGGGAGGAAGAGAAAATAGATTTGTTTTTTTTTGGTTTGTTTGTTTTATTTTGTTTTGTTTTAAAGCGAGTCAACTGGGTGGCAGACAGGGAGTAGAGTTTTATGGATCCAGACTTACCACATTTTGAAAATCACTCCATTTTGTTCACAGATATGTCTGTGCCCTCCCATTCATGCTTGCAATGCAAGTAACCTCAAACAGAATGTGCTATGGTATCCTGTTGTGCAACCTGGTGTGAGAAATATCCTAGTAGGCACATAGTGTTATGCAGATACCCCTAACCAAGACATTGAGTAAAAGGGTTATTGTGCCAGATCAGCCTCCAGCCCCAGCAACAGGGACCTTGATGAATCAGATTTTGCTCCACTCCCCCACCCCATCCCCCAACTCCCTTATTCTTCACTCACTGAAATCTATTTAAAGCTTGTACACTATTCTGGGAGTTTTGCCTCTTCAGGTGAGAGTCTCCTGTTGGCCAACTCAATAAATGATAGTTGGTCTAAATTCTGTTTTGTGACTAACTGTTGTTCCTGGCACTGAAAGTTGCTACAGATGTCAAATGACACATATGTTTTCAAATGATGTCACTGTATTATGTTTTACTTAACTTTTATTTTTTTACAAAAGATCTCACAAAGTGGGAAAAATCTGTAAATATTTATAACATAAAAACAAAGCACAGGTCCATCAATACCACTACTAGGTCTGTATTCCTGAGAGATCATAAAAAAGGGGAAAGGATCTACAGGTGCAAATATATCTATAGCAGCCCTTTTTAGTGGTGGCAAAATATTGGAAACTGAGGGAATGTTCATCAACTGGGGAATGGCTGAACAAGCAGTGTTATAGGAATGTAATGGAATACTATTGTGCAATAAGAAATGATGCCCACGCAGACTTCAGAAAAACCTAGAAAGACTTTTATGAATTAATGCAAAGTGAAATGAACAGAACCAGGAAAATATGTACATAGTATCAGCAACATTTTGTGATGATCAACTATTAATGACTCAGCTCTTCTCAGCAATACAATGATCCAAGACAAGTACAAAGGATTCAGAAAGGAAAATGCTATTCATATCCAGAGTAAGAACTATGCAGTCTGAATGCAGATCAAAGCATATTTTTTTACTTACTTTATTCTTCCTTGTGTTTATTTTTTTTCCCTTTTGATCTGTTTCTTCTTTCACAACTGTGACTGTGACTAATATGGAAATATTTTTATATGATAGCACATGTATAAATTAAATTATATAGTACTTGCATAAATTAAATCAAACTGCCTACCATTTTCAGAAGAGTGGAGGGAGGGAGAAAAATTTGGAACTCAAAATCTTGTAAAAATAAAGGCTCAAAATTTTTTTGACATGTAACTGGGGAAAAATAAAACACTATTAAACTTAAAAAAAATTAAAAAGCACATCAATAGTCTTAAAGTTGAAAAATAAATAAATAAATAAAAACCATAGGTCCAGTCTCTGTCCCAAATACACAACTGATTTGCATTAACTCTATTTGGTGGTAGGAAGTGAATAGGGTAGAGTCATACTTATTGTGAGGTTGAAACATTGTGCTCCTTTCTTTTTATTTTTCTACTCATCCTGCCATGAGTATATTACTCATAGTTTTGAAGCCATTGCTTTCAAACACAGACTGCCTCTTTTCTTTGACTAGCGTTTACACTGTTTTCCATTCTTTCTCCTTCTTGGCCCAATTTAGGCCCTTGGCATCTCTCAACTAGATTATTGTAATATCCTACTTCCTGGACTTCTTGCCTGTGTTCTAACCCTTGTTGAATCTCCTCTCATTTCGCTAGCTGAATATATTTTTTAAATTTACCACTATGATTTTGTTAGTCTTCTTAAAACCCTTCAGGATCTTCAGGGTGCATAATGAATAAAGTATAACTTCTGGTAGTGGCATTCAAGCACCTCTATAATTTATTTTCAAAACTCCTATCCAGCATATGCCATACAAACACTTCATGTATTCTACATAATAATAAAAATAAGCATAGCTAGCATTAACATAATCTAATTTTTACAAAGTGCTTTCCATGCATCATCTCATTTGATCCCCACAATAACACTGGGAGGTAGGTACTATTATTATTCTAATCTTACAGAAAGTGGCTTTAAGAAAAGTTAGAATAGAGGCAGGAAGGCCAGGAAGGAGGTCGTTACAATAGTCTAGATGAGAGGTGATGAAAGCCTAAATCAGGGTGGTTGTAGTGGGAGGAGAAAGGATATTGGGCATCTCAACACCTGCCATTAAACAGTTATTAGAGACCTACTATGTAACAGGCACTGTATTAAGTGCTGGAGATATAAAAGAGTCAAAAGATCTATATCTATCTATCTATATATACATATATAGATACAGATACAGATATAGATAGATAGATATACATATATATATATATATATATATATATATATAGCTTTGCAATAGGCCCAACTAGGCCTTTTTGTCTTTTTCTTCCCCTTCTATCTGCTCAGTTTTAAAGAGTTAAAGGACCTTGGTGAAACTGAGGGAAATGATATTTCAGCCTCACACAGCCCTTTGCAGTTTATTGGAAGGCACATTCTAAAATGACCTAAGAAGGAGGTGGCTATCATGAATTGGGTGGGTGGGGATTAAGATAATATCTAGCCCTGAATCAGACAAAGGCTTGAGAAAAGTATGGGGATCATGTTAGCAAGATGTAGAATTCAAATGACAGACTTAATGACTGTATGCTCTAATGCTAGCTAGCTAGCTCTTTTGTGTTTCAAAACAATTTAGTTCCAGGAGGTTAAAAATCTGGGAGCTGGCAAACCTCAAAACTAGTGATTGGAAGTGTGAGGGCCTTGCTTTCAAATTGGCCTGATACCACCAATCACCCTTTCCTTCTAGATACTTTCTTCTCTTTGAATTTACATAACACTGCTCATTCTTGATTCTCCTCTTATCTATCTATGTGCCTTTTTCCCCCCTTCTAATCTATTTTGTTTGATTACCATGTATATATTATCTCCTAACTGAGGGACAGGAGCCCCTATGCTCTGTCCTAGGCCCTCTTCTCTCTTTTCTCTATGCTGCCTTGGTGACTTCATCAACTCTCATTCAATCAACTATTTTCTATATGTAGATGAATTCCAAATCTGTATATCTTGCCCCTGAATTACTGTTACATATCACCATTTTCCTGATGGACATAATGAATTAGCTGTCCCCATAAGCAACTCAAACATATCTCTTATGTTTGTCCCTTCTCTCTACTTAAAAAGTCACTACCCTCATTTAAGCTTGTATCCTTCCTCCCCTGGACTATTGCAATAATCTCCTGGTTGGTTTCCCTATCACAAATCTTTTTCTATTCTAATCCATTTTCCACACAACTCCAAATTGGCATACTTAAAGCATGGGTCTACTACTACTATTTCAATAAATTCCAGTGGTTTCTTGTGTTATCTAGGTATGAATGCAATCTCTTCTATATAGCACTTAGGGTTTCTTCATCACTTTAGTTTCAGCCTACATTTCCAGGCTTATTATTGGCTTTTCTTGCTATGCTTCATTTATTACTTTTCAAAATTTGCGATTCCCTTGCCCTTACACAGGCTGTATTCAATGCCTGGAATGTAATCCCTCCTCAACTCTCTCTTTTAGAATTCCTAGATGTGTTCAAAGTTTAATCCTAATACCACCTCCTACATACAGCTTCTCCTGAACCACTCAGCTATTAATGTCTTCCACCAAAATAACACTTATTTCATATATATTTGTGCTTAATTATATTTGTAAATATAGTTTCACTGAGAGTCTATAAATTTCTTGCTTATAATGGCACACTTTAATCTTTGTATTTCCAGAGCACAGCATAGTTTGTGATATATATCTTAATATATTATTCATTTAATGAATGGTTGACTTATTGATAAAAGAGTTGAAGCTTCACTTCTATGCTCTAAGCTATAAGAGAGATGGCAATAATCACTTCTCTAATAGGTAAGAGTACCATATTTGAGGACTCCAATTAAATCTCAATAGGTAGTGGCAGAGAGAACATCTGAGGAAAGAGGGAAACAAGTATCATGACACCTAGTAAAAAGCAGAGGAAATGCCATGCAACTGAGAGTAGCCTTGATGCTAGGTCCAGACAAATGGAATTGACCAGAAGACAATGGAGTAGGCATTGTCAGGGCATGTTACCCATGACAATTGTGCCCAAGACTCATTTACCTACTGTGTGTGCGTCCCTCCACACTTGTGTACTGGTCACATTTTCTGTATATCTATATCGCAATACAGGATACATACACCCACACCCACACACACACACACACACACACACACACACACATATATACATATATATGTGTGTGTATGTATATATATATTTATATATCTATCTATCTATACATATATATGTATAGCTAGATGTGTGTATACATATATATGTATATATGTGTGTGTGTGTATATATATATATATACATATATATATATATATATATCTTCTCTTCCAACTGATGGTGGTTGTACTTATGAATAAGAGGGTGCTAGGTAATGTGGGATAGAGAACACTGCACTTGTAGTCAGGAAGACCAGAGTTCAAATACAGCCCCAGACACTTAGTAGTAGATTTACCAGACCCATTTGTATCCAGAGAAGCTAAGTGCCACTGTATCCTCACTGCATCCTTGCTGTGTTCAAGCAAAGTAAACCTCCTCCTTTGTTAAATGTTCACTAACTCACAAATGACTCATTTTGTCCCAACATTGAACCTGAGGTCATGGGCTTCAAAGCCATTCCTATGACATCTTCTCTTCGCTACATTTGCCCTGGGTGCTTTATGTAACTAGAAAGACAGACTATATGTATGTATACATGTATATATAATACACATATATGCATAATTAAATATATATAATTGTATGAAATGAATTGTTTCATCTATGCAAATATATTTAAATATAAATTCACATATAAATATGAATTTTCATATATTTGTACCTATATAAATATGCATAGATTGTTTGATACCTGTATAGATACATATGAAACAATTGGTGAACAGACACTATATAAAATTAGTATAGAATAACTGTGTGGTTCAGATAAAAAATGCGCAGGCAAATAAAAGAGTGATTATGTTTCTCAGGAAAGTCTTTACAGAATATGGTGGGCCTCATGCTAGAGTTCAGAATATAAAGCATTTAAGAATATAAAGAAATGTTCTAGAGTAGGAGAACATCCTGAGTATTGGTGTATGCTGGAGAATTATTAGTGTGGGAAAAAATGGAAAGCAGTAAAGAGATCAATCTAACTAAGAACTTTCTTGTAACTTGAATACATATCTTTCGATCAGGGGTAATTTGTTCTTTCAAATTTCTCATTGATTTAGCACATAGTGAAATAGGCTTTAAAAAAAAAAACAAAACCTCTTCAGTTCACACATTATGTACTCCCTTCCAAAGAAAAGAAATTCCTTATGCTTCCAAGTCATATGCTCATGTGACTGGGATTTTCTTACTTATAGTAAGCCTAATCACCCATATAGTCCTGTTTGCTATTGTTATACTTTCCTTTGTTTGCTTTTTGTTCCAGAGAAGCTTGGCTACTTGATATTCTTAACTCCTCTGCTCCTATTTGCTAAGGCAAAATGCATCACATTTTCCCACATACACATCTGATATTTGTAAATTTTAGGGAAATAAGATTTTGATATGATGATGAAGAACCTGGTACACGAAGCCAAGTGTGTTACTATCCACTTAACAGGCATGTGAACTTTCTCCTTTTTTAACTGCCTAAATTTTATGTTAGAAAAAGTACATTTTTTAAATCTAAAAAAATTCTAATTTCAACTCTACCTTTCTCCCACCATTTTCTTTGGTTAATGAACATCTAGGTATTATTTCAGTTATAGCCATAGGAATCTGGTATCTATATGAGATCCTTGGTGCCATATCCTCTTTAATATAGGGAAACAGAGCTATATGGGAAGAAAACATTTATAGGATGTTATAAATGGAAATAGCCATAAAGGAAATATATACTTTGCAATGGACCAGAGTGCTTAGCAGTTAATTAATTTTAATTTTAAAGAACAGATTTCACTTCTCAATTACATTAACAAGCTTAGGCTTTGATTGGGTAGATGAAGTATTCTTCAAAATTAAAAAAAAGATAGGAAATATGGGGGGAAAAGATTACAAAGGACTCTGAGTAGAAATGCTCTTTTGTTGTGAAATTCTTTTAAGTGTGGCTCATGTTTTAATGGGGCAATACACTGCAACAGTGCTCCCAGAAAATTGGCCACTCCTAAATATCATGACATTATACCATAGGATAAAGAATATTTTTATGACAACTTTACAATATATTGCATATGCAAATTGGAGTAATAATAGCTAGATATTTTGTACTAATGGACTAAGTATATTGATGCATGATATGGTAAAGTGAGGCATCTAACTTTCTTCTGCTTTTATTCAAGACCAGGAAATATACCTGGTAAGATGAAAAGTAGAAGAATACACATTTAAAGAAACAGTGCCATATAAATGGCTTCTAACTAGTGGGAAACTACTGGTAATTAGTAAAATTTCATTATTACTTATATCGCTATTTAACTAAAAGAGTTTTATAATGTTTCACTGAAATTCAACACTATCAGAGAGGACATTTTACTACAATACAATGCTCATGTGTTCAATATAGTTCAATATAGAGTCTTTGTACTTTTACTTGTACATATCCATTTTCCAATTTAAGTAAATCAGGCCAATGTGGAACCAAATGTTAGGCCCAGAAATAGTAATTAGACTTGTGATTTTCTTAGTAGGCTCTCTGATGAAAAAAACTCTCTCTACCTCTTGCAGGCTGGTACCTTTTCTCTGAAATTTATAGCCATGAGACTACAGAGAAGTATATTTTTTTCTTGTGGCCTCTTCCTTTGATTGGCTACTTCCTCCCCAAACCTCTATTTTAAGGAAAGTGCCCAAGTCAAGGCATTTTTTCATTTCTCTCTGAGCTACACTCCTGACTCTCTGGACTTTCTGTACCATATCCACTTCACCCTCCATGTAAGTACCTTCTCTCCTTCCCCAATACACTTTTCAGCTTCCTTTTTTGTATTAAAATGTAAGTTTTTTGAGGTCAGAGATTTTTCTTCTTTCTGCTTATATTTGTAATCTCAAGGTTTAGCAATGTGTCTGGCACAAAATAAGTGCTTAATAAATGCTTGTTAACTTGTTTACTTAGAGAATCACCTAGAACATGAGAAGGTTGAGTGACTTACTTGTCAAGTGTGACATAGGCAATATGAGTCCAAAGTTGCACTTGAACCAAGGGTTTTCTATCAACTATACAATACTGCATTATGTAAAAACAGTTTACCCAAAAATGTGGTTAAGCGTTTGCCAAAACCCAGTGCAGATAAACATGCATAAAGCATGCACCAAGTGTGATAGCACACCAAGGTATGCTTGGCCCATGCACTATGCATGCCTATGCCAGCACAACTGTCTACATACTCTAAAAATCATAAGGTTTAGGTCTTGGAGGTATCTTAGAAGCTATCAAATATCAAAGGGAAAAAAATGAACCTATGTCCACTGACCCCACAGTCAGTGCTTTCCCCACTTTAACATACTTCTTCCTATTTAAGTAATTATAATTTAAATATACTACAAATGTAGAGTAATTAAGGTACAGGGTATGTAGCCTTAATAACTGAAAGAATCAAGGTCTCTCTTAGGAAGACTCTTAAGCTAATTCTTGAAAGGAATTCAAGGCTGAAAGTAACGACGCTATCATTATGGGCATTTGCTCACCCTGTTTAGATAAAATATGATACCTGTCCTCTTATACTTATAGCTTAATGAAGGATGTGCTTATATACACATAATTATACTACAAAATACATATACAAGTAAAACAGATATTGAAGCAACAAAACAATTAGTATGGAACAATTATTTGGTTCAGGCAATAAGTACATAACAAATGAGAAATAATTCATGGTAAGTGAATAAAAGATATAAATAAAGGTCTCTATGAGGTCCCACGGGAAAAGAATCATTGTCAACCTGGAAAAACTGGATAGGATTTTAGGATTGGGTAGCATTTAAGTTAGCCTTTGAAGGATAATTAGGAATTTAACACAATGGAAGAGTCAGGCACACTGAAATATGAAAGAAAAGTATGGTGGAAAATTGATAAGCTAATGCTTATCTAATTATCTAATTAATTATCTAATTAATCCTAAAAAATTAAGGAGGGGGAGGGTGGAGCCACGATGGAGTAAAGGCAGGGATTCCCCTGAGCTCTCCCCCAAACCCTTCCAAATACCTTTAAAAATGACTCTAAATAAATTCTAGAGCAGCAAAACCCATAAAAAGACAGAGTGAAACAAATTTCCAGCCCAAGACAACTTGGAAGGTCCCTCACATTTGGGTGAGAGTAGAGTGCAGTCCAGCACAAGTCAAGCCAGCACAGACCCTGCCATAGCAAACCAGGAGAGGCCTAGGGAATGACTGAATCAGCAGCTGCAGTTGCTTCTGGAGCTCTCAGCCCACAGATGGTAAGGGGGTCAAACAACATGTCAGAAGGAGATTACAGGGGTCTTTTTGCTAGCACTGAGGCAAGACTCTGTTGCTTTTCCCATACTCAGATACAGTTCATAGTCCTGGGTGGAAGTCCCAGGGTAAGGAGGAGCACTAGTATAGCAGAGTTTGTGGCCACAGTAGAGGGGGGAACCCTTGGTATGGTTTCAGGGTAGAAAAGAGTGATTGTGGTCATTAACCTTGGAAGAACTGAAAACTTACGGGTCCAAAGAAATATCTTTGAAAACAGCTGCACAAAACCCCTAAGCTTAGGACAGTGTGCCGTCCACCCTGGAAGCAGAGCCCTACTTTAAGAAGCAGTTAAAAGTCAACTAATAGGTTGGGGAAATGAGCAAACAATGAAGAAAAACTCTGACTGTAGAAAGTTATTATGGTGACAAGGAAGATCAAAACACACACTCAGAAGAAGATACCAAAGTCAAAACTCCTACATCCAAAGCCTCCTAGAAAAATACTAGTTGGTCTCAGGCCATGAAAGAGCTTAAAAAAGGATTTGGAAAAGCAAGTACGAGAGGTAGAGGAAAAATTGGGAAAAGAAATGAGAGTAATGCAAGAAAATCATGCAAAAACAAATCAACAGCTTGGTAAATGAGACAAAAAAAATACTGAAGAAAATAACACCTTAAAAAACAGACTAGGCCAAATGGCAAAAGGGTCCAAAATGCCAATGAGGAGAAGAATGCATTAAAAAGCAAAACTGGCCAAATGGAAAAGGAGGTCCAAAAGCTCACTGAAGAAAATAATTCCTTAAAAATTAGAAAAGAGCAAATGGAAGCTAATGACTTTATGAGAAACCAAGAAATTATAAAATATAACATGAAAAAGTAGAAGACAATGTGAAATATCTCATTGGAAAAACAACTGACTTGGAAAATAGATCCAGGAGAGATAATTTAAAAATTATGGACTACCTGAAAACCATGATCAAAAAAAGAGCTTAGACATCATCTTTCAAGAAATTATCAATGAAAACTGCCCTAACATTCTAGAACCAGAGGATAAAATAAAAATTGACTCTAGCAATCACCTCCTGAAGAGATCCCCAAATAAAAACTCCTAGGAATATTATAGTCAAATTCCAGATTTCTCAGTTCAAGGAGAAAATGTTGCAAGCAGCCAGAAAGAAACAATTCAAGTATGGTGGAACCACAGTCAGCTATAGCCCAAGATATAGCAGCTTCTACATTAAAGGATTGGAAGGCCTAGAATATGATATCCCAGAGAGCAAAGGAGCTAGGATTACAACCAAGGATCACCTATCTGGCAAAACTGAGTATAATTCTTCAGGGGGAAAAATGGATATTCAATAAGATAGAAGGCTTTCAAGCATTCTTAATGAAAAAACCAGAGCTGAATAGAAAATTTGACTTTCAAATACAAGACTCAAAAGAAGCATAAAAAGGTAAATAGGAAAGGGAAAACATAAGGGACTTAATAAGGTTAAACTGTTTACATTCCTACATGGGAAGATGATGTTTGTAATTCATAAGACCTTTCTCATTATTAGGGTAATTAAGAGTATATATAGACAGAGAACATAGATATGAGTTGAATATGAAGGGGTGATATCTAAAAAATAAAATTAAGGGGTAAGAGAGGAATGTCCTGGGAGAAAGAGAAAAGGAGAGGTAGAATGGGGTAAATTATCTCACATGAAAGAGGCACAAAAAAGCTTTTGCAGTGGAAGGGAAGTGTGGGGAGGTGAGGGGGAGTGAGTGAACTTTACTCTCATCAGAATTGGCTCAAAGAGGGAATAACATACACACTCAATCAGGTATAAAAATCTATGTTACCCTGCAGGAAAATAGGAGGGGAAGGAGGTAAGAGAAAGAGAGGGGTGATAGAAGGGCGGGCAGATTAGGGCAGGGGGTAATCAGAAACAAAACACTCTTTAGGAGGAACAAGGTGAAAGGAGAAGGGAAATAGAATAAACAGGGGTGGGGGGAATAGGATGGAGGGAAATAGTAATAATAACTGTGAAAAAAACATTTTGAAGTAAGTTTCTCTGATAAGGTCTCATTTCTCAAACATATAGAGAACTGAGTCAAATTTATAAAAATAAGAGCCATTCCCCAATTGATAAATGATCAAAACAAATAATCAGTTTTCAGATGAAGTAATCAAATCTATCTATAGCCATATGAAAAAATACTCTCATGAATGATTGGAGAAATGCAAATGAAAACAATTCTGAGGTACTATCTCATATGTATTAGATTGGCTAATAGGACAGAAAGGGTAAATGACAAATGTTGGAAGGGATGTGGGAAAAAAATGAGACATTAATGTGCTGACAGTAGAGTTGTGAACTGATTCAACCATTCCATAGAGCAATTTGGAGTGATGCCAAAAAGGCTATAAAACCATGCATACTTTTTGAACTAGCTATACCACTACCAGGTCTGTATCCCAAAAGAGATTTTAAAAAAAGGAAAGGAACTATATGCTCAAAAATATTTATAGCAACCCTTTTCTAGGAGTAAAGAATTGGAAATTGAGAAGATGCCCATCAGTTGAGGAATGGCAAACAAGTTGTGGTATGTGATTACAATGGAATAATATTTTACTGTAAGAAATGATGAGCAGATGCTCTCAGAAAAACCTGGGAAAACTTGCATGGGCTGATACAAAGTGAAATGTACTGTGTACCAAGTAATAGCATTGTTGTGAGATAGTCAGCTGTGAATGACTTAACTATTCTAAGTAAAATGACAATCTAAGACGATTCAGAAGGACTTAAGATGTGAGACACATGGTGAAAAATGATCAGAAAAAGAACTGACGGTGTCTGAATAGAGATTGAAACATACTTTTTTAAAATTTTATTTTTCTTGAGGTTTTTTGTCTGTTTTATTTAACAACATGATTATTATGAATATGTTTTTCATGACTACACATGTACAGCCTATATCAAATTGCTTTCCTTCTCAATAGAGGTGGGGTGGGGAGGGTGGAAGGGAGAGGATTTGGAACTCAAAATTTTAAAAACAAATGTTAGAAGTTGTTTTTACATGTAACAGGGGAAAGTAAAATTCCAAATAAAAAAGAAAATCAGGAAAAAATTTCAGAAGGATCTGAGAATTGCAGGGGTCATCACTGATTTTTCTACAGTTTAGTGTAGGCTTCTTGAAATTAGAAGAACATTAAGACAAGTAAAACACATACATACACGTCATATGTCACCATAACTTAAGATATTTATCTAAGGAGTAAAGATAAACATTAATAGCTTGGAAGCCCCTTTGAGCCTCCCCTTGATGTAAGAGTTGTAGTACATGCTTATAATATCTGCTTTTACAGATGTTGAGGCTGGTATATTGCTTGATAGTGGGAGTTCTGAGCTAGAGTATAGCTAATGTTAATTTAGTGTCCACACTTAGTATGGCACTAACATGGTGAGTCCCTACAACTTGGTTGGGGGTAGAGTTTGAGCTCACTTAAGGAAGAATGAAGTGGTCCAAGTTTGAAACAGAGCAGATTAAATCTTCTATGGTAATCAGTAGTGGAATTGTCTAATATCTAGCTGCTGTACACCCATAATGGAGAAATAAGAAGACCTATTCTCAATTAATCAATCAAAAATAAATGAGTAAATCAATCAATCAATACAAATACATAACTATATGAACAGATGAATAGATGATAGATAAAGAAGTAAGCAAACAAATATATAAACAAAACAAAAACAAAAATTCCACTGAAAACCTGTGGGCTATAATCAAGGCTAGACTTGGAAAAATGGACTATTTAGCAAAGTAATAGCTATTCTTATAAAATGTAGTTTCATGGTGAAATAGCATGGAAAAGTGCATATTAAATACTTATGTGCCAAACACTGCTAAGTCCTGGCAAATAGAAAATCATGGTGATCCCTCCTGTTAAGAGACCCACATTCTAACTGAGAGAACTCTATAACTCATAAAGTAACACTCATGTTCAAGTTCAGTACATGGTAGATGGGAAGGACAAGTTAGTACATTGTTTCTGAAAGGAGAAGTAACAGTTTAAAAGAAGGTTTACAAAACCTTCAGGCAAAGCCCTGAAGCCCTTGGAAGCAATGAGAGGATAGATGGTAACTGCCCAATTAGAGGGAGGAAGGAAGGAAGGAAGGAAGGAAGGAAGGAAGGAAGGAAGGAAGGAAGGAAGGAAGGAAGGAAGGAAGGAAGGAAGGAAGGAAGGAAGGAAGGAAGGAAGGAAGGAAAGAAGATAAAGTGGATACATCAAACTACAGGCCAGTGAGCTTGATTTTGCTTTCTGGCAAAAGTCCAGAAGGGATTGTGACAGGTTAAACTTTTGAGTTCTTGTACAAGGAAGCAGTAGTTACTAAAATTAACTTAAAATACTTTTATTAAGAACAAATAATGCCCAACTAACCTTGTGTTCATTTTTCATATGGGAAGGGAATGCTAAGTATATCTGGATTTTAACACACAGTTTGTCAAACTCTTTGATGATATTTTGTGGACAAGATTGAGAACCATAAACTGGTTTATAATAGAGTTAGGGGGATTGTAAACTGCTTAAGTTACTGAAGATAAAGATGAATAAGTCTTTTATATCAGAAGGTCAATGATATAGACTAATATCAATGTAATTTTGTAAAGAGGTGCTTAATGGAGAACTTCATTACTCTGTCTTTGGCATGTTTCACTGAATATTTTTTGCTAATTACATGGTGAGGATAGCTCTTTTATTGATTTACAAACAACACAAAAGTGGGAAAGATAAATAACATAACAAAAATAAATAACATTCTTACTACCAAAATCAAAATTCAAATATATGTCAATATACTAGAATAATAGACCAAATCTAAGACAAAATACAGTTGTGATTTAATGTAAAATATTGCTTGTGGGTTCTAAAAATAAATTCATCTATAATTCAGTGCAGAGGACAAATAAAAGTTATGACATGATTATGAGAAAACACTTGGGTTTTAATGAACTATAAGCTAAATATGAGTAAATAGTGTGGTGTGGAAAGTATTAGCAGAGTCATAAAGGCACTGTAGTTGAACTATGAAGGCTAGAGGACAGTATTTGTAGTAACATTGATGCTCAAGTTGTGACTGCCTATCGCTAGAGGGGCAGCTAGATGGTGAGGGGCAGTTTGTGGTGCAATAGATAGAGTACCAGACCTAAAATCAGAAAGATGAATCTTTCTGAGTTTAAAGTCAGGCTCTAAAACTTACAAGCTGTGTGACCCTGGGCAAGCCACTTAGCCCTGTTTGCTTCAGTTTCCTTATCTATAAAAATGAGCTGGAGAAGGAAATGGCAAATCACCCCAGTATCCTTGCCAAGAAAACTCCAAATGGGGTCATAAAGAGTCAGACACAAATGAAAAATGACTGAAAAATAATTGCTAAAACATTTAAATGGGAAGAAGTAAATGCATCCTTGCCACTTGTGAGACTGCCCCTACTTCCACTGCCTGTGAGAAACTCACCAAACATTGGTGAGGTCTTTTCAGAGAAGAATTGAAAGGGTCTGTGTCCCTGGCTATCTCTGTTATACAGCAGTTCCTTGAGGTCCTTTGTGCCAAAGTGAGTTGCCAAATTGCACTGGGTCTTGAAAACAGTGATCAAAGCAATTCACCTGTGATGAATTTTCATTGGAAAGTCAATAAAATCTCCATCTTTGACCATGTGTCTTTAACTATTTCATGTCCTTTAATAATAGCTAATAACTAATATTTATATATCACTTATTAATTGCTAAGCACTTTACTATTATTGTCCCATTAATGTATGATAGTGTCCAAAATCAGTAGAAAAAAATCAAAACTAACGAAAATTTTAGTTATATTAATAGATACATAGTATCTAGAAAAAAAGAAAGACATGCTAATTCCACCATACTTCGATAAATTGGATCATATTTGGAATATTTTGTCTTGGCACTAAGCCTTAGGAGGGAGTCTACCCAATCAGTGTAAAATTGATGGAGTATGGAGAAATCCACAAAAGTAAGTATAGATTGGAAGATTTGGGGATAAGAGAAGATACAGGAAAGAAAACCATGTACACTTGTTCTTCTTGGTCCCAAAGAGGGATATTAGAACAGTAGGTGAAAGTTGTAGGGAAATAAATTGTGGGCTTAATGGAGGTTAGAATTTCCTAACAATTAGTGTTGTACAAAAACAGAATAGTCTATCTTTAAAGTTAATAGGTTCCCTGTCACTGATAGTATTTAATCTAAGGTTGAATGACTATTTGTCAGGAATGTTGTAAAGTAGATTCATAATACATGATTGGGTTAGCTTGAGGTTCCTTTGATACCTGACACTTTAGGATTATATGAAAGGTGACCAAAGACAGGAAAGTGGGAATATACAAGTCACTTCTTTCTTTTTGTAGAAGCAAAACCTGCACAGGGAATTGGTTTTGCTAAATAGTTAGATTCAAATGGGGAAACAGCTTCAGTTCAGAGCAGATAGGGTGAATGTACATTGAACATCAATCAAAAGACTCTGGGCTTTAATCTTTAAGCAACTGAGAGTCACAGACTGATTTTTTTAGCAGGAGAATAACATTATGCAAGAAATATTTTAAGAGTATCAAGCAGAGATGATCCGTTGTCATTGTTCAACTATGATCTCACTGGGATTGAGAAGAGCAGAGAAACTGAAGTCAAGGATATAAATTGTATATTTATTGCAATAATTCAAGTACGAGGTTATGAGAGCCTTGACTAGCATTGGATATTAGAGAGCAAGAGACAGATGTGAGAAATATGTCAAAAATACAAAAGTTCTCAACAGTTTCACTGTGGGGTGAAGACAACAAATGCTGATTCAAAGGCTGAGTCTAAAGTGTTTTACTTTTTTTTTCATGCTTGAAACACGCTCCAATAAAAAGTGTTTTTTTTTTTAATTTCTATCTCTTCTCTATTTGAGTCTAACTTTAAAAGAATAAGTTAATATCAGGGATTAGGTGCCAGAACTTATAAATTATTTCTTTTTTTTCTAAATAATTTCATTCATTTTCCTGAAATAAACTTTGCTCAGATCCTTTGTGAATATTTCATTGTCAGAATAATGCTAAACAAAATGTGTTCATAATAATAAACAAAAAGCTGAGTATCATGAAGTTGTCTTCTAGGATATATACAAATCAAGGAGAAATACAGCAGAAACAAGTAAATTTAGAATTGGAATTAGCTTGACTAAAGGATGCTGTTAGTAGGTTGTTATTTCAAATGTAATTTGAAAGCGTCAGTGAAAATAAATTTGAATCAGAGTAATATCAGCAGGTTATTGACTCAGAAATAATAAAAATCTATTCTTGTGATTAATTAGTTTTTGGGTCTTATTGCCATCCAATTTAGCTATGTAAATAAAGGTGTTTTAAAAGAGCGCTATAGCATAAAAACCCAACAACATGACCTAGTAATAAAAACAGTCCCTGAACAAGACAGAAAGTTGGTAATTTTGGCCATCACCATGTTGGGGTTTTAGCAGAGAAATGGCCCACCGGAAAGGATTAAATATAGTGTACCACATGACAAGGAACCAAAGAAATCTAAAAATATCTGTTCCATTCACTGAAGATGGTATCCTGCAGGTATCTAAAATAAAGACTTGTTCAATCATTCAGTCATGTCTGACTATCACACCATGGACCATACTGTTCATGGAGTTTTCTTGGCAAACATAATGGAACAGCTTGCCATTTCCTTCTCCAGTGAATTAAAGCAGAGATTAAGTGACTTGCCCAGGGTCACACAGCTAGTAAGTATCCGAGGCTAGATTTGAACTCAGGACTTCCTGAGTCTAAGTCCAGCACTATATCCACTGAAATAAAGAGTAGCTCCAAAGAAATTCACAAATATCTGGGTTTCATAGGTAATCTCTTGTAGATCTCTGAATTGAGGGAGAATGTGGGGGAGGCACATACAATTATTTGAGGCTTTACCTTGGAAGAGACCTGGGTACCCTGCTCCTCATTAGATATGTTGTTGTTTGTTCTTCATTATCAAAGAGGACCAATGATATCATGAGGGTGATGTCTTGATATGTGTATGAAATGGATCTGAGTGAAGCAGAGCTGTGCCAAGTCATCAGCCTTGCTCTCTCTTCCAGAGTCATCAGAATCCAGTGGCAAGACAAAGGTTAAGATGGCTGGTGATGGCTCAGGATGTAGGTGACCTTGGCCTTTCTAAATGAAGGTCTTTCCCAGGTCTCAGTTTATCTGAGGTCATTGCTGAATATAATGCTTTCAACTAGCTAGACATAAAATGTGGCACCTGAACAGAATATCAAGCTTAGGATTTTAGGAACAACATCTCTGTTTTATTTGGGGATCTATGAAGGTACTTTGTTTATTTCTATAGTCCTGTGCTTCTGCCATAGCATATCTTTTAGGAGGTGGAAATAGCAAAGAAGCATGTAAGTTGACGAGCACGGGGGCAAGAAGAGGAGAATGGAAAATTGTAAAGGGACATGTGAAGGGAAATGCTGGGAGGCTGTGAATTGGTAGAAAAGATGTTATTGAATTAAAAAATGTTATTTTGTGCATTGACTTTAAAGGAAAGTATGCTGATACATTTACCCATTTATAATTTAGCTATATCTTCTGAGATATCTTTCTCTTCCCCCCTACCCCACTCTAACCTTTAATTCCTTAGAAGTCTATTACTGTTTTACTGTACCAAAGAGTTACATGATATGAATTATTAACAGATCAAAATAGAAGGAAAGTTTATGAGTGATCTTTCAGTAGTCTACTCTGCTAAAGAAAGTATCCATTACTTGAACAAATAGTCATGTCAACACTGACCTTGTTATCACCAGTCTCTTGTGGCTCTGTCTACTGTACATAGATCACTAGCTCAGAGTCATGAAATCTAAGTTTATGTTTAGACAGGAAAAAAACAACAACAAACGAACTGCATAACCATATACTATTTGTCATTAGAATTATTTCATTATTTCTTTTCCGAGTGAAAAACAAGTAAAGGCTTGATAGCCAGGTAACTGCTTTGTCTTTGTCTGTATTTCTTTAAGTCTATTACAAGAGTGCAGAGAAAAGCAATATCATAGTATATTTCATAATTGTCAAGAATCTTGATAAACTCCAAAAGAATTTTATTCCTACAAAGTTGATTTATTGTAACCTGCACGTGTATATAAATTAATGAACAGTATGGTTCTCATACACAATGACCTGTTTTATTAAATGGGTCATTAAAATATAAAAAAAAATGAAATGTGAAAGTCTTATCTGTCATTTGATGACATTACATAACAAAGTAGAATGCCATTTCTATTTTAAATATAGCTTTCAAACATAGATAGGCTGAATAAATAGACTGGGGTGGATTTTCTTACTCATCCACAATATAAAAAATGATCGATGAAATTTCTGAATAAATTGGTCAGCCACACACCATTTCAATGGAGGAGGGCATTTAAGACTTCACTGCTGCCAGTTCTTGTGATAACTGGAAGTTGCCAATCATTAGCAGGTTGTCCTGTTTTGTGAGTTATGACTCAGATTGCTTTTATCTGCACAGAATTTAAAGGAATGAGATAGATATTTCTGGGGTTATGGAATTGAGGGTGAAAGTACAATTGTCTTACTAATGCAGTTAGAATCAATAGCTTTTGGATTTTTACAGGAGACAGTTTCCTCTGTCTTTTAAGAGATCTCCGTCCTTGAAACAAAACTGCAGGGCTATAGAAATTATCTAACAAAAAGCTTAGCTTGTATCTGTTTAACAAAGCGAAACTTAGTTTTCCAGGTAGGGGAAAGAACTTGGTCCTTAAAGAAAAGATGGTTTTAGACTCAGAATAATCCTAAACAGCTACCAGCATTGATTACAAATATGATATTTAGAGAAGGATGTTACCATCAGTTGCAGAATCAAGAAAGGCTTCATGTAGAATGTAGTACCTGAAGAAAGACAGAGATTCTATGAGACAGAGGTGAGGAGGAAGTCCATTTCAGGCATGAAGGTTAGATAGGACAGAGAGAAGAGATGGAGTGTTGTGTATGAGAAACAAAGAAAGCCACTTTGCCTGGATTATGTAGTGCAAAAGGGTAGATACTGTACATTGAGGCTGCAAATAGAGGTTATAGCCAGGCTGAGAAGGATTTTAAATGTTACACAGATGAATTTGTATTTGATTTTATATACAATAGGGAACCACTGGCATTGACTGGATAGGGGAGTGTCAAGGTCAGTTTGGAAATGCTAGAAAATCACTTTGGCAGCAGAGTCTAGGATGGAAAGGAATAGGGAGAGACTGAAGGCCTGGAGCCCAATTAAAAAGGTTGTTGCAATGACCTTCTGAGCATGAGGAGGGTTGAAATTAGTGTGGGAGCTGTGTAAGTAGAAAGAAGGGTCTGATTAAAGGCATAGGAATGGGAAAATACAGGAATAACTATGGTGTTGGTACTATTTGAATGACTAATATCTCTGAAAACTTTGTTTAAAATAGAAGTGGCATTCCTTTTGTGATACAGTGGCACAAATTATAGGAGTTAATGCTTTCTGGTTTTTATGTTCTAAAGGTCTATTAAATATAATATGACATTTTGTATGAGAATATTTTTGTTCATTACATTTTATACACATACAAGTTATATAAATAGATATTGTAAAATTGTGACTTATTAGAATATAAAAAATAAAATGCCTTCAAAAATAACTAACTAGTTCAATAATTAATTCTGCTTTAATTTTCTTTAATTTCTGGGGTTCTTTCACTTATACAAACAAACCTCATTTTTTCCTAGCACAGTGAAAAGTACAAACAATGATTCTTTTCCTTCTACCTCTGTCTCTACCAAGCTGTCTGGTTCTCTAATGGAAAGAAAAAAATAAAATAAAGAAAATCAACAAATAGTTTCATTTTTAAAAATTCAGTTTTAATTGATTGTAATTTTTTAAAATCTACAATATACTGATAGTGCTAAGAAAGAAGATGAAAATGTGATTATGACATCTAACAGTTACTGGACAAAACAAAAAGTAAACTGAAAATATGTAGTATACAATATACTGTCTCATCATTGAGAACAAACAGACTTTTGAAATGATTCATGTCTGCTCACTTTTGAAAGGAATTCACACAGGGCAAGAGTTTGAGGGAGACTTTTTTTTTTAACAAGGGCAAAGAAAGGAGAATGTATGTTTGTGTTTACTGAGAAATAAATTCTTTCCTTCCTGCTAGATGTTAAACCTCAAAATGGAAATATGCATAAGGGATTCTCTCTATACTACATCTCTCTGAAGTTCCTTGAGATATAGCATAGTGAGATTTCTAAGGAGTTTTGATAATAGTAAGAATATGAGGAGGAAAGAAACAATGATTTCCATAGTCAGGGTGCTCTGCAAACTCTTTCCAAGTCTTATAGGGTATGGTCATTTTTTTATACAATTCCTTTAAAACTTGCTGTGCTTGTTTTTTTTTTTAATTTTCTGTTTCATTTTACATTCTGAACTGTCTCCCTCCCTCTCTCCCTACATTACACTAGAGAAGGACATCACCTCTCTCTCTCTGTATGTATATATACAATGTGTGTGTGTGTGAGTGTGTGTCTCACACACACATTTTATATAAAACCATACTATGCATACCTCTATTCATCTCTTAATTCTCTGGATGCAGAAGATAGTGTCTTCTTTCTTAGGTCCTTTGTAGTTATTTTGGGTATTTATAATACTTAGAATAACTTAGTTATTCACAGTTATTCTTTGAACAACATTGCTCTTACTGTAAACAATGTCCTCTTTGTTCTGCTCATTTTGTTTCAGCTCAACCAACAGTATATTTGTATACAAAATTTTCCACATCCCCTCCAACATTTGTAATCTTCTCCTTTTATCATTTTAGCCAATCTGATAGGTATAAGATAACTCAAAGTTGTTTTAATTTGTATTTCTCTAATCAATATTGATTTAGAACATTTTTATATGATTATGTATAGCTTTGGTTTCTTCATCTAAAAACTGCCTGTTCATATCCTTTAACCATCTATCAATTGGAGAATGAGTCATATCTTATAAATTTGACAAAGTTCTTCATCTATTTGAGATATAAGACCTTTATCCAAGAAACTACCATATTTTTTCTCAATTTTCTGCTTTTTTTCTACTCCTGGCCATACTGGTTTTACTTGCACAATCAAACTTCTTTACTTAATGTCATCAAAGTTCTCCATTTTACATCATACAATGCTCTGTATCTCTTGTTTATTTATAAATTCTTTTTTCCTATCCAGAAGTCCGGTAGGGAATATGTTCCATGTTCTCCTAATTTACTTATATCTCCCTTTATATTTAGGTCATGTATCTATTTTGACCTTATCTTGGTACACGGTGAAGATGTTGATTTATACCCAATTACTGCCAGGCTGTTTTCCAATTTTCCCAATTTTTTTTAACCAAATAGTGAATTCTTATCCCATTTGTCAAGCATGAGTTTACCATAATCATTTACTACTATATATTGCGTGTCTGCTCTGTTTCACTGATATACTTTTCTATTTCTTAGCCAGTACCAGTTTTGATAATTACTTCCTTATAATAGAGTTTAAGTTCTGGTACTGCTAAATCTTCTTCATTTACATTTTTTCATTAATTCCTCTGACATTTTTGACCTTTTGTTCCTCCAAATGAATTTTGGTATTATTTTTTCTAGCTAAGTAAAATCATTTTTAGTAATTTAATTAGGATGGCATTGAATAAGTAGATTAGTTTAGGTAGAATTGTCATTTTTGTTATGTTGGTTTTGCCTACCAATAAACAATTAATATTTCTCCAATTATTTAAATCTATATTTGTATAAAAATATTTTATAATTATGTTCATATAATTTCTGAGTTTGTCTTGGCAGGTATACTTTCAGGTGTTTTATGCTCTCTATGGTTATTACAAATAGGGTATCTCTTGCTATGTCTTCTTGGAGGATTTTGTTGGTGATATAATAGAAACACTGATGATTTCTGTGGGTTTATTTTATATCTTGCTACATTGCTAAAATTTATTTTTTCAAATAGATTTTAGTAGAATTTCTAGGATTTTCCAAATATATCATATCATCTATAAAAAAAAGATAGTTTAATTACCTCACTGTCCATTTTGATTCCTTCAACTTTTTTCTTCTCTTATTACTATTGCTATCCTTTCTAATACAATATTTTAATAGTATTTTATTTTCTCCAATTATATGTTAAGACAATTTTTACCATTAAATTTTATAAGATTTTGAGTTCCAATTTTTTCCCCTCCCTTCCTCCCCTCCCTTCTTCCTAAAATGGTGGGTGATTTGATATAGGTTACACTTATCCTATCATATAAATCATATTTCCATATTAGTCACAATTATGAATGAAAAAGCAGATCAAAAGAAAAAAAGAAAAAGAATAAAGTAAGTGAAAAAAAATTTGGTTCGCATCTATCAGTTCTGACTCTGGATATGGTTAGCATTTTCCTTTGTGAGTCCTTTGTACCAGTCTTGGATCATTTTGTTCCTGAGAAAAGCTGAGTGATTCAGAGTTGATCATCACACAATGTTGCTGATTCTGTGTACAATATTTTCCTGGTTCTGTTCATCTCACTTTGCATCAGTTTATACAAGTCTTTCCATTTTTTTCTGAAATCTATCTTGTTCATCATTTCTTATTGCACAGTATTTCATTGCATTCATATGCCACAGCTTGTTCAGTCATTCTCCAATTGAGGGACAACCCTTCAATTTCTAATATTTTGCCACCACAAAAAGAGCTGCTATAAATAGTTTTGCACATGTAGGTCCTTTTCCCTTTTTTATGATCTCTGTGGGATACAGGCCTAGAAGTGGTATTGCTGGATCAAAGGGTATGCACAGTTTGGATGCCCTTTGGGCATAGTTCCAAATTGTTTTCCAGAATGATTGGGTCAGTTCAGAACTCCACCAACAGTGCATTAGTGTCTCAACTTTCCCACATCCTCTCCAAAATTTATCATTTTCTTTTTTTATCATATTAGTGAATCTGATAGGTGTGAGGTGGTACCTCAGAGTTGTTTTAATTTGCATTTCTCTAATCAAATGTGATTTAGAGCACTTCTTCATATCCCTATAGATAGCTTTGATTTTATCTGAAAACTGTTCATATCCTTTGACCATTTATCAATTGGACAATGGCCTGTATTTTTGTAAATCTGAGTCAGTTCTCTATATATTTGGGAATGAGGGCTTTATGAAAGACATTTGCTATAAGGATTGTTTCCCAGTTTTCTGCTTTCCTTCTAATCTTGGTTGCATTGGTTTTGTTTATGCAAAAGCTTTTTAATTTAGTATAATCAAAATTAACTATTTTACATTTCACATTGCTCTCTATCTCATTTAGTCATGAATTCTTCCCTTCTTTATAAATTTGACAGTGAGACTATTCCTTGTTCTTCTAATTTGCTTATGGTATCACCCTTAATGTCTCAATCATGTACTCATTTTGACCTTATCTTTTTATATATGGTGTGAGATGTTGGTCCATAGTTAGTTTGTGCCCTATTGTTTACTGAACTCTATCTGGGGTCCTGACCTCAGGTACTCCTCTCTGTACTTGAGCCATAACCTGGGCCTTCAAAAATGCTGTCACCACAAATGCTCTTACTCCCTGCAATCTCTCTGGTGGCTGGGAGTTTCAGCTTGCTCCTCTGCCCTGGAACCAAACCAGGGACTCTGCTCTCCTGCAAGTGACAACAACCATCAGGGCCACTGCCCTCTGTGACTGCACTAATTCCCAAACATAGCCTGGTACTGCATATCATTAGTATACCTGTCTGTGCCCCTGTCCAATGCCAGCAGAAGGCCCTACAATTTTTCCTTGAATAGCCACCTGACCCTGTCTAGGATGTTTCTGAATCTGAGGCTGTCACCCACACAACTGTCCTTAGGGCTTGTTATTTGGTGATTTATGGGTATCTGCCCAGAAGTATCTATATTTTTCTAGGCCAGACCACTACCCCAGGCTTTCCTAACATCTTCCCAAGGAAATGAAGGACAAAGTGACCAAACCATCTATGATTTAATCTCCAAAACTTGCATTTGCATATCAAACCAGGTCACCTGACTCCTCAGAGGTCAGAGACAAGGAGTGATTGATAGAGATGGTTTTTACAACAAATAAAGAAGAATTGGAAAAATAATAGGAACTCATTTTGAAAATAATTCTATTGGACAAATCAGGTCACCTGACTAATTACCTTTTCCCATACTTTCTTAATCCTATGCCAGACATCCTTTGCTCCAGATGGTACCTTTTGTAATCAGAAAGTATATTGAGAAAGAGGAACTTGTGGTCAATGGTTAGCAGTCACTCCCATCATCTTACTTAGCAGAATATATTACTCACTTAGACTCAGGCTAAAGAAAAAGAAGAGGGGGTTAACTTAACCTCTATCTAACCTTTCTCCAGCTGCCAGAAATGGGAACTTGGCCTCTGGTCAACTCTGCTTTCTATTTAGTCTTTGGTCAACCCCCTTTCTGGTAGAAAGGGGAACTTAGCCTTTTGAAAAATCTTATAATCTTATGATTACTTTATTCCTCTAAATGATTGGCTACTAAATGATAAACTCTTCTCCATCTATTCACTAAATCTTTAGGTAACCTAGACTATCTATGTTAGTCGGGCTTACCTTTTAGGGCTAACTCTTCCTAAAGAAGGGAGCCTAATCCTATAATTAAACTAAAGCCAAATCAAAGTAATAAATAAAAGCTGATTTCCTCTTCATCATCCAACTTTGCTACTCATGCATCCAATTAATTAACACCCCCAAAAGTGTAGACAGGTAGAATATACCAGCATAGGAGGAAATACAAATCTGACCAATACTTACTGGATCTGGAGACAACCTGATGCTAATTACTAACACTTTCACCATGCTTATGATTAATATAATAAAATCCTTACACAGTCATTTTAGCATGCTTGATTACTTCTGAAGTTAAACTTTTTATCATTAGAAAATTTAATTTCATCAATATACTAATATTCTGGTATTGGTTTAAAGATGTATATAAAAAAGATTGAGAATTTATAAACTGCACTAATCCACCTCCCCCCACCCCAATAAGGTTAATCAATTCTAACTTGCCAGAATCTAGCTAGGTATCAGGTAGAGCTCCTTCAAAATACCAGGAGCTACCACAACCAAGGAGAATCATTCTCCATTGATCTATGACTGTATTTGCACATGGACCTTCAATCCAGCTCATTTTGTAATTTACTGGATCTGACTTCTTCAGTTTGGTGATATTTGGATTTCCCTCCTCACAGCTTGATTTCTACATTCTTGAAAAAATTGGTTTACTATTCCATGGAATCTCTGCCTTTATGGGCATCTAGCAATTAGCCCCTTGCCTCCCAAATTTGGAAAGCAACAATTTTGAAAAATCATAGAATTTAGAAATGGAATGAGATTTGAAGATCATCTGGTCCAGTCATTTCATTTTACAGATAATGAACTGAGACTCAGAAACATTAACTGATTTTCTCCAAATCACTCAGATAATAAGAAACAGAGCCATGGTACAAACCCAAATACTCTGATTTTTAATTCAGCCCTCTTCCATTATATCAACATTTTTTTTTTAACTTCAAGTATAAGACCTTCAGCTTAAAGGTCTTTGCTTTTTCAACTGAATTATAATAGCTATGATGTTCCTTGGACAATTTTCCATTCTGTGTTATCCTTTCATATGTCTGGTTCCTTTAGAAATGCAATAATTTCCAATACTAACAACTAATAGACATAATAAATACTTATTGGGGTTTTTTGTATGAACTCATATTTATGTAATATGGAGAGAGCTAATACAAATATGATTTCCCCCATTTTTCAGGTGAGGAAATCTGGATCAAGATGATAAGTGATTTGCCTACAAGTATACAGAGAGTAAGGGTCAAAGGTAGGATTTGAACATGAGTCTCATGATTCTAAATCTTTTCTCTTACAAGGAACATTTGTCATTAAAAGTATTATAAATTTAAATGTTAAATATTTTTTAAAAAGTGGAATATGAAGAATTCAAAGCAGTTTACTCTTCCCTAATTCTCTCAATAATCTAAATGCCTGATCTTGTCCCTATCTGAAAAAAAAGGAAAGAATAAAGAAAAAAAAACACAGGAAAACACAGGAAAAATAGTAAAACCTCTTTGGGGGAAAAAAAGAACAGAGTGAGTTTGAGAGTAGAATATAGCTGCAAGTACATAGGAATCCCATCTTGCTACACTGCAATCTCTGAACTTGCACTGATTCATAGGTATGTTTTCCTTTTAGGAACTTCAGGCAGGTACCATTCAATTTTCCCAATATCTATGACTTAATCATATGTACAGATTGAAAGGATTTCTCAGGTCTTTTCCAACCTTACCTCCTGCCTAACTATGTAAACCTTGGTCTAGTCCTAGGAAGCTTAGAGCTATCACCACTCATAGGCTAAGATGGACGAAGAGTCCCTATAGCTCCCTGGTTCCAAAACTGACCTGAGAAAAGAAGTATACTTTGTTTTTGTTTTTGTTTTTGTTTTTTTCTTTTTCTTTTTTTTAATTTTGAATTTATTTTAGTTTTCAATATATACTTCCACAAGATTTTGAGTTCCAAATTTTCACCCCATCTTGCCCCTTCCCCCTCCAAGATGGCATGCATTCTGAATATCCCTTCCCCTAGTCTGCCCTCCCTTCTATCTCTCTTCCCCTTCTCTTAACCTCTTCCCCTTCTACTTTTCTGTAGGGCAGGATAGATTTCTGTACCTCATTTGATGTATTCATTTCCCAATGGCATGTGAACATATTTTTTTAAACATGTGTTTTAAAACTTTGGGTTACAAATTTTCTTCCTTCCTCCCTCCCCACCCACCCTCTTTGAAAAGGCAAGCAACTCAATATAGGTTATACATGTGCAGTTATGCAAAACACTTCCATAGTAGTCATATTGTATGTTTCCCTTCATCCTATCCTGCCTCCCTATTTAATCTATTCTCTCTTTTGACTCTGTCCCTCCTCAGAAGTATTGACTTCTGATTACCCCCTTTCCCAATCTGCCCTCCTCTCTATCATCCCCCTACTCTCTTGTTCCCTTCCCCCCCTATTTTCCTGTAGGGTAAGACAGATTTCCATACCCAATTGAGTGTGTATATTATTCCCTCCTTAAGTCAAATCCTATGAGAATAAGAATCACTCATTCCCTCTCACCTTCCCCCATTTCCCCTCCACTGTAAGAGTCTTTTCTTTTCTGTTTTTTGTGAGATAATTTACCTTGTTCTACCTCTTTCTTTCTCCTTCTCCCAGTATAATCCTCTCTCACCTCTTAATTTTATTCTCTAGATATGACCCCTTCATCTTCAACTCACCCTGTGCCCTCTATCTATTTATCTATCTCTCTATGTATCTATGTAAGTATCTATCTATCTATCTATCTATCTATCTATCTATCTATCTATCTATCTATCTATCTATCTATACATACACATAATATTTTCCCTCCAACTACCCTAGTACTGACAAACATCTCATGAGTTATAAATATCATCTTTCCATGCAGGAATGTAAACAGTTCAACCTTAATAAGTCTCTTATAATTTCTCTTTCCTGTTTACCTCTTCATGTTCCACTTGAGTCTTGTACTGGAAAATCAAATTTTATATTCAACTCTGGTCTTTTCATCAAAAATGCTTGCAAGTCCTCTATTTCTCTGAATGACCATTTTTCCCCAGAAGGATTGTACTCAGTTTTGCTGGGTAGGTGATTCTTGGTTGTAATGCTATCTCCTTTGCCCTCTGTAATATTATCTTCCATGTCCTCTGGTCCCTTAATGTGGAAGCTACTAAATCTTGTGTTATCCTGATTGTGTTTCCACATTACTTGAATTGTTTCTTTCTGGCTGCTTGCAATATTTTCTCCTTGACTCGGGAACTCTGGAATTTGGCTACAATATTCCTAGGAGTTTTCCTTTGGGGATCTCTTTCAGGAGGAGATCAGTGGATTCTGTCAATTTCTATTTTGCCCTCTGGTTCTAAAATATCAGGGCAGTTTAACTTGATCATTTCTTGAAAGATGATATCTAGGCTCTTTTTTGATCATGGTTTTCAGATAGTTCAATAATTTTTAAATTCTCTCTCCTGGATCTATTTTTCAGGTCAGTTGTTTTTCCAATGAGATGTTTCACATTTTTTTCTAATTTTTCATTCTTTTGGATTTGTTTTACAGTGTCTTGACTTCTCATAAAGTCATTAGCTTCCAATTGCTCTATTCTAATTTTTAAGGAAGTATTTTCTTCAGTAAGCTTTTGGATTTCCTTTTTCATTTGGCCAATTTTGCTTTCAAGGGCTTTCTTCTCCTCATTGGCTTTTTGGACCTCTTTTGCCATTTGGGTTAGGCTATTTTTTAAAGTGTTATTTTCTTCAAAATTTTTTGGGTCTTCTTTAGCAAGCTGTTGACTTGTTTTTCATGATTTTCTTGCATTACTCTCCATTTTTCTTCTACTTCTCTTACTGATTTGTCAAAATTCTTTTTTAGCTCTTCCAAGGCCTGGGACTGATTCATATTTTTCTTGGAGGCTTTGGATGTAGGAGCTTTGACTTTGTTGTCTTCTTCTGGTTGTATGTTTTGATCCTCTTTGTTACAAAAAAAAAAAATTCTATGGTCTGACATTTCTTGAGAGGTTTGCTCATGATCCCTGCCAATTACTTGAGTTATAAATTCTTTATTAAGGTAGAGGTCTTCTTCCAATGTGCAGAATGTACTGTCCCAAGCTTTGTGGGTTTGTACAGCTGTTTTCAGAGATACTTCTAGGGACCTGTAATATTTTTCAGTTCTTCCAAGGGGGTATGATAAGGGGCAAGGTATTTACTCCTTTCCTGGCCTGTGCTCTGGTCTATGAGTGACCATAAGCCCTCTTTTCTGTCTTGAAACTGTGAGGAGAATTTCCTCTTTACCACCACTACAAATTCCACCACACTAGCACTGCTCCTCCTAGCCCCAGAACTGCCCCTCAGAACTGTGACCCAGATCCAAGCATGGGCAAAGCAAGGGATTCCTGCCTCAGCACTGGCAAAGAGATCCCTGCAATCCCCCAATCAATTCCCCCTCAGTCTGTGGGCCAGAAGCTCAGGAGGCATCCACCACTCCAGGGCCATGCTTCGGAACTAGGGCTGAGACCTAGCTTCTCTCTCACCACGGAAACAGACTTTTCCCACTGACCTTCTAAGTTGTCTTTGGTATTTGTGGGTTCAGAAGTCTGGAAACCATGACAGCTGCCTGTGATTCAGTGCTCTGAGACCTGCTCCAGATTTGCTGTGGCCTGCACTACCATGCCAAACTGCGCTCCTCTACCAGCCCAGCGTGCTATACCTTTCTGATCAACCATCCAGGTTGTCTTGTGCTGGACATTTGTTTCACTCTGTCTTTTTTGTGGGTTCTGCTACTTTAGAATTTGTTTAGAGCCATTTTTTATAGGTATTTGGAAGGGTTTGAGGGGAGAGCTCCAGCAAGTCACTGCTTTCCCTCCACCATCTTGGCTCTGCTCCACCCTCAGAGAAGAAGTATTCTTTGTCTTCCTCCTCCAGGTATATGGGACTCTTTGTCTACTTTGCCATTCCTCTATTCCCTAAAACAGTAGGTAACCCCACTTTTTGGCCTATTCTATATTTTTAACCATAAGTAACCCCCTTTCTCAGCTTAAAAGCCTCCCTGCCACTTAATTTTCTTTATAGATCCAGTACCCCAGTCTAAGAAAACTTTAAGGATATTTTTGTCTGCTTTCTCACTCATCCTCCAAGCATATTACTCTCCCCTCTTACCCTCCCACAAGTTTCTCTACTGTTGGGAAAGAATGCTCAGGAATCAGTTGCTTTGCGCTGCTCTTACACTCAGCCACAAGCCCCATCCTACATCACCTGCTCTATATCTCCCTTGCCATTTCCAAGGTTATCCTTCCAAAGTCTCTTAGTCTCTTTTCATATTTGTTAGAGCAACCTGGAGCTGAGGCATCTCTACACCTCTCCCTTGATACTGTTGAAGTAATAAACCTATTACCCCCTTAATCACCACTATCAGACCATAGGAAATGCTTTATTCTATTCCCATTCTTAAACTTTACTAAATTTTACCACCTGACTCATTTAACTTATGTGAACAGCTATGTCAATCTCCAAAGTTAAATTCATGAGACCTGCCTTTTCTATTTCTCTTATCTCAAAATAATAATTAAAAAATGTGAAAAGAATAGTAACTCAATAAAGAAATCCCATAATATTAAAGGCTAAGGGAATGAAATTCTCTCAGAAGTTCAGGTTGGAACATCAATGGACAGGAAGAAATACATGCTAAATGAAAATTAAATTGAATTATAATTACATTAAGGATACTAAAGGAGGACAATACTTAAATGAAAACACACAAAAATAATGAAGTAATCAGTGAAATAAAAAAATCAATGAAAATTTGCTAATATCAAAAGACATGTTGAAGATGAATATGTAAAAATAAAATTGAGGCACAAACATTTAGTAATACAACAAACAACTTACAGATACACAGGATGAAATAACACATTAAGCAAAAAAAATATATAAAACATACATTAATTAACATGCTAAGAGATAAAGGAAAAAAAATAATCTTTGCCCTGGATTTATGAATCCAATTAGGTAAAATAATCTTGTGTAGATAAGATCAGATAACACTTTGCAAATTTAAAGATTACACAGGACAATAACAAGGATAAATACTAAAAATCATGTTTTTAGGCATATAATCACTAACAAATAAAAATTGAACCAATAAAAAATAAATCCAAATCTATAGTCCTTGTGAAAAAAATATGTTTTAAAAACTAATTTGCATTTTAAAATATCAACTGAAGGGGCAGCTACATGGAGCATTGGATAGAGCACCAGCCCTGAAGTCAGGAGGAGCTGAGTTCAAATACGGTCTCAGACACATAACACTCACTAGCTGTGTGACTCTGGGCAAGTCACTTACCCTACCTACCTCACCAAAAAATAAATAAATAAATAAATAAAATATCAACTGAAGCAACAATGGTATTTTCAAAACAAGAAAAATGTTCAAATCTGATAAAAATGTACGACAGTTTCAAAACATAGCACTGGATTTAAAGTTACTTCTTTTCTCTTTGTCAGACAGGACCATATAGTTTGAAAATAGAATCATTGATTACAAAGAAAAATAAAACCTGAGAGATTTTATCAACAAAAATTCACAACTAAAGGGCAACTACAGGTAGTAAAGGTACAAATTCAGACTGAATTATAAGTCATTAACTAAAATAATAATATGTTTAAAATCTATTATTATTTATAGCTAATATGATACAAATGTATATTCTTTTAAAACTATAATAGAAATACTATAACTACTAAAAATTTACAGTAAGAAATAAAATATAGAGATAGCTAGGCAGCACAATGGACAGAGTGCTAGAACTGCACTTGGGAAGACCTGTGTTAAAATCTGTCTTCAGAAACTTAGTAGCTCTGTGACCCTGGACAAGTCACTGAACATCCATTTGCCTTAATTTCCTCCACTGTAAAATGGAGATAATAATAACACACACCTTGCATGGTTTTAATGAGGATCAAATGAGATAATATTTGTAAAATGTATGCTGTCTGGTGCACACTAGGTGTTAGAGAAATGCTGAGTCCCTCTCTTTCTTTAAAATATAATTGAAAGATAAATATTGGAAATTAAGAGGTCAAACTCTCATGATTATGAGGGCACATGATAATATACATAGAAAATCTTTTTGCTTCAAGTACCACAAAAAAGCATGGAGACAACAAAGGTTTATCACTATGTAAGACAAGTACACAAAATACATTGGCTTTCTTATTTATCTGTAATAGAGTTGAAGAAAGATTTAAAAATAAACCTAAGTTACAATAAAAACAAAAACATACCAACTATTTGGGAATTAATCTATTTAAGAATGCACAGTAATAGTATAAGGAGAATTCATGACTAAAATATGAGTACATAATAAGAAATAAATTCAATATTCGTAGATGTGTTGGATTACATAGAATAAATTAAAAAAATTACCAAAATTATTTTTCTATATTTAATAAAATACTAATCAAAACACCCAAAAACTCCTTTTTAAAACTGGGACAAAATATTAACTAAATTTATATGAATTAATGGGGAAAAAAAAGCTCATTAAGCATTTACTACATATCACATTCCTTGCTAGGCACTAAGGATATGAATGAAAATAGAAGATAGTCTGAGACTTCAAGGAACTTGATATTCTTATAAGTACAGATAATGTGTATGGGAAATTAGTGACTGAGGAAGCATATTGTAGTTTGGAAAATCAGAGGGATGCTATACAGACCCATAGGAGAGTACACTGATAAGCACTTTCCTAGAGAAATGAAAAGAGTTGATTGGATTATGACTGCTTCATATCTGGAAGGTGAACTTGGAGAGTGTGGCAGTTGTTGGGGTAATAGCTAGGAAGTGAAGTGATAAAGCATGTCTGGTGTCTGGCCTCGTCATAATGGGCAACTGAAGTCACAGTTTCCTTCACCTAAACATTTTTGAAATGTGAAAGCATTCTTATGTGCATAACTTTTCCTAATTTTGCTTTTCAGGACCAGAACTTTATATTCATATTTATGTATGTATGCATGCATGCATGTATGTGTATGTATATATGTATGTGTATATATAGTATATATGTGTATGTGTGTATATGTGTATATATACAGTATATGTGTGTGTGTGTATGTGTGTGTGTAATTTATATTACATAATAAAGCCAGCTTTTCCAAAAGCATGTACCCATTTAATTATCTCAGTCATGGAAGGAATATCATTTTCGTTTTTTGTTTTAGTTCAAAAACAGAAGGAATTTAAAAAGAAAATTGATAGCAAATTGAAAAGGATTTTAATGACCATCTAGTTAGCCTATACCATGTTACCAACACCCCACAATTATGAGCACAAACTCCCCCTGTTACCTACCCTGCAAATGGTCATCCATTCTTTTATTTAACAGCTTCAAGGAGGGCAAAACTTATTATCTCTCAAGGCAGCCCACTTCACTTTGGGATAGCTATAATTGTTAGCAAATTTTTCCTGTCATCAAGCCTAAATTAACTTCTTTGTAACTTTTACCCATTGCTCATGGCACTGCTTTCTAAAACCAAGTGGATCAAGTCTATTCCTGCAAGACAACCCCTCAAGTACTTGAAGACATTTATTAAGTCTATACCCTTGCCAGAATTTTCTCTTCTCTATGGTATACATGATGCATGTCTTTATTTTATCCTCATATGAAGTGAACTCAAGGACCTTTATCATCCTATTGTGGGGACAAGATAGATGTGCTTAAGTACATTAATTTTTTAAATTATACAACTGTACATATGCACATATGTGGAGATGTATGTGCGTATACACATACACACATCACAAACAGAAAAATAACTGGTTGGTTGAAGTAATTATAACATACATGACAGCTAAAAGCTTGACATCTAAGACATGCAAGGAACTGTCAAACATCATTAGGCCAAGGTTAGGTTTGCCTCCCTCCCTCTAGGCTAGGATAGAACTTAAGGCGTGACAGCTCCCAGTTTTCACCCCAGCCAATGAAAGACAGAAAATGAAGCTGTTTCCTTTTTTTAAAATTGAATTTATTTATTTTTAGTTTTCAACATTTACTTCCATAAGATTTTGAGTTTTAAATTTTCTCTTCCCCCACTTCTTCTCGCCCTCCCTCAGACAGCATACAGTCCTATGTAGGTTCTACATATATGTTCATGTTAAGTGCATTTTCCCATTAGTCATGATGTAAAGAACAATTAGAACTAATGGGAGGAACCATGAGAATGAAGCAATAAAACAAAACAACAAAGGAAAAGGAATGCAAATGGTATGCTTCTATCTGCATTCAGACTCCACATTTCTTTCTCTGGGTATGGATAACAATTTGCATCATGAATAACTTGGATTTGTCTTGTTCTTTCATTGCTGTGAAGAGCCAAGTCTATCAAAGTATGTCATTGCACAATGTGGCTATTACTGTGTGCAATATTCTTCTGGTTCTGCTCATTTCACTCTGAATCAGTTTATGTAAGTCTTTCCAAGTTTTTTTGAAGTCTGCCTGCTCATCATTTCTTATAGCACAATAGTATTCCATTACATTCATATACCACAGCTTGTTCAACCATTCCCCAGTTGATGGGCATCCCCTCAGTTTCCAATTCTTTGCCACCACAAAAAGAGCTGCTATAAATATTTATGTACATGTGAGTCCTTTTCTCATTTTTTGACTTCTTTAGGATACAATTCTACAAGTGGTATTGCTGGGTTAAAGGGTATGCACAGTTTTATAGCCTAAATTGCTCCCCAAAATGGTTGGATCATTTCAAAACTCCACCAACAATGTATTAGTGTTCCAATTTTCCCACATCTTCTCCAACATTTATCATTGTCATGTAATGTAATGTAATGTAATGTAAAGCTGTTCTTCCAACAAGAGTGTACTTGGGCTTCTATTCTTACTATCATGTCAATGATTTCAATTGATCACAGCTCTACTGCTTTTACAATATCATATTTCTTCCCAACACCTGGCTTACCTTATCTTTTTCTTAAGAGATGATGATTTGTCATTAGCCTTTTAATCTCCTATCTGGGGTCAAATTTCCTGCATTGGGACAATTGTTTCCTGGGGCAAAGCCCTGGTTAGCATGTTAAATTATTGCTGCACAAAACAGTTATGAACAAAGTGTTAGATGATAGGGTTAACAAAGGGTTGGATGATAGGGTACAATCATCTCCAGAAAGATTATATGCTCTTCAAAATAGGGGAAAATAAAATCCACTGTTCTTTCTTATTTTTATTGGCTACAAATCTGGAATGAAATACTTCTTTTCTAGAAATGAACCAGTTGATTGTATTCAGATTTTTTTTAAAGTAGAAACTTCATCTTTAGTTTTACTTTCCCATATCCTGCTACCTGTTTCTGCCTGACATGAACTGCTGTGATTTAAATTGATGTCCAATGAGCTTCACCTTTCAAAGGCAGAAATGATCAGTCTTCATTATATTGTATAGTCTCTGCTGTCCTACCATCTATCTTTTCCAATTTAGACATAGGTTTAAGCAGGAGAAGTATCTACTGTAAGGTCATGGAAAGCTCCCCACCCCAAAGTTTCAGTAAAATGGTTCATGTACTGAATCCTAAGGATAGATTTTATTTTTTTTTAATTGTTGGCCTTTGAGATTCTAAAAAGAAAATGAATAAGACCCAAAGTTCAATCCAATTTATCAGACACTTAGTAAACATCTACTGTTTTTCACACACCGTGTTATGTGCCAAGGATACAAAGACAAATATGAAAACAGTCTCTACTTTCAAGAAGCTTACATTCCCCTGGAGATGTTCATGAGTTACTGATGTTTCTAAATATCAACCCTTCTAAATTAAGTCACTCACCTCACATAGCCTTCTTTAAATTCCTCATCTATTGCCAGCACATTTCACATCTTGTGAGTTATCTGTTCAAAACCTAAAATGGAAGCATATGAATCATTTCTGTCTGATTTCAACTTAACACTTAGACAGATTAACTTTATTATTCTCTTTAATATTCATATTCATTTGGGACAGCATCAGGGTTCAGTCCTTCTCTAGAAAAGCAGGATTTTCCTTAGCAGAAGCATTAAATTCACAAAAGTATTTTAAACATAACTAGTAGAAGAATAAGAGTAGCTAGCATTTATATAGCGCTTTAATTGCAGAATTATTACATAGGCCTATTTTTACATAGGCCAATCTGCAGGGAAAACTGAAAAGATCGGTGTGCAAAAAGTAGGGTTTTCAGAATTGTAACAAACTCCCATTTCCTGTCACATGTCCTATTTTCACAGCTGGTAGATGTCTTGTCTGATGTGGCCCCAGCACTGGCAAAGGGGTCCTTTATGAATACTTGTTTTGTGATTGTAGGCAATTTTTGTCAGTAACTAATTATATTTCTTCTATTTTAGATTGTTTTAATGCATATATGATCAAATTCATAATCTGCAAGTTTGTTAAGATGTATATGTTCTATTGAGTTGATGGACATGATGTTGAAAAAGTAAGGGGGGAAAAACTATGGGAACTAGTTTGATTCTGAACTCAGAGCAAAATTATTCACTGGTATCTAGTAAAAGTAAAGAGTGGTAATAAATAAAAATAAATAAAAATAAATAATTAAATAAAATAAATAATAAATAAGTAAATAAGTGAAAAATAAATAATGAATAAATAAAAATAAATAA
>NW_020954608.1:17168626-17232316 GCF_900497805.2 Vombatus ursinus
TAAGTAAATAAGTGAAAAATAAATAATGAATAAATAAAAATAAATAAAATAATAAAAAGTAAAGAGTGGTAATGAAAGAGTGGTAAAAGAGTGGTAAATACATAGAATATATACTACAATTTATTGGGAATGGGGCAAATAGGAAGTAGGAGCATCCTAGATATGTGGTCATTATATGTTTATACTTTGCTGATTGAGGAAGATAGGTACAGTTAGTATAATGCAGTTATGGTTAAAATCTTCCTGGTCAGATCACTTCTGGAGTATGGTGTTCAATTCTGGGTAATAATTAGACATGGCTCAAAATGAAATGAGCTGCCTTGGGAGATTTTGGGTTCCATTTCATTAAAGGTCTTCTAGGAAGGACTGGAGGACAACTTGTTAGGAATATTGTAGTGGAGACACTTTTGGAAGTATGGTTTGGAACAGATGCTTACCGAGGTCCCTTCCAAATATGAAATTTTATGACTCTTGTATATTGGCATTAAGATGCTACAAATCATGAAATATTGTAAACTACAAGCTACAAACTACAAAAAAAATTGTGAGTAATTCAAAGAGCAATAGAGGGAATATGAGGGAGAAGCATATATTAAGGCCACATTATATTTCCAACAATAACTTATGTGCAAGAAGTTATATGAAAATGTCACCCAGGAATATATGATTAGAAAATAAAATGATTCAGTTATGTAACAAGATTGTGGAATGAGCAATGAAGAATGATGAACTAGTGGAATCTATAAAATGTGTAAGATCAAAAGGAAGGAATTTGATTATTGGTTAGCTTTTCTTCATAGGTTTTATGAGAAATCATAGACAAGAATGACACAGAAGGAGAAAGAATAAATGAGTTGTGATCCACATTATTGGGCAGACATTACAGTTCTTGGGAAGTGCCCAAACTTCAACTATCTTCTACCAAATAGAATAAAAGTTATTTATGCACTTAAAGATGTATTTGAAAGTGTGGTTTTGTGATAGCTTCTAAGAAGCTCTTGAAAATCAGAAGACATGGTTTTTTTTTCTGCATTTTTTTAATATAACAGCATATTTGGGATACAGAAGAGGTAAAGCAGATGCTTTCCCTCCATAGAGAATAGCTTCATATGAAGACTGGTAAAGATTTATTCAGGAAGGAAGGTGAGAAAGAAGAGTTACATCAAGGGCATTTAGTTCAAAGTCAGATAAACCAAATTAATCTATATGCTTATATGCTGTTATAATCCTCAGTATTACATTGGGATGGGGCATATTCTATGATTACAGTTCTCTCCCATTTCTTTTTCCTGCAATAAAGATTAGTTTTCCAGGACTCTTCATAGTGGGCCTTGCTGGTAATATGAAAAAAAGTTTTTGAATTTTGTGGATTTTTATTGTATCCTTCTACTTCATTGGAATTTCAAATTATTTTAATTATATAGATTAAATATATCTGATCCTCTTAGTAGATCATGACTTGAAAAAGTGATAATTTTGTTTCCTCTTTATCTGTATTTTATTGTATTTATTTATCTGTATCTTTATCTTATTGTAATAACTAATATTTAAATAACAAATAACATCCCTTCACCCCATATCCTTTTGGAAAGGAATCTAGTAGGTCTCTATTATATATAATGGTAAAATATGGTTTTAGATCAATGTTGTTAGATAGATGTTGTTGGAGACAGAAGTGGCATTCATAGCCAGATAGAGCTAGATTCAAGACAAACATCAGACACAAACTGGAGGTGTGAAACTGGCAAGTTATTTAAACTCCCAGTGCTATAGGCAAATCTCTAAGACTGTAAGTTGCAAAGAAAGTGCTTACAAATATTGGTAAAGGGAATTTCCTTCTCCTAAAGTTCACTATACTAATGAAATCAAAATTCCAGTCCATTTTCTTAATTACCATGTAAAGAAAAGTTCCATTTATTCATGTGATTTTTAATTTTTTTCTTTTTCATTGTCATTTAATATTTTATTGTGCCCCTCCACAATGACATGTAAAAACAAATTTAACATTCTGTTTTTCTCAAATTTTGAGTTTCAAATTCACTCCTTCCCATTCTTCTCCCAACCCTCATTGAGAAGACAAGAAATTTGGCATAGGTTATACATGAGTAGTCATGCAAAACACATTTCCATGTAAGTCATGCTGTGAAAGAAAACCCAACCTTCCCAAAAAATAAAGAAAAAAATATTTTCAATCTTCATTCAGGCTTCATCAATTCTTTCTTTAGAAATGGATAGCACCTTTCATCATAAGTTCTTCAGAGTCATCTTGGAAAATTGTATTGCTGGGAAGAGCTAAGTCATTTGCAGTAGACCTTCATACAATATTGTTGTTACTGTGTATAATGTTCACTTGGTTCTGCTCATTTCACTTTGCATCAGTTAATGTATGTCTTTTCAGGTTTTTCTGAGAGCATCCTGTTCATAATTTCTTACATCTCAATAGTATTTCATCACACTTGTATACATTTGTTTCAGCCATTCCCCAGTTAATGGACTTTCCCTCTAGTTCTAATTCTTTGACACTACTGTAAGGGTTGCTACAAATATTTTTGTGTGTATTTTTTTGTTTTCTATCTCTTTGGATTCAGACCTAGTAGTGGTATTGCTGGGTCAAAGAGTATGCCTGGTTTTATAGCCCTTTGGGCATAGTATCCAGTTGCCCTCCAGAATGATTTGTTCAGTTCACTATTCCATCAACAATGTATTAGTGTTTTAATTTTCCCACATCCCCTGAAACATTTATGATTTCCTTTTTCTGTCGTATTAGCAAATCTGCTATGTGTGTGGTGATAGCTCAGAGTTGCTTTAATTTGTATTTCTGTAATCAATAGTGATTTAGAGCTTTTTTTTTGTTTGTTTGCTTTTTTTGTAAGCCAGGTGGGGTTAAGTGACTTGCCCAAGGTCACACAGCTTGTACATGTCAAGTGTTTGGTCTGAGGGCAGATTTGAACTCAGGTCCTCCTGACTTCAGGGCCGGTGCTCTATCCACTATGCCACCTAGCTGCCCCTGATTTAGAGCATTTTTATATGACTATAGTAGCTTTGATTATTTTGTCTGAAAACTGCTTGTTTATATCCTTTGAGCATTTATCAATTGAGCAACAGCCCTTATTTCTATAAATTTGATTAAGTTTTCTATGTATTTGAGAAATGAGGTCTTTACAGGAAAATTTATTTTTTTATATTTCTTTTCAGTCTTGTATTTGAAAGCTAAAGTTTCTATTCAGCTCTGGTCTTTATGTCATGAGTGCTTGAAACGCCTCAATTTCAATGAATATCCCCCTTTTTTTTCTCTTGGATGATCATACTCAGTTTTACCGGGTGGGTGATTCTTGGTTGTAATCATAGTTCCTTTGCCCTCTGAAATATGATATTCTAAGCCCTTTGATCCTTTAATGTAGAAACTGCTAAATCTTGTGCTATCCCCACTGTGGCTCCACAATATTTGAATTGTTTCTTTCTGGCTGCAAGCAATATTTTCTTCTTGACCTAGGAGCTCTGAAATTTTGCTATAATATTCCTGGGAGTTTTCATTTTGTGAGCTCTTTCAGGAGGTGATCAGGGGAGTATTTAATTTCTATTTTACCCTCTGGTTCTTGAATACCAGGCCAGCTGTCCTTGATAATTTCTTGAAAGATGGTGTCTAGGCTATTTATTTTTTTAAGTGAGGCAATCAGGGTTAAGTGACTTGCCCAAGGCCACACATCTAGTAAGTGTCAAGTGTTGGGTCTGAGGCCAGATTTGAACTCAAGTCCTCCTGAGTTCAGGGCTGGTGCTCTATCTACTGCGCCAGCTAGCTGCCCCTAGGCTCTTTTTTTGATCACCAATTTCAGGTAGTCCAATAATTTTTAAATTACCTCTGCTGGATCTATTTTCCAGGCTAATTGTTTTTCCAATGAGATATTTCACATTCTCTTCTATTTTTTTTTCATTCTTTTGGTTCTGCTTTATGATTTCTTGATATCTCATGAAGTCATGAGCTTCCATTTGCTCCATTCTAATTTTTAAGGAATTATTTTCTTCAGTGAGCTTTTGGACCTCTTTTTCCATTTGACCAATTCTGCTTTTCAAGACATTCTTTTTTTTCACTGGATTTTTGTACCTCTTTTACCATTTGGCCTATTCTATTTTTTTTAAGATATTGTTTTCTCCAGTACTTTTTTGTGCCTTCTTTACAAAATAATTGACTTTTTTCATGTTTCTTTTTTACATCATTCTCATCTCTCTTCACAATTTTTCCTCTACCTCTCTTACTTGATTTTTTTGTGAGGTAATTGGGGTTAAGTGACTTGCCCAGAGTCACATAGCTAGTGAGTGTTATGTTTCTGAGGTTGGATTTGAACTCAGGTCATCCTGACTCCAAAGCCAGGGCTCTATCCACTGTGCCACCTAGCTGCTGCCTTCCTTGATTTTTAAAATCCTTTTTGACCTCTTCCATGGCCTATGGCCAATTTATATTTTTCTTTTTTTTTTTTTTGGTTAATTTAATTTATTTTTTTTCCTTTTTGACTTTGCATTCTTTTTTTTAGTCTATTTTTTTTTATTTTTAGTTTTCAACATTTACTTCCACAAGATTTTGAGTTCCAAATTTTCACCCCATCTCACCCCTCCCCCCACCTCAAGTTGGAATGCATTCTGAATACTCCTTCCACTAGTCTGCTTTTCCTGCTATCTCTCCCCCCCTTCCCCTTCTATTTTCCTGTAGGGCAGGATAGATTTTTGTATCCCATTTGCTGTATTTATTCTTTCCCAGTTGCATGTGAAAACACTTTTTAAAATATGTGTTTTTAAAACTTTGGGTTCCAAATTTTCTTCCTTCCTCCCTCCCCACCCACCCTCTTTGAAAAGGCAAGCAACTCAATATAGGCTATACATGTGCAGTTATGCAAAACACTTCCATAGTAGACATGCTGTGAAAAACTAATTCTATTTCCCTTAATCCTATCCCTCCCCCCCATTTATTCTATTCTTTCTTTTGACCCTGTCCCTCCTCAGAAGTATTTGCTTCTGATTACACCCTTTCCCAATCTGCCCTCCTCTCTATCATCCCCCTACTCTCTTGTCCCCTTCCCCTCCTATTTTCCTGTAGGGTAAGACAGATTTCCATACCCAATTGAGTGTGTATGTTATTCCCTGCTTAAGTCAAATCCTATGAGAATAAGATTCACTCATTCCCTCTCACCTTCCCCCATTTCCCCTCCACTGTAAGAGCCTTTTCTTTTCTGGTTTTTTTTTGTGAGATAATTTACCCTGTTCTACCTTTCCCATTCTCCTTCTCCTAGTATAATCCTCTATCACCCCTTAATTTTATTCTCCAGATATGACTCCTTCATCTTCAACTCACCCTGTGCCCTCTATCTATCTATCCATCCACCTATCTATCTATCTATCTATCTATCTATCTATCTATCTATCTATCTACCTATCTATCTATATACATACATGTAATTTTTTCCCTCCAACTACCCTCATACTGACAAAGGTCTCATGAGTTACAAATATCATCTTTCCATGCAGGAATGTAAACAGTTCAACCTTAAGTCTCTTATGATTTCTCTTTCCTATTTACCTCTTCATGTTCCACTTGAGTCTTATATTGGAAAGTCAAATTTTCTATTCAGCTCTGGTCTTTTCATCAAGAATGCTTGAAATTCCTCTATTTCACTAAATGACCATTTTTTTCCCCTGAAGGATTATACTCAGTTTTGCTGGGTAGGTGATTCTTGGTTGTAATGCTATCTCCTTTGCCCTCAAGAATATTATATTCCATGCTCTGTGGTCCCTTAATGTAGAAGCTGGTAAATCTTGTGTTATCCTGATTGTGTTTCCACAATATTTGAATTGTTTCTTTTTGGCTGCTTGTAATATTTTCTTCTTGACCTGAGAACTCTGGAATTTGGCTACAATATTCCTAGGAGTTTTCCTTTGGGGATCTCTTTCAGGAGGAGATCAGTGGATTCTTTCCATTTCTATTTTGCCTTCTGGTTCTAAAATATCAGGGCTGTTTTCCTTGATCATTTCTTGAAAGATGATGTCTAGGCTTTTTTTGTGATCTTGGCTTTCGGATAGTTCAATAATTTTTAAATTCTCTCTCCTGGATCTCTTTTCCAGGTCAGTTGTTTTTCCAATGAGATATTTCACACTGTTTTCTAAGTTCTCATTCTTTTGGATTTGTTTTACAGTGTCTTGATTTCTCATAAAGTCACTAGCTTCTAATTGCTCTATTCTAATTTTTAAAGAAGTATTTTCTTCAGTAATCTTTTGTTCTTTCTTTTCCATTTGTCCAATTTTGCTCTTTAGGGCATTCTTTTCTTCATTGGCTTTTTGGACCTCTTTTGCCATTTGAGTTAGGCTATTTTTTAAAGTATTTCTTCAGTATTTTTTTGGGTCTCCTTTAGCAAGCTGTTAACTTGTTTTTCATGATTTTCTTGCATCACTCTCATTTCTCTTCCCAGTTTTTCCTCTACTTCTCTTACTTGCTTCTCAAAATCCCTTTTGACCTCTCCTGAGGCCTGGGACTGATTCATATTTTTCTTGGAAGTTTTGGATGTAGGAGCTTTGACTTTGTTTTCTTCTTCTGGTTGTATGTTTTGGTCTTCTTTGTCACCAAAGTAAGATAATATAGTCTGACTCTTTTTGCGCTGCTTGCTCATGATCCTAACAAATTACTTGAGTTTTAAACTCTTTGTTAAGGTAACAGTCTGCTTCCAATATGGAGAATGTACTGTCCCAAGTTTTGGGGCTTTGTGTAGCTGTTTTCAGAGATACTTCTAGGGACCTGAAAAGTGTCAGTTCTTCCAAGGTGGTATGATAAGGGGTGAGGTGTTTCCTCTCCACTGCCACAACAAGCTCCACCATGCCAGTGCTCCTCCTTGCCAGTGCTCTTCCTTGCCCCAGGACAAACCCCTCAGAACTGTGATTCAGATCCAAGCACAGGCAAAGCAAGAGATTTCTGCCTCAGCCCTGGCAAAGAGATCCTTGAAATCCCCCTCTGATCACCCACTCAATTCCGCCTCAGTCTGTGGGCTGGAAGCTCAGGATGCAACCACTGCCCCGAGGGCACACTCTGGACTTGTGGCTGAGACCTAGCTTCTTCTCTCACCACAATCACAAACTTTTCCCACTGACCTTCTAAGTTGTCTTTGGCGTTTATGGGTTGAGAAGTCTGGAAACTGCCACAGCTGCCCGTAATTCAGTCCTCTGAGGCCTGCTCCAGGGTCGCTGCGGCCTGTGTGCCCATGCCGGATTGCCTTCCTCTTGCAACCTGGTGCGATATACCTTTCTGATCAACCATCCAGGCTGTCTTTGGCTGGAAATTTGTTTCACTCTTTTTTTTTTTTTTGTGGGTTCTGCTGCTTTAGAATTTGTTTAGAGCCATTTTTATAGGTATTTGGAGGGGTTTGGGGGAGAGCTCTAGCAAGTCACTGCTTTCCCTCTGCCATCTTGGCTCCACCCCCCAAAGGTCTCATTATTAAATGAGATAAAATATTTTATGCATTTTAAACTGCTATGTAATTATCAGCTGTCATTCATCACTACTACTACTACTACTACTACTACACTACTACTATTACTAATACTACTATTACTACTGATACTACCACCACTACCAGCACTGCTATCCTCACACCATACTGATTTTATGACATTTCAAAAACTTTACTTTTAATATTATTAAGAAACATAAAGAAAGCTGTATATAGGGAACATTAACATGTATTCTAGTTTTCAGGAATAAAAAATTCACGTTCTTTAGTAAAGGTCTATATGTGATTTGTTAAAGGAAAAGGTGTCATGTACAGTGTACTGTTAAGATTAGGGATAGGGAACAGATTTGTGAATTCATTGGCCTAGGGAACTCCTCAACCAACACAGGATGTCACCTTTTCTGCAGTTTATAGTCTTTCTGAGTTGTATAGATCACAAACAGGTTACTAGAGTTGTCCAGGGCAATGTAGTCAGCATATATCAGAGAAAAGTCTTGAGCTCAGGTCATGCTGACTTCAATGTCAATCCTCTATCCACTATGGCATGATATATGTCACCTATAAGAATACTTCAATAAAATAAGTTGTTTCATAGTTCTATGAGATTCTAGGTGACATGTAGAAGGTATGATCAAGAAAAACCTGGTCATTTGAAGATGGTTGAAGAATTAGTTGAAGATGGTTGAAGAAATTTTATTCTGGATGTGAAAATATCTTCATATTGAGAGTGGACATTCCTATCAAAGTCATGTGTAGGATGACAGAATGGGTAATGGCAATTGGGTATGATTGAGTCATGACTGATGTACTTCTCAGTTGTATCCTTGAACTTTGTATTTTAAAAGGAAGAAGGTCAGACCTAAAGGGAGGATTGAAATAGGAGATGAGAGATATGGATAGAAAGGGGCTATACCCAGGGAACAAATTTGTATCTCTAGAGTGAAGAGAGTAGCTTGTTCCCCAGGGAGCCTCTCAATATCAGAAACCAAAGAAGTGGAGAGGAGTTAGCAGAGCAGCAAAGGAATTCGTGGAGGGAAAGCCACCTGGCACAAGAGTTAGCATCTCTGAAGCAGTGATAAACAACCTTTAGAACAAATTTGGAAGAAGGAGGGATTCCTAGACAACACAGAATCGCTGAACCAAACATTTTGGAGGAGATAGGAGGAGTTGCTAGACAAAGCTACCTCCTGGATCAAGGATGAGAATTGCAGAACCAAGTAAGAGCTAGTGCTGGGCACAGAAAGTGAAAGAGCCATGATGTGGAAGACCAAACCTGGGCTGTGCCCTTCACTGTAACTATGAATTACATGGATTGGACAAGTCCAAGGAGACGACTGGGTATTTATCAACTTCAGTTCTTTCCCCTTTAGGAAAGCTTTAACTATAGGAGATTATACAATTTGGTTATTTTTATAAGTTGCCTTATTTGGCAAGATATTTTGTTTCCCTGAAGAAGAAATAGATATTATGTGTAATTCATTTGTTGATGCAATTTCCTTTCGATGGATTTAAAGGTCTCCAGTTTATTGCTCTTTAGGATCTTTATAGCATTTGGCTAACCTGGTATCAGTTTTCTTTGACTTGGCATACACTCTATTGTCAATAGAATCACTTTTCAATTGACAATTATAGTGATTATTAGCCAGCATAAATTTAACATCTCTGCTTGTATGTCCAGAAAACTTATGCGAGAGACATTTTACTTTAAATCTTCCAAATAATTTATATTGGCTACATCATTCCAATTGGCCAGAAGGCACGTGTGATTGGAAACAGAATTGGCCAGTACAGCAGCAGAGTAAAATGATATATTAGGAATTCTGTGCTAAGTGGCATTTAGTCTGTCTAAATATCAGAAATTTAAAAGGGACTTGGGATAACTTAATTAATGTCATAAGTGGTTGTACCTAAGCTTTTTGGTTTCAAGGTGTGTTAACAAACTTTAAAAACAATGTTATTGAACATTTTCAGACCATTCCCCTTTCTCCTATGCCCCTTTCCCCAACCCCATCACAACCACTTTAGTTACGCTACCTACACTAACATGTGTAGCTGTGAATATCAATGAGTTTTTCTGGTACTAGGAGAGAATAGAATTCCAGAGACATGAAGTACATATTGCACATTCAGCATACAAAAATAGAGCTCTGTTCTTTTTCTCATTTGCTTCTTTATTTTTCTTTTTTATGGCTCCAAATACAACAAAGATCACGAAGTCAAGATTTGCAGTCAGGCTGACTTCCTTGATGACTTGTCCTGAAGACAAAATGCAACTGAGTTGGTAGTTTATGAAATATGCAATCTGGGACTTATCTGTCTTCTACTAAACTCCAGGAATACATTTTCACATTCATTTTATCAGCACTCAGACATCCCAAAGGACACGACTTTCAACTTGAAGACACCCAAAAACACAGATGAAAGTAACAAAGAGCTGAATATTTTAGAACAGTGAAGATCTAAATGGATATGTTGGCTTTGGGGCCTTTCTGAAATTCTGAGATAGATAAATTAGATCCTACTTTCTTTTTCCCTTTCCACTCATCATGTTTCTTTTTTTTTTTTTAACCTTCTCTTTCTTCCAATAGCTAATACTTTTTGTGGTGGGGCTGGGGATCATGGAAAGAGAGAATAGTGATATTATTGGCTTCAGTCAAGTGAATTTTCCACATAACTTAGCTTTAAGTCACAAAATCTGTCTTATTTGAAACCCTTTGGGCTTGAATACTTTCTAAAATGTGCTGCATTTTTCTAAAAATATACTGAACATAATTTTAATTTTTCTTTGAGTACAGATTATGCACATATATTACAAGAGTCACAACGTGATACATTGTAAATGAGTATGAAGTTGGGAGTTGGGAGTCTCAGAGGATCTGAGTTCATATTCCAGCTTTGCTGCTTCATCTCTATGTTATGTCAGGCAAGTCACTTAATCATTCTAGTCTCAGTTTCCTGATCTGTTAAATTGGGGTGGGGAGTTGACTAGATAATTTCTAATACCCCTTCAAGCTCTAACTCTTTAAAATTATGAATCCAGACTTTAATTCAGGGATAAGAGCAGGAGCTATTTACACTTAGGAATATTCACATGTAGGAATATTTGACTTTGTCCTGAACAGCCAGAGGCTGTTGTACTTTTTAGTTTTATGTGTCTGCTTTTTATAAAGCCCATTCATTAGTACAAAGGAGACCCCTACTGGGTCCTCACTCAAAGACCTTTTACTCCACTTTTTACACCTTATTCTAACATACTTATTTATCTGGTTTCCTAGCCCAAAACAGTTTAGAAGAAAAAAATTCAAAGGGAATGGACCAGAAGAGAGAGGCATGATGACATTAACAAACAGAGAAAACTGATGGTCTGCCAGTAGAGTGCTTACAAAAAGCCTAGAAAGCAAGTTGTTACTACAATGATAAGAAATGATAAAAACTAAAAATTTAAAAATAATTTAATAGAACATGGTACTAAATGGGTGAAGTTTATAAAGACCTGTTTTGCAGTTTTCCAGCTTTGAAGTTCTGTTTTGTTTTGGAGTAGGAAAAATATGCTACAATAGTCTTTATATCTACCATGTCATTTAGTTACAATTTTGTGTCTTCTGAAATTGATACACAATGATTTGCAGGCAAATAGTCTCAATAAGGGTACATTTCTCTTCAAAAATAGACTTTTGTGGGAAGGGGAAGCTTAGGATTATTGAAAATTATTGTGAAGTTTCCCAAATACAATCCAGCTTATTTTCCTCCTAATCAATTTGAGAACCAATTAATTGTCCATCTGCAGTGCCTCCCCAAGACACACAAACATATATGCATATGTAGATACACACTGCATAATATTACATAAGGGCATTAGAAAAACATTGAACATATGTACCTATATGTATATACATATATACACACACATATACATGCTCAACATACTGGCCATCCAACTACATGTCATAATCTGGGCAATGTGCATTATTTATTCATTTTTTTTTCCATTAATGATCTGCTAGGTAAATTTCTTTTGATTGATCATGGATCTTTTTGTAATGATTGTACTATGTTCTGAGGATCAATGTAATCAGCACAATACCATCCACAAACAGGAACATCTGGAGTGACTCACCATCAATAGAGAATGCCTCTTTCATTTGGACTTTGTGTAGAACATCCTCCAGGACATCAAATGATTTTGTTGAGCATGTTTCTCTTTCTTTCCAAGCTTTTTTTATACTCAGAACAAAGTTCTGCAAAGTAGAACAAAGTTTCATCTCTGTAGCATCTATCAAGGATGTGATAGTGATATCCATTATAGTAACATGCATGGGGAATACGCTTTTGGGTGGAATAAAGTATTTAAGGCTGAATTTTGCTATTCTGAGAAAAATGACATGTTTTTTGTTTGTTTTTGTAAATAACAAATAATAAACATAGTCATGTCTTATATTCTTCCATAACTCTCAGGGGATTATATGACTATGTGAATTGTTGTAGAAAACCATTTGGGAAATTTCTTTGCTCCTTTCTCGTGATTTCAACAAAGAAATCTTTGCTGTTAGTCACATACATTTAGCTGGACCCTGCTCCATAAGCCTTCCACTTTACCCTTAGGTACTCATTCTTCACAGCAACTGTTTGAAACCCTTTCTTCTCTCCCTACCTTCATTTTACACTTCCCTTAAAGCAAAAGACCTAACCTCCTACTTCACAGATAAGCTAAGCCTGTGTATTAGTTACCTCAATCACTTAGACTTTATCTAAAATATCTTAAAAATTTCTCAGCAACATATTCTCTTCCTCTTGAAACAGGAAAAAAAAAAGATGTGCCCTGCTAGCCTCACAAGCTCATTCTTCCACTTTGACCTGCCGTCCCACTCTCTCCTCTCTGGTGCCCGTTCTTTATATCTATATAAGAATCATATTTCTAATCCATACATGATAAAGTTGATTCTCTGATTTAAAATGCCCTGGGCCTCCCTACTGGTTACTTAGTAATGTTCAAACGTCTTTGTCTGGAATTTAGAGCCCTCCATCATCTGTCACCAGGCTTCTTTTCCAGCGTGATCTTACTTTAAGTCATCAATTCAACTCTTCCCTGTATCTTCCACTGGTTAGTTTCCCTTCAGCACAAACATACTTAATACTCTCCAATCCTAAATAAATAAACAAACAAATAAATAAATAAACGTTGAAAATATTTTTTAAAAAAACTTTCCTTGCATCTTTTACCCTTATCCAACTACCTCCTGAGCTCTTCTTCCATTCATGGCCACATTTCTTGAAAAAGCTATCTATATCTCATGCCTTCACTCTCTACTCAGTGTCTTCTCAATCATTTATGATAGGATATCCACTTTCATCATTCCACTGAAATTATCTGAACATAACCAGTCATTTCCCAACCACCAAATCCACCTCTCTATAGCTCTTGATAATTTTGGAGCATTCTCTACCATAATAACTAGGTAGCATTGACATGGTGCTTTAAAGCTGGCAAAGTACTTTACATATGCTTTGTTATTTTATACTTATAATAGTCCTATGAATTATGTGATGTTATATCCCATTATTATTCCCTCTCAGAAAGCCTGAGAGAGGTTAAGTGATTTGTCCAGGGCCACAAAGCTAGTTAGCACCTGAAATAGGGGTTAAATTTAGGTCTTCCTGACTCCATGTCTAGCACTCTTTCATCTCTATCACCTCACTGCCTGTTACTAGACACTCCTTTCTTTGCATCAGAAAAAAAATAAATCCTCTCATTTTCCTCCCTTCTCTCTGAAAACTCTTCCTTTTACTTCTTTGCTACTTTTTCATCTTCTACACGATTCTTTTAAATATTTGTAAAATGTATTACTTACTTAAAAAAAAGCATAGCAAGGAAGGAGAGAAAATCTAAAACTCAAAATCTTATGAAAGTAAATATTGAAACTAAAAATAATTTATTTTTAAAAAAGCATGGCAAACATTTTAGTCATTTATTTATAGAAGGACTATGCTTGACCCTCTTCTTTATTCTCTCCATGCTTTCTCATGATAGTCTCATTCACTCCAAAGGCTTAGTGACAATAGATATGGAGATGGTTCCTAATTCTCTGTCTCCATTATAGACTTCTTTCTAAAAATCAATATGTCCCAATAGTTCCAGGGTATCTTTGCCTAGATATTCCCTTGTTTCCCTAAGCTCAAAATATTACATGAGGTCAAGAATTTTGACTTGATTAAATTTTGTCAATCCACCATTTTCTAGCACAGTGTTCCAAAGCACAGTAGGTGCTAATAAATGTTTACTGAATGCAGAAATGAATATAGATCATTAAATGAATACTTAAAAAAAAACAGCCACATTTCTCATTACCTTTTGGCACATAATGAGCCCAACTCTGCTGACTCCTTTATTTCTCTAAGGATAATGTGTGATCTTCCTTTCAATTCAAATTAAATTTTGTTATATATTCATGATAGTAAAAATATCAATACAAATGTAGTTCAGTTTCTACAATAGCACATCATCACAAGGCGGTTAGAAAATTTATACTAATAAGAACAATTGATTATACTTAGTCTTCCCTTTCATTCTCAACTCTGTCCCCTCTCGTCTGCCCCTCCCCCCATCACTGCAACAGCAGAGAGAGTTTATATAGGGCTGTTTTTTTTTTTAATCGAAATATGTTTTGTGGGCCACTAAGGTAAAAAAAAAATGCCTACTAAGTCAATCATCAATATTATGTAGGTCCTTTACATGAAGCACATAGTGCAATGGATACAGCACTGGGTCTGGAGTTGGGAAAACCTGAGTTCAAATACAGCCTCAAACAGTACCTGTGTAACCCTGGGCAGGTCACTTAACCTCTGTTTACCACAGTTTCCTCAATTGTGAAATAGGGGCAATAATGACACATACCCCACAGAGTTGTTAGGAGGATCTAATGTAATTAAATTAGATAATATATTTTTTAAAAATGCTTAGCATGGTGCCTGATACTTAGAAGCAGCTATATAAATGCTCCTTCTCTTTACTTTTTCTTTCTCTTCCCCTTCACTCTGACAACACATAGCCTATGATAAGATTGATACTCAAAATATTTACAACTTGCTAGAGCCTATTGGAGCTTGTTGTCCTCTGACCTAGCCTTTGAGATCCCAGTATCATCTTCATGCCATGATGAACAACAGAGCAGGACTTTGTGGAAAATGAACTATAAAATTCTTTATAAATTAAAAACTTGTATTTTAATATCTGCCATTTCAATTAAATCTGATAATCAGATTCATGTAAAACATTTAAAATCCACATTATGAATAAGAAATAAATATATAATAGTAAAAAAAAAAAAAGCTTGTTGGAGGATTCTGGTAAAATCAAGAAGAGCATGACTTTTGTTCCAAGTGTTTTTGAAACTAAATTTACACTGGAAAAAATGAAGTACATAACTGAATAAATTATCCAGATCTCATATAAAAGAACACATTTGGCCAAAAGTGTATCTAGTTAATTAAGCCAAAAGTATAGGGACTTGTTTGTTTGAATTATGCAGATAATCATAATGTCTTCCATATTCCTTCTGTATTCCATAGGTAATTGCTTCAAGTTCATACTTTATGCTGTATGGATCTAACTGGTCTGAGAATACAAAATTCCAACAGAGAATTAGCCTTGAGTTACAGGATTGTATAGAGCTGTGTACAAATGATCTTAATTTCAAATTTACATAAACAGGCTGATCTTCTTGATTTACCCCAAAAGCAGATTTGAACAAATGGGGAACATTATGCTAATTTGGTTGATAAGTGCTGACACATTCTAGTGTTACTCCTTCAGTTTGGCTTGCAAAAATCTTTACAGCATCATTGTTCAGAAAGTGCCTCAGAATCTGTAGTCGTTATAAGACTTGCTAGAAGCATAAATATGCATGGTAGCAATATCTTCATTTACCCATTTTATCTTTCAAAATATTACATTTTGTGATGAAAAGCTTTTTGCTTTAACACAAGTTACTTCCCCATTCCCCAATTAAACTCTCTTGTTTGAAAAAAAAAAAGGAAAACAGTTAAACAACTACCAAGTTCCTGGAATTTAGAATGTAAACATCATTCTTTACTCATAGTTTCTCATATCAATGCCAAGAGAATAGGCTTTTTTTATGATTTTTTTCATCAAGATCAAAACTAGTGAATACAATTGATTTAAGTTCATCTATATTTTAGTGTCTTTAAGTTAATTTCTATTACTTTTGACATGATTTATATTTATGTTGTTCTCTGTGCCAGTTCATGCAAGATCACTCATGTTCTTTAGAATTCTTCATATGTGTTGTTTCTCATGACACAACAATATTCTCTTACATTTACGTAACATAATTTATGTAGTCATCCTTCAAATTATGGGCATGCCCACTTTACTTCTAGTTTTTATTTTTGTGGCCACAAAATAAGTAATGCCCTCAGCATTTTGGCACATATAGGATTTTTTTTTCTTGTATTTGACCTTCTTTGAGCATATGCTCAGTAGCAGAGTTACAGAGTCAAAGAATAAAAACAGTTTAGTGATTGTTCTTAAAGAATTCCCAATCGTTTTCCAGAATGGCTAATTAATTGAGGCAGCTAGGTGGGAAAGTAGATAAAATGCTAGGCCTAGAGTCTTAAAGACCTGAATTCAAATCCAGCCTGTAACATATTATAGTTGTGGGACCAATGGTATATTACTTAATATCTCTTTGCCTCATTTTCATCAACTGTAAAATCAAGATAATAATAGTACTTATCTCAAATGGTTGTTGTGAGGATCAAATGAGATAATATTTATAAAGCACTTCCCTCAGTGCCTAAGACATAGCAGGTGCCATATAAATGCTTCTTCTTCTTCTTCTTCTTATTATTATTATTTCACAATTCTGATAGCAGTGTATTAGGATACTTGTCTCTCAATAGCCCTTTCAGCATTAATTATTGCCCATTAGGTGTCTATATGTTATTAGCTTATGTGGTTAGAGCACTGTGCAAATGAATTCAAGGACATATATAATGTTTTTTTGAGGGTCATTTAGTTGTCTTCTGCTATGGTTGCATACTTTTGCTTTCTAGACCTGGGCAAATATGTCTCCTTCCAATGCATACCATTGTGGATAGTGGTGATGATGAGACACTGAAAGAGAATTAGAGACTATTCATGGATGTCAGAAAGCAATCAAAATGATATAATTGGACCTTTCTCTGGAGTCAAATTCCACTTGTCTCACTACCTGCTGAATGTCTCTTGATCCCCTACCTCCAATCCACACACAGTATGTCCAAAACTATGTGATTTTGTACAAACCATAAAATCCCTTCAGACCTCTGTTTCTTTCTTGAAAAGGGTTGGACTCTATAATCTTCCTGCTGTACATACTATGATGATGGAGTTGTCTTCTCCCCCAAAATGGACTTCTCCTCCCAAATTCCCCATTTGTTCTTCATGACATTATCATCCTTCTGGTTACCTAGGCTTCTATATTTTGGAGTTACTCAGAAAACAAAGGTAATGTAGGATGGGAAAAGTCAAGGAAGTGCCTTTCAGATGAGGGTAGGGAGTTATTATGTGTTAATGACTACATTGCTTGCCTAGTACTTACTGAATGTTCCTAGTCCCTGGTGCTTACCAAACATGTTTTTGTTTTGTAGGTTACATGTTCTTGTTCTAAATCTGTAGGCAGGTATTAGTTGGCTTAGAGAAGGTAATAGTAGTCATAGTTGCCATTTGTACCTTTTGTCCTGAAAATGCAGAAACCAGAAATACATCAATGACTTGTTCTGGTTTACGCTATTGTATCCCCTGTTAGAGTCAAATTTCCTCTTATTGCTAGAGCAAGAGATAATACAGGATGTAGGATCCCTTCAAATTTTGCTACATGGTTTAGTTTTTCTCTTTGTATCTTTGTTATCTTAATGAAATATGGGGTACTTAGAACCTGAAAGAATCTTAGAAGTAATTTAATCCCTACCTATCCTTATTTTACAAGTCAAGAAACTGAGCTAGGTCCAGAAAGACAAGTCATTACTCATCCAGGGTTCTAGAGCTAGTATCTGAAGCAATATTTGAACTCAGGTCATTCTGACTCTAAATACAGTGTCCTGTTCATTAAGCCTCCCAGCACTAGGATCTATATTTGAAAATTCCTTGGCAGGAATTTAAGATGAAAATCACAATTTTTTATACTAATTGTCTTGTTATTACTGCAACACTTCTACTGGGGGTATGAAATGGCTCTTTGAATCAAAACTCTTGGCTGCCTTCTTTGTATCAAATCTAAATGTTCAAAATGTTTGCTATTCAAAGTGAGGGGGAGAATCCTATTTTAAATCAAAGGGCTTAAATTATAGGCTTTTTTGTGTACCTGATACTAAACTTTCTTTGACATGAAAACTATGAAACAGAACAGTGGAAAGAGCACCTGCCTTTGATGTCAGAGAAATTGATTTCAAATCCTAACTTTCCTATTTACAACCTTTGAAATTATTTCACATCTCTGGGACTCAATTTCCTAATCTGTAAAATGAGTGGAATGGACTAATTGACATGTGAGGTCTTTTGTGTCCCTAAAATCATCTTTATGTGGTATAATTCTAACCCAATCTATTGTAGCAAGGAAAAAGTGGGGAAAAAATAATTGTCAAGCCAAACTGAATTTTTTCTGCACACATAATTTAAGTAAAACATTTATCAAGAAAAGATTCAGTAGCATCATTCATTACTGTCAGTAAATTGAGCATATGAATGATTCTAAGTGATCAAAACATATGAGATGTTATGCAATAGTGAAAAGACAAAACTGTGTATATAAATGTCAAGTTGAAAAAACACAAAAGAACATGGAAGATTTCAGCTAAATTATGTAAATTAAGACTAAAAATTCTTCACAGTATGTTTTGAAATTTAAAAAAAGCAGGGATAATTCAATCAGTAAAATGTTCAAAAACTAATTTCTCATTTTGATATCAGTATTTTGTATGGGATATTCAGTTATCTTACTGACAAGTGTTTTTGAGATTCTTCCTTCAGTGCTTAGTATGGTTCTCTGAAAAAATAGATGCCCAGTAAATATGCATTGACATATATAGCAGGAAACAAGATTTTCCATGCTTTGCAAGACTTCCCTTAGTATTTAGGTAATTTATCAATTAAAAAAAATAATGCTCTTTTAATGCTCAGAACTGGGAATATCTGGCTAACAAAAATATAGTTATATTTTATATAACATTTTATAATAACAAAAATATAGTTATATTTTATAATTAAAATCAGTACTCCAGTGTATATATTATCCATATTTAAGGAAATTGATTAAATGATTAGGTATACATTGAGGATATATTATAACCATAGCTCTGTGGTTGGCAGTATATGGAATATAAAAAAGTATGAGGTCCCTGCCTTCAAGTATCTTACAATCTAGTAGAATAGATAAGACATGCATACATATATTCAATTATATTAACTCTTACATATCTTTATAAAATGTTGATTATGCATGACACTGTATTAAGAAATAAGGACATAAAGTTTAAAAATGATAGAACCTTTGACTAGAGGAATTTATAGTCTATATGGCGGGAACCCCATCTCATATGAACTCCTGAAAAGCTATCCCTAGATTTTTCATAAAGTAGGAAGCATGAAATGTTATAGATGAACATGGCTGCCCTAAGAAATTTCCTTATATTACTGGAAAGGACTCCAGGTAAAGAAATGATCAATAAAACCAAAGGTAATCACCAGGAAGCTTCTCTATCCAATTCAGGACTGGGCAAAGAGGCAGCCAGTCGCCTGTGACTATGGTAGGAACATACCAGGGATTTCTGAAACCAATGAGATTTTGATAAATGGCACATAAAGTCAGTGGCATATCTGTCTTAGCCTACTGGAACCAAAACAAGAGAAAATTTTAATTCCTGCTAAGACACTGTTTCTGTTCCAGAAAATGCATGTCTCCCAGTATAAGAGACTGCCCAGGAAAATGGATAGGTCATTCCAGGAGGCCGGAAATTAGTCCAGTTTCAAGATGTCCATGTAAAGGTAGGGACTCACTTAAGCTCTCTCCCAAACTCCTCCAAATACCTTTAAAAATGACTCTAAACAAATTCTAGAGCAGCAGAACCCACAAAAAGACAAAGTAAAATAAATTTCCAGCCCAAGACAACTTGGAAAGTCAGCAGGAAAGGCCTGTCACACCTGGGTAAGAGTGGAATGCACAGTCCAAGGCAGCATGGTCCCAGTCCCAGCCCCAGCAAACCAGGAGCAAGCCTTAGGAGTGACTTAATTAGCAGCAGCAGTGGCAATGGCTGATTACAGGAATCTTTGTGCTAGCACTGAGGCAGGACTCTGTTGTTTTATTCTTGCTTGGCTCCAGGTTGCAGTCTTGGGTGGCAGTCTCAGGATGAGGAGGAGCAGTAGCATAGCAGAGCTTGTGACAACAGTGGAAGGGAGACACTCCTGATAGTTCCAGGGCATAAAAGAGTGCTTGTGGTCACTCACAGACCAGAGTATGGGCCAGGACATTAGTAAATATCTCTCCTTAGATCATATCACCTTGGAAGAACTGAAAACTTACAGCTCCCTAGAAGGACCTCTGAAAACAGCTGAAAACAGCTGCACTGAAGCCCTGAAGTTTGGGACAGTTTGACCCTGGCAGCAGAGCCCTACTGTAACAAAGAGTTAAAAGTCAACTAATAGGCTTGGAAAATGAACAAACAGAAAAAACTCTGACTATAGAAACTTCCTTAGTGACAAGGAAGAGCAAAACCAACATTCAGAAGAAGACTACAAAGTCAAAGCTCCAACATCCAAAGCCTCCAGAAAAAAATAATAATTGGTCTCAGGCCATGGAAGAACTCCAAAAGGGATTTTTGAAAATCAAGTAAGATATGTAGAGGAAAAATGGGGAAGAAAAATGAGAATAATGCAAGAAAATCATTAAAAAGAGTCAACACCTTAGTAAAGGAGACACACACATACACACACACACACACACACACACACACACACACAATACTGAAGAAAATGATACCTTAAAAAACAGACTAGGCCAAATGATAAATGAGGTCCAAAAAACTAATGAGAAGAAGAATGCCTTAAAAAACAAAATTGGCCAAAAGGAAAAGGAAAATTGGCCAAAAGCTCACTGAATAAAGTAATTCCTTAAAAAAGTTAGAATAGAGGTTCTGCTTCCGGGAGCCAAGATGGCAGAGTAAAAGGTAGTCACTCTCACCCTCCCCTATCAACTTCTGAAAACCCAGAAAATATCACCCCAGAAAAAAAACCTGGAACAGCTGAACCAGAAGAAAGACAGGGTGCAGCACTGCAGTAGCCCAGGGAGCTAGAGGGATTAACGGGAAAGGCCCCTCTTACCCTGGGGGAAGGGGAGCAGTACGAAACAGGAGTCGCCCAGCCAGCTAGTGGAAAGACCCACTTTAGCACACCAGGAGGAGATTCTGGCGCCTCCTCATTTTACAGCAAATGAGTCTCCCAATGCCTCAGCAAAAATAAGGGAAGCAGCACTACAAAGGGCCCCAGGCAGATAAGCACCCGGCAGCATTCATCTGAAAGGAGCTGAAGAAAGCAACCTAGAGGTGCCAAAAAGTTCCAGCCTTCTTGATTCCAGCCCAACACCAGGTAAGCTTTCAGAACCCTACAGCCTCCAACTGCCAACCAGGAGGAGATTCCGAAGCCCAGGTGGTCAAGCAGGCAAACACCAACAGCTGTACCTCCAAGTACCTCAGTGAGGGTGGGGTAACTGGTGGAAACCAGCTCAGAAAACCACCGGGTGCCTCGGCATTCTACAGCAAAGAAGTCTCCCAGTACCTCAACAGAAATAAGGGAGGCAGGACTGCAAGAGGCCCCAGGCAGATAAACACCTCACAGCACTTATCTAAAAGGAGCTAAACAAAGCTAAAGGAAAGGAAAAGCAGGCAAACTATATTTACCTGAAAGTCCCAGTTCCAGCCCAACACCAGATAAGCTGCCAGAAACCTACAGCCTCCAATTGCCAACATAAGAGGCCCCAGCACACAAAGCCAGTGACCGAGACCTAGGCTCCCAACACAAGAAGCTTGGGTCAGTGCCCTCTGCTCCCCAGCAGGGGAGCTTAATCTCTTTAAAGGCCAGGGAACAAAGAAACACCATGAGTAAAAACAAACATACAATAGATTCCTATTATGAGAAGAGTGAAGATCAAGACAGAAATTCTGAAGAGGACAACACTGTCATCAAACCCACATCTGCAGCATCAAAAGGGAATATGAACTGGTCTGAAGCCCAAAAATCCTTTGTAGAAGAACTCAAGAAGGATTTTAAAAGTCAAATGAGAGAGGTAGAGGAGTCTTTTAAAAGTACAATTGGCCAATTGGAAAAAAAAGTACAATGAAGAACAAAAGTCCCTAAAACACACAATTAGCCAATTGGAAAAAAAGTACAATGAAGAAAATAAATCCCTTAAAAATACAATTGACCAACTGGAGAAGAAAGTACAAAATCTAACAGAAAAAACAATATGTTAAAAATTAGAATTGAACAAATGGAAACTAATGACTATGAGAGAGCAAGAATCAGTCAAACAGAAACAAAAAAATGAAAAAATAGATGAAAACGTAAAATACCTCATGGGTAAAACAACTGACCTGGAAAATTGATCCAGGAGAGAGAGTTTAAAAATTATAGGCCTACCTGAAAGCCATGATGAAAAAAAGAGCCTGGACAATATCCTTCAGGAAATCATAAAGGAAAACTGCCCTGAAGTCCTAGAACCTGAAGGTAAAATAACTATAGAAAGACTCCATCGCTCCCTGCCTGAAAGAGATCCCAAATTGAAAACACCAAGGAATATAATAGCTAAATTCCAAAATTACCAGATAAAAGAGAAATTACTACAAGCAGCCAGAAAGAAACAATTTAAATATCATGGAACCACAGTCATGATTACACAGGACCTTGCAGCCTCTACATTAAAAGACCGTAGGGCATGGAACATGATATTCTGTAAGGCAAAGGAGCTTGGAATGCAGCCAAGAATTAACTACCCAGTGAAAATGAGCATGATTTTTCAGGAAAGGATATGGATATTCAATGAAATAGGGGACTTCCAAACGTTCCTGATAAAAAGACCAGAGCTCAACAAAAAATTTGATCTTCAAGTACAAGACTCAAGAGAGACATAAAAAGGTAAATGGGACAGAAAGATACAATATGTTGTTAATAAGGGCAAAATGTTTACATCACTACAAGGGAAGATGACACTTGCAACTCTTGAGAACTGTATTGTTATTATACCATGTTAAAGGGGTATACATAAAAGGGGTGGATACAAGTTGACTTTGATGTAATGATAAAAAAAAATTTAATCAAGTGGGTGAAATGGATCCAAGTAAGTGGACTAGTCTGAGCTAAGAAAATGTACTGAGAAAGGAGGAGGCAGACAAGGGTAAATTACATTACAGGAAAAGACACAAAAACCTATTAGAGCAGAGGGAAAGAAGGGAGGGGGATGAGCATTGTTTGAACCTTACTCTCATCAGATTTGGCTCAAGAAGGGAATAATATAATCTGTTAGGTATAGAAATCTAACTTGTACTATGGGTAGTAGGAGGCGAAAGGGGAAAGAAAAGGGAGGGTGGATAGAAAACAAGGATGAAGCAATAAGGGTAACGTGGAAGAAAAGGGAAAGGGATAATAGAAGGGAGGTGGGGCCCAAGGAGGAGCTGGTCAAAAGCAAAACACTAGTGAGGGGGGGAAAGAAGAAAGGAGAAAGAAAAGCATAAATGGGGGGGAAAGGATGGTGAAAAAAACACAGATAGTAATCATAACTGTAAATGTAAATGGGATGAACTCTCCCATAAAACAGAAATGTATAGCAGATTGGATTAAAAACCATAATCCTACAATATGTTGTTTACAGGAAACACATTTGAAAAAGAGTGACACATACAGGGTAAAGGTAAAAGACTGGAGCAAAATATATTATGCTTCAGCTGAAGTAAAAAAAAGCAGGGGTAGCAATCCTGATCTCAGACAAAGTGAAAGCAAAAATAGATCTTATCAAAAGAGACAAGGAAGGAAACTACATCCTGCTAAAAGGCACCATAGGCAACGAAGTAATATCATTACTAAACATATATGCACCAAATGGTATAGCATCCAAATTCTTAGAGGAGAAGTTCAGGTAGTTACAGGAAGAAATAGACAGCAAAACTATATTACTGGGGGACCTCAACCTCCCCCTCTCTGAACTAGATAAATCTAACCACAAAATAAACAAGAAAGAAGTTAAGGAGATGAATAGAACATTAGAAAAGTTAGGTATGACAGACCTGTGGGGAAAACTGAATGGGAATAGAAGGGAATATACTTTTTTCTTGGCAGTACATGGCACATACACAAAAATTGACCATGTAGTAGGGCATAAAAACCTCACAATCCAATGCAGAAAGGCAGAAATATTAAATGCATCCTTTTCAGATCATGAGGCAATAAAAATTGTATGTAACAAAGGGTCATGGAAAGATAGACTAAAAAATAATTGGAAACTAAATAATCTAATCCTAAAAAATGATTGTGTCAAAGAACAAATCATAGAAACAGTCAATTTCATTCAAGAGAATGACAATAATGAGACAATATACCAAAACTTATGGGATGCAGCAAAAGCAGTTCTTAGGGGAAGTTTTATATCTCTAAATGCTTACAAAAATAAAATAGAAAAAGAGGAGATCAAATTGGGCATACAACTAAAAAAACTAGAAAAAGAACAAATTAAAAATCCTCAATTAAACACCAAATTAGAAATATTGAAAATCAAAGGAAAAATTAATAAAATTGAAATTAAGAAAACGATTGAACTAATAAACAAAACTAAGAGCTGGTTTTATGAAAAAAACAATAAAATAGATAAACCTTTGGTTAATCTAATTAAAGAAAAGAAAGAAGAAAACCAAATTACTAGTATCAAGAATGAAAAGGGTGAAACTACCACCAAGGAAGAGGAAATTAAAACAACAATTAGGAATTATTTTGCCCAACTAAATGCCAACAAATTTGACAATGTTAGTGAAATGGATATATATTTACAAAAATATAAATTGCCCAGATTAACAGAAGAGGAAGTAAAATACTTAAATAACCCCATCTCAGAAAAAGAAATTGAACAAGTCATTGATGAATTCCCTAGGAAAAAATCTCCAGGGCCAGATGGATTTACATGCGAATTCTATCAAACATTTAACAAACAATTAATTCCAATACTATATAGACTATTTGGTAAAATAGGTAAAGAAGGAATCTTACCAAATTCTTTTTATGATATAAATATGGTGCTGATACCTAAACCAGGAAGAGTCAAAACAGAGAAAGAAAATTATAGACCAATTTCTCTAATGAATATAGATGCAAAAATTTTAAACAAAATATTGGCAAATAGATTACAGCAACTTATCACATGAATAATACACTATGGCCAGGTAGGATTTATACCAGGAATGCAGGGCTGGTTCAATATAAGGAAAACTATGAGCATAATCAATCATCTCAACACCAAAACTAACAGAAACCACATGATCATCTTAATAGATACAGAAAAAGCTACAAAATACAACACCCATTCCTATTAAAAACACTAGAAAGCACAGGTAGAAATGGAGACTTCCTTAAAATAATAAATAGCATCTATCTAAAACCTTCAGCAAGCATAATATGTAATGGGGACAAGCTAGAAGAATTTCCAATAAGATCAGGAGTGAAACAAGGATGTCCATCATCACCGCTGTTATTCAACATTGTACTGGAAATGTTAGCTTTAGCAGTAAGAGAAGAAAAAGATGTTGAAGGCATTAGAATAGGCAAAAAAGAAACAAAGCTATCACTCTTTGCAGATGACATGTTATATTTAGAGAATCCCAGAGAATCAAGTGAAAAACTCCTTGAAATGATAAACAATTTTCCAAAGTTGCAGGCTGTAAAATAAACCCACATAAATCATCAGCATTTCTATATATTACCAACAAAGCCCAACAGCAAGAGATAGAAAGAGAAATTCCATTTAAACTTACTGTAGACATTATAAAATATTTAGGAGTCTACCTCCCAAACCAAACCCAGGAACTCTATGAACACAATTACAAAACACTTTTCACTCAAATAAAATCAGATCTAAATACTTGGAAAAACATCAGTTGCTCTAGGGTAGGCCGAGCTAATATAATAAAAATACCAATTCTCCCTAAGCCAATTTACTTATTCAGTGCCATACCAATCAAACTACTAAAAAAATTTTTTGTAGAATTAGAAAAAATAATAACAGGATTCATTTGGAAGAACAAAAGGTCCAGAATATCAAGAGAACTAATGAAAAGAAATGCAGGGGAAGGTGGCCTAGCCATTCCAGATCTTAAATTGTATTATAGAGCAGCAATCATCAAAACTGCTTGGTACTGGCTAAGAAATAGAGTGGTGGATCTGTGCAATAGGTTAAGTATGCAAGACACAGTAGTCAATGACTATAGTAATCTATTATTTGATAAAACCAAAGACCCCAGCTTCTGGAATAAGAACCCACTCATTGAAAAAAACTGCTGGGAAAACTGGAAAAGAGTATGGCAGAAACTGGGCATAGACCAAAATCTCACACCATATACCAAAATAAAGTCAAAATGGGTACATGATTTAGATATAAAGGCTGATACTATAAGCAAACTGAGAAAGCAAGGAATAGTTTACCTGTCAGATCTACGGAGAACAGAAGAATTCATGACCAAACAGGAGATAGAGAACATTACAAAAAGCAAAATAGATAATTTTGATTACATTAAATTGAAAAGTTTTTGCACAAACAAAGCCAATGAAACTAAGATTAGAAGGTACAAAATTGGGAAAGCATTTTTACAACCAGTCTTTCTGATAAGGGCCTCATTTCTAAAATATATAGAGAATTAAGTCAAATCTATAAGAATACAAGTCATTCCCCAATTGATAAGTGGTCAGAGGATATGAACAGACAGTTCTCAGATGAAGAAATTAAAGCCATCTGTAGTCATATGAAAAAATGCTCTAAATTACTATTGATTAGAGAAATGCAAATCATAACAACTCTGAGGTACCACACCGCACCTACCAGAATGGCCAACATGACAAAACAGGAAAATGATAAATGTTGGAGAGGGTGTTGTAAAATTGGAACACTAATGCGTTGTTGGTGGAGTTGTGAAATGATCCAACCATTTTAGAGAGCAATTTGGAACTATGCCCAAAGGGCTATAAAAATGGGCATATCCTTAGACCCAGCAATAGCACTTCTAGGGCTATATCCCAAAGAGATCATGCAAATGGGAAAAGGACCTACACGTACAAAAATATTCATAGCAGCTCTTTTTGTGGTGGCAAAGAATTGGAAATTGAGAGGATGCCCATCAATTGGGGAATGACTGAGCAAGTTGTGGTATATGAATGTGATGGAATACTATTGTGCTACAAGAAATGATGAACAGGCTGATTTCAGAAAAACCTACAAAGACTTGTATGGTCTGATGCTGAGTGAAGTGAGCAGAACCAAGAGAACGTTATGCACAATAACAGCCATGTTGTGTGATGACTAATATTGATAAACTTAACCCTTCCTGGCAATATAAGGACCTAAAACATCCCCAGAGGCCTTGTGATGGAAAATGCTATCCATACAAACAAAGAACTATGGAAGTCAAATTGTTATTTTTTTTCCTCTTCTGTTGAGTTTTGTTTCCTCTTTCTGATGGTTCCTCCTATTGGTTTTAATTTCTACTTACAACATCACTAATGTGAAAATATGTTTAATAGGAATGTAAATGTATAGCCTATATCAGATTGTGTGCTGTCTTGGGGAGATTGGTGGGGTGGAAGGGGGAGAAAAATTTTAAACTCAAAAGCATATGGAAGTGATTATTGATAAATCAAAATAAATTAATAAAAAATTTTAAAAAATTAGAATAGAGCAAATTGAAGCTAATGACTTTATGAGATATCAGGAAATCACAAAACAAAACCAAAAGAATGAAAAGATAGAAGACAATGTGAAATATCTCATTAGAAAAACAACTGACCTGGAAAATAGATCCCAAAGCGATAATTAAAAAATTATTGGACTGCCTAAAAGCCATGATGACAAAAAGAGCCTTGCCATCATCTTTCAAGACATTAGCAAAGAAACTACCCTGATATTCTAGAACCAGAGGGTAAAACAGAAATTGAAAGACTCCACTGATCACCTCCTGAAAGAGATCCCAAAATTAAGTTTGCCAGGAATATTATAGCCAAATTCCAGAGTTCTCAGATCAAGGAGAAAATACTGCAAGCAGATAAGAAAGAATCAATTCAAATATCATGGAGCCACAGTCAGGATAATACTAGATTTAGCAGCTTCTACATTAAAGGATCACAGGACTTGGAATATGATATTCTAAAGGGCAAAGGAGCTAGGATTACAACCAAGAATCACCTGCCCAGCAAAACTGAGTATAATCCTTCAGGAGGGGAAATGAATATTCAATAAGTTAGAGGACTTTCAAGCATTCATTTTTTTTGCACTTTGTTTTTATTTAGTTATTTTTTTAATTAATAATTTTATTTATTTTTAGTTTTCAACATTTACTTCCACAAGATTTTGAGTTCCAAATTTTCACCCCATCTCACCCCTCCCTCCACCCCAAGATGGCATGCATTTTGAATACCCCTTCCCCTAGTCTGTCTTCCCTTCTATTTCTTCCCCCCTTCTCTTATCCCCTTAGCCTTCTGTTTTCCCGTAGGGCAGCATAGATTTCTATACCCCATTTCCTGTATTTTTTATTTCCCAGTTGCATGTGAAAACATTTTTTTAAACATGTATTTTTAAAACTTTGGGTTCCAAATTTTCTCCATTCCTCCCTCCCCACCCACCCTCTTTGAAAAGGCAAGCAACTCAATATAGGTTATACATGTACAGTTATGCAAAACACTTCCATAGTAGTCATGTTGTGAAAAATTAACTCTATTTCCTTTAATCCTATCCTGCCCCCCATTTATTCTATTCTTTCTTTTGACCCTGTCCCTTATTAGAAGTATTTGCTTCTGATTACCCCCTTTCTCAATCTGTCTTCCTCTCTATCATCCCCCTACTCTCTTGTCCCCTTCTCCTCCCATTTTCCTGTAGGGTAAGATAGATTTCCATGCCCAATTGAGTGTGTTTGTTATTCCCCCCGTAAGTCAAATCCTATGAGAATAAGATTCACTCATTCCCTCTCACCTTCCCCCATTTCCCCTCCACTATAAGAGCCTTTTCTTTTCTGTTTTTTGTGAGATAATTTACCCCATTCTACCTCTCCCTTTCTCCTTCTCCTAGTATAATCCTCTCTAACCCCTTAATTTTTTTCTCCAGATATGACCCCTTCATCTTCAACTCACCCTGTGCCCTGTATCTATCTATCTATCTATCTATCTATCTATCTATCTATCTATCTATCTATCTATCTACATATAATTTTTTTCCCTTCAACTACCCTAACACTGACAAAGGTTTCGTGTGTTACAAATATCATCTTTCCATGCAGGAATGTAAACAGTTCAACCTTAATAAGTCTCTTATGATTTCTCTTTTCTGTTTACCTCTTCATGTTCCACTTGAGTCTTGCATTGGAAAGTCAAATTTACTCTTCAGCTCTAGTCTTTTCATCAAGAATGCTTGAAAGTCCTATATTTCACTGAATGATCATTCTTCCCCTGAAGGATTATACTCAGTTTTGCTGGGTAGGTGATTCTTGATTGTAATCCTATCTCATTTGCCCTCTAGAACATTATATTCCATGCCCTGTGGTCCCTCACTGTGGAAGCTGCTAAATCTTGTGTTATCCTGATTGTGTTTCCACAATACTTGAATTGTTTCTTACTGGCTGCTTGTAATATTTTCTTCTTGACCTGGGAACTCTGGAATTGGGCTACAATATTCCTAGGAGTTTTCCTTTGGGGACCTCTTTCAGGAGGACATTGGTGGATTCTTTCAATTTCTATTTTGCCCTCTGGTTCTAAAACACCAGGACAGTTTTCTTTGATCATTTCTTGAAAGATGATATCTAGGCTCTTTTGTTGATCATGGCTTTCAGATAGTCAAATAATTTTTAAATTCTCTCTCTTATTCTAATTTTTAAGGATGTATTTTCTTCAGTAAGGTTTTGAACTTCCCTTTCCATTTGGCCAATTTTGCTTTTGAAGGCATTCTTCTCCTCATTGGCTTTTTGGACCTCTTTTGCCATTTGGGTTAGGCTATTTTTTAAGGTGTTATTTCCTTCAGTATTTTTTTGGGTCTCCTTTAGCAAGCTGTTGTCTAGTTTTTCATGATTTTCTTGCATCACTCTCATTTCTCTTCCCAGTTTTTCCTCTGCTTCTCTTACTTGCTTCTCAAAACCCCTTTTGAGCTCTTCCAAGTCCTGGGACTGATTCATATTTTTCTTGGAGGCTTTGGATGTAGGAGCTTTGACTTTGTTTTCTTCTTCTGGTTGCATGTTTTGATCTTCTTTGTCACCAAAGTAAGATAATATTGTCTGACTCTTTTTGTGCTGCTTGCTCAAGATCCCAACCAATTACTTGAGTTTTAAACTCTTTGTTAAGGTAAGAGTCTGTTTCCAATGTGGAGAATGTACTGTCTCAAGCTTCAGGGGTTTGTACAGCTATTTTCAGAGATACTTCTAGGGACCTAAAAATTTTCAGTTCTTCCAAGGTTCTATGATAAGGGGCAAGGTGTTTCCTTTCTACAGCCACAACAAGCTCCACCGCACCAGCACTCCTCCTCGCCCCAGGACCACCCATCAGAACTGTGACCCAGAACCAAGCATGGGCACAGCAAGAGATTCCTGCCTTAGCACTGGCAAAGAGATCCCTGCAATCCCCCTCTGATCAGCCACTCAATTCCCCCTCAGTCTGTGGGCTGGAAGCTCAGGAGGCTGCTGCTGCCCCAGACCTAGCTTGTCTCTCCAACCGCAGTCACAGACTTTTCCCACTGACTTTCTAAGTTGTCTTTGGCATTTGTGGGTTGAGAGGTCTGGAAATTGCCACAGCTGCCTGCAATTCAGTCCTCTGAGGCCTGCTTCAGATTAGCTGCGGCCTGTGCACCCATGCCGAACTGCACTCCTCTCCCTTCCTGGCGCGATATCCCTTTCCAATCAGCCATTCAGGTTGTCTTGGGCTGGAATTTTGTTTTTTTGGAACATAGTTTTGGAACTATGTCTTTTTGTGTGTTCTACTGCTTTAGAATTTGTTTAGAGCCATTTTTTACATGTATTTGGAGGGGTTTGAGGGAGAGCTCAAGCAAGTCACTGCTTTCCCTCTGCCATCTTGGCTCCACTCCCTCAAGCATTCTTGTTGAAAAGACCAGAGATGAATAGAAAATTTGATTTTCAAATAGAAGACTCAAGAGAAGCATAGAAAGGCAAATACAAGGGGAAATCATAAGGTACTTAATAAGTTTAAACTATTTACATTCCTACATGGGAAAATGATATTTGTAACTCATAAGACCTTTCTAAGTATTAGGGTAGTTAGAAGCAGTATATATAGACAGAAAGCACAGGTCTGAGTTGAATATGGATGCATGATGTCTAAAAAATAAAATGAAGGGGTGAGACAGAAATGTACTGAGAGAAAGAGAAAGGGAGAGGTAGAATGGGGGTAAATCATCTTACATGAAAGAGGCAAGAAAAAGCTTTTGAAGTGGATAGGAGGAGGGGGTAGGTGAGGGGAAGTGAGTGAACCTTATTGTCATCAGAATTAGATTAAAGAGAGAATAACATACACATTCAATTGGGTATGGAAATCTATCTTGCCCTACAGGAAAGTAAGAGAGGAAGGGAATAAAAGAAAGGGGGAATGATAGAAGGTATGACAAATTGGAGGAGGGGGGATTCAGAAGCAAAACACTTTTGAGCAGAGACAGGGAGAAGGGAAAGAGAAAAATAAAATAAATGAGGGAGAAAAAGATGGATGGAAATACAATTAACAATGACAAATGTGAAAAATATTTTGAAAGGAGTTTCTCTGATAAAGTTCTCAGTTCTCAAACATATAGAGTTAAGTCAATTTTATAAAAATAAGAGCCATTCCCCAATTGATAAATGATCAAAGATATGATCAGTTTTTAGATGAAATAATCAAAGTTATCTATAGCTACATATAAAAATATTCTAACTCACTATTGATTAGAGAGATCCAAATTAAAACAATTCTGAGGTACTACCTCATAGCTATTAGATTAGCTGATAGGATAGAAAATGTAAATGACAAATGTTAGAGGGGATGTGGGAAAAATAAGACTTTAATGCACTGTTGGTGGAGTTGTGAACTGATTCAACCATTATGTAGAGCAGTTTGGAACTATGCCCAAAGGGCTATAAAACCATGCATATGCTATGATTTAGTGATACCACTACTAGGTCTGTATCTCAAAAGAGATAAAAACAAAAAAGAAAAGGACTTATTTATAAAAGAACATTTACAGTAGCTCTTTTTTGGAGGTAAAGAGTTGGAAGTTTACAGGATGTACATCAATTGAGAATGGCTGAACAAGTTGTGGTATGTTATTATGATGGAATACTATTACACTCTAAGAAATGATGAGCAGGATGCTCTCAGAAAAAAAACCTAGAAAGACTTGCATGAACTGATGCAAAGTGAAATGTACTGTGTACAAAGTAAGAACAATATTGTAAGATGATCAACTGTGAATGTCTTAGCTATTCTCAGCAATGCAATGATCCAAGACAACTCTGAAGAACTTATGATGAAAAATGCTATCCAGACCCAGAAAAAGAACTGATGATGTCTGAATACAGATAGAAGCATACTTTTTAACTTTATTTCCTTTTAGTTTTCTTTTTTTTTCTTGTCTATGTTTTCTTTCACAGCATGACTATTGTGGATATGTTTTGCATGACTACATATATATAACTTATATCGTATTCATTGCCTTCTCAATGAGGGTTGGGGTGTGGGGAGGAAGGATGGGAGAGAATTTGGAACTCAAAGTTTTAAAAACAAATGTTAAAAATTGTTTTTATATGTAATTTGAGGAAAATCAAATTCTAAATAGAAGGTAAAAAAAGAAAAGAAATTAGTCTAATCCTACTATATACATTTGTATTCTATTCCATTGTATATGTATGAATCATCAAACCTATAACCATTGGTAATCACACTAGAAAATCTATGAGACAGAGATAAGGCACAATCACCTATGGTCCTTCAGGAGTTCTGAAACCAGATTAATATCCAGTATCTTGTTGAGAGTTAGGGATTCAGCAGGGGTAGTGCCAACTCTAGGGTGGGTATTGTGCCATGAAAACAACATGGAAATAGAGCAGGGTCCAGCATCCATGTTGAGGCACAATTAAATAGGGGCAGAAGACAGAGCTTGCAGCCTGGTCTCATCCTGGGACCTAAATCCCTGTCTCGCTCCAGGGCTTCAGCAAATGGCAAGAATAGGAATGAAGAACCTGTTCTGTCACCTAGAATTGTATTAAAACAGTAGCCCTGATGTTATGAATGTAGCAAGAACAGAAACTGCTCATTTTATCCAAGACTAGGTTCAATAACTGGCTATGGGGAAAAGTTCCAATACAGGAACTAAGACAAGTGATATGATTAAACAGTGTAAAACTCCAAATACAATGAAGAAATACCATGGTCTTTCAGGGACCAGAACTAAAATTTTGATCATAGAAATTATTATAGTAGTATTAACTAAAAGGCGAATGTGTGACAACACATTTATATGTCACCTGCCTCCTGCCACCCTCCCATCAAAAAAAAATTCTGATAACACTAAACATAATCCATGTAAGAAACAACAAAATTATATCTAAAATGACTTCGTTTGTTATTGTAGCAGCAACTGTTGAAAAAACAAATATTGAATATGTATATATATGTATGTGTATGTGAATATATGTATGTATGTGTATATGTATATGTATATATATACATGTATATACATATATATACTATTTCCATGCTACAACATAAAGCTGCTTCAAAATTCACTTAAAAATAATTATTCAAAAGACAAACTTGTGTCCTAGACCCATCACATAGAAAATATTTCCCCACTGAAATGCAAAGATAAAGAATACATTGCATGTGATGTTTTAAATTTCCTTCTGAAGTTTTTGTTTTAATGTAGCCATTTGTACTATGCAAACCTCCCTGCAATAATGCTAATAGGATTCTTGTACAAGAAAATATACTTATTTGTGACACATCCTTAAAGGATTGTGAGGATCCCAGCAATGAGAGTAAACATAAGCAAAACAGGAGATTCATGAGAAATGTATCTAAATGTACTAAAAAAAGAAATGGTAGTTGACAGTAAGAGTCTGGGATATGAAAGCTAGGATATACAATCCTCTCCATGGGACCTGCCATCAGTACAGCTGAACCAAGAAGAGTATGGAAACCTTTACTGTTATGACTGTCTGAAACCATAGGTCAATGTCAGATTGCTTAGAATACTTGGCAATTTTCCTTTAGCATCTTAGATTTTCAGATATCTTTAGATTCATTAGCTTATTAATCATTAAATGACATAAATATTTCCTAGAGTAGAAAAATCATTCCAAGAAAATAGCCATTACAATATATCATAAATAAATTGTCTCTCCAGTCATGTTCAGTGACTTAACTAGGGCACATTTGTTAAACAGGCAATGATGTTTGCCATCATTTTACTGGTTTGAGTTTACAAGGCTAATTATCAGCACTTCAAGCACTGGCCCACTATTGAACTGATGAGTGTGCAGCCATCTCTGCATATTTTCACCTTGGCCACCCAAAAGGGAGCAGCTATTGGGAAAAACTCCACAGAGAAAGCATTTCCATACTGTATTTTCATCTACCAGCAGAGCTTCATTGAACAGCATCTTCCTATTCAACCCAAGGACAATTACTCAAAGAATCTATCACCTGGTGGTGCTTTCTACCTATTCAGTCACCTCAGCTGGCTGAAGTTATCTAATATGCTGGCACTGAGACCATAGGGATTATCTTCTAAGAATATAGATTCTGAATGGTAGTGTCTCAGAAGGTTTGTGGATTTTTCTAATATGCCGTTGGGAAGTTGGTCTTTGCAATTCACTCTTTCCTTTTTTATTCTTATTTTTGAGACTGGTTTCCCCTATCTTACTCAGGTTGGAAGTGGGCCAATCACAGGCCCAATTCCACTTTTGATCCACGTAGTTCTTTTGACCTACTGCTTTTGACCTGGGTCTGTGAACCTCTACCCATTCTAAGGGTTCACCAAATTAGTTCCACATATATTGCAGTCATTGTCTTTAGTCCCACTCATCACAGATCTCCTGAACTCAAGGACTCTGCCAACCTCTGCTTTTCTTAATTTTATGGACTGAACTCCCAAATTCCCGGTGAGGTTTGCTGTTGCAATAGAGGGGCTGCTGACAGCATGTAGCTATGCATCATATACAATATGCAAACCTTTGTTAAAGGCAGAGCAAACTGAGATCATGTCTTTATGAATAAGGAGGGGAATGGTCCACCAGCACTTTTGAGTTTATTTCTTACTAGATATTTGACCTCATCAGAGTAGGTTATTGCTAGGTTTATAGTAGTGCTTGCATATAGCTTTATTGTATAAATAGTTAAGTCTCTTACAGATGTGGTAATCTCAAACCTAGACAGGGAAAGTTGCTCAGATGGCACTTACTCAATCATTAAATCAAATTTCTTAAGTGCCTACTATGTGCCAGACATTGTGCTAAGCACTGGGGATGCAAAAAGATGCAAAAGATAGACCCTTCAGTCAAGGAACTTACAATCTAATGGAGAGACAACATGCAAACAAATACACACAAAGCAAGCAATGTAGAGAGTAAACAGGAAATAAATAACAAAGGAAAGGTACTAGAATTAAGAGGGGTTGGGAAACCTATAATTTCCTTGGTTTAGGCAGACTTCAATGAAGAATTTCATGTACCAGTTAAGAACTTCATGTTAAGATCCAGTAAGATGAAGCTAGTGGCTCAGTGGATAGACAGCTGGGCCTGAAGTGAAGACCTGAGTTTGAATCTAGCCTCATATATTTACTTAGCTGTGTGACCCTAGGCAACTCACTTAACCTCTTTGCCTCAATTTCTTCCACTGTAATAGGGGGATAATATAGCACCTACCTCACAAGGTTGTTGTGAGGATCAAATAAAATATTTGTAATTTTTTTAAAAAGCATATAGCATAGGAGGCACTGTATAAATGCTTATTCACTTCCTGCTTCCCCCTACCTTCACCCCATGCATATTGGGACTTTCTCTGCAATTAATAATAATAATACTTATTTTGCAGGATTTGTGTGAGTATCAAATATTTATAAAACACTTAGCATGGTATAGCATGCAGTAGGTGTTATATAAATGCTTACTTCCTCCCTCCCTTCCCCACCCCATGCAGATTGCCACCTTCTCTGCAATTTATTACTTTGCAAATAGCTGAGGATCAAATGGGATATAGATATGATATATCTCTTCTCAAAGGAGCATAGATAAGTAAAGCACTTAGCATAGTGCCTGACACATAGAAATGCTATAAAAACTCTTGCTGCTATGCAATTCATAAGCTTAGAGACTTGTTAAGATTTGCTGAGATGTTGGACTTGGGAGCTGGCAAAGAGAGGGCAGGGACTCACCTGGGCTTTCCCCAAACTTCTCCAAATACCTATGAATAATATCTCAGGGCAAATTCTGGAGCAGCAGAGCCCACAGAGGAAAAGAGTGAAGCAGTTTTCCAGGCCAGAATAACTTGGAAGGTCAGTTGCACAGGAGTGAGAGTGGAGTACAGTCCAGTGCAGATTACACCTGGGCAGAGAGGGCCCCAATAGGCCAGGAATGATCCTTGGGGGCAACTGAATCAATGGTGGCAGTGGCAGTTTCTGGACCTCTCACCAACTGATGGAGGAGGGAGCTTAGACAGATGGTCAAAATGAGATTGCAAAAGTTCCTTATTTGGCAGTGGGGGCAGGATTCTGTTGTATTGCCCATACTTGGATCTAGATCTCAGTCCTGGATCTCAGTCCTAGGGCAAGGAGGGGCACCAAAACAACAGATCTTGCTGCTTGCAGGGAAGCAGGGACCCTGGTCACAGTTCCAGGGTGGAAAGGAGTGCTTCTAGTCATTCAAAGACCAGTGCACAGTACAGGAGAGTAATAAAGACATCTCTCCCTAGATGACATCACCTTGGAAGAACCAAGAACTTACAGATCCCCAGAATTACCTCTGAATACAGCTGTATATAAAACCTGAAGCTTGGGATGGTGCCTTCTCCACTCCAGAAGTAGAACACTACTTTAGCATAGAATAAACGGTAAAGAAACAGACTGGAAAACAAGCAAACAGCGGAAAAAGATCCTGACTCCAGAGGGTTACTATGGTGACAGGGAAGATCAAGACACAAACTTAGAAGAAGACAACACTGTCAAAACTCAAAATAAAATGTGAATTGGCCCCAGGCCATGTAAGAGCCCAAAAAGTACTTTAAAAATCAAGTAAGGGAGGATAGAGGAAAGATTGGGAAGAGAAATGAGAGTGACACAAGAAGAGCATGAGAAAAGAGCTCATAGCTTGGTAGAGGAGGCAGAAGAAATACTGAAGACAACAATATCTCAAAAAAATAAAATGGGCTGAATGGTTTTAAAAAAAGGCACAAAAATCCAATGAAGAGAACTCCTTTAAAAGTAGAATTGGCCAAATGGAAAAGGAGGTACAAAAGCTCACTGAAGAAAATAATTCCTTAATATATTCCTTAATATAATATAATTGAGCAAGTGGAAGCTAATAACTTTATGAGAAATCAAGAAACAACAAAATAAAGTCAAAAGAATGAAAAAAGTGGAAGAAAATGTGAAATATCTCATTGGAAAAACAACTGGAAAATAGATCTGGGAGAGATAATTTAAGAATTGCTGAACTGCCTGAAGGCCATTATGAAGGGAAGAACCTGGATGTCATCTTTCAAGAAATTATCAAGGAAAACTGCCCTGATATTCTAGAACCAGAGAGTAAAATAGAAATTGAAAGACTCACCGATGACCTACTGAAAAAAATCCCAAAATGAAAACTGTCAGGAATATTATAGACAAATTCCAGAGTTCTCATATCAAGGAGAAAATATCACAAGCAGTCAAAAAGAAACAATTCAAGTATTATGGAGCCAAAGTCAGGATAACATAAGACTTAGCAGTTTCTACATTAAAGGATCAGAGAGCTTGGAATATGATATTCTGGAGAGCAAAGGAGCTAGGGTTATAGCCAAGAATCACCTACCCAGCCAAACTGAGTATAATCCTTCAGGGGAAAAAAATGGTATTCATTGTTATAGAGTACTTTCAAGCATTCCTAAGGAAAAGAACAAAGCTGAATAGAAAAATCTAACTTTTAAATACAAGACTCAAAAGAAGCCCAAAAAAATTAAACAGGAAAGAGAAATCAATCATAAGGGATTCAATAAGGTTAAACTGCTTATATTCCTACATGGGAAAATGATATTTATAACTCCTAAAAACTTTCTCATTATTAGAGCAGTTAAAAGGAGTATACATAGGCAGAAAGCACAGGGGTGAGTTGAACATGATGGTATGAATATCTAAAAAATAAAATTAAGAGGTAAGAAAGAGGAATGCACTGGAAGAAAGGGAAAGGGAGAGGTAGAATGTGGGAAATTATCTAATATAAAAGCAGGCTGAACATGATTTTATGGTGAAGAGGAAGATGGGTTGGGGGGAAATGCATGAACCTTAGTCTCATCAGAATTGGCTCAAAGAGGGAATAATATACACACTAAGCTGGGTACAGAAATCTATCTACCATACAGAGAAGTAGGAGGGGAAGAGGATAAGTTGGTGGGGGGTGGAAAGAAGGGTAGATTGAGGGAGGTAAAAGTCAGAAGCAAAACATTTTTGAGAAAGGACAGCATGAAAGAAGAGAGAATAGGATAAAAGAGTGGGAAATTCACAGTTAGTAATCATTATTGTGAAAAAAATTATAGAAAATTTCTCTGATAAAGACCTCATTTCTCAAATATATAGGAAACTGATTCAAATTTATAGAAATAAGCCATTTTAATTGATAAATGGTCAAAGGATATGAACAGGCAGTTTTCAGATGAAGTAATCAAAGCTATCTGGAGTCATATAAAATGCTCTAAATCACTATTGATTAGAGAAATGAAAATTAAAACAACTCTGAGCTACCACCATATATCTTTCAGGTTGGCTAATAGAAAAGGAAAATGACAAATGTTGGAGGGGATATGGGAAAATTAAAACACTAATGCATTGTATACTCATCCAAACATTCTGGAGAACAATTCGGAACTATGCTCAAAGGGCTATAAAACCATGTATACCTTTGACCAAGCAATGCCACTTCTGTGTCTGTATTCCAAAGAGATAAAAAAATACAAAAATATTTATAGCAGTCCTTATAGTAGTGATAAAGAACTGGAAATAGAGGGACGCCCATCAATTGGGGAAGGATCTACTGTGAATAATTGATCTCTTCTCTGCAATACAACGATCCAAGGCAATTCTGAAATATTTATGATGTAAAATATTGTTCATCTCCAGAGAAAGAACTGGTGGAGCCTGAATGCAGATCAAAGATATTTTTTCTTTACTGTCTTTTTTTTTCTTGTTTTATTTTTCTGTCTATGTTTTCCTTTACAACATGACTTAGGTGGAAAAGTGTTTTGCATGGCTATACATGTATAACCTATGTTAAATTGATTGCCTTCTCAGTGAGGAAGGGAGGGAGGGACAGAGGGAGAGAATTTGGAACTCAAAACTTGAAAAAAAAAGAATGTTAAAATTGTTTTTACTTATAATTTGGAAAAAAATAAAATATTAAATTAAAGGGAAAAGTAGGGAAAAAGATTGTATGATCTGAAGACAGGGAAATAAAATCAAGTCACTTTGAAAAAAAAAAGTGCTCAGATATTGAATGACTTTTCTGGGGTCACAAAAGTGGAACTGAGATCTTCCTCATTGCAAGACAGGTTTTCTACCCATTGTCCCACACTTCCGTGTTCTGCAGAAGAGATTTGGGGAGGTTAAGGTGGAATTTCAATTTGATCCTCAGACTCTTCTTTTGACTATACTAGGTTAGGGAGGGGTGGGGAGGGGAGCGTAATGTATGGCAGATTAAAAAAAGGTTTTCACACTAATCGTGACTTTTTAGTCCATCAGAAAAAATCTTTAACTTTTTTTTTAAAAAAGGGTCCAGTCTTTAAAATGTAGTTTATCTATGTTAGGAGGAAGAAATACATAAGAAATCATATTAACTTGTCCAGTGATAAATACTAGTGCTATACAATCATTTTTCTCATTGTTTAATGTGTCTTTTTACAATTCATTGGCTCCAAACAGAATCTAACTTTTCACTACTCCCCCAGATCCTATTAAAGGCACCTCAAGTGTCTCAGGCAGAGCTAGAACCAATAATTCTATTCAATTCTATTCCCCAAGGCCACCCTACATCTCTCTTAGGAGCTCCTACTCCTGGATACATCCTGGAGGACCTTTTTCTTTTCTTTGTCTTAGAGCACACACCCAATCTTCCTGCCAATTCCTACTTTCCCTTTTCTCAGCACAGCAAGACGCTGAAACCCCAGCCCCCCCCTCCCGAATCAGAACAGTTGCTGGAGAGAGCCAGAATCTTTTTACTAATGTGACCTTTTGACCCACTCCTCCAGCTTTTTAATGGTGATGTCCTATAGGAAAGACACTCCCATGCAAACTAAGGACTCCCAGGCCTTTAAATGCACCCTGTCCTTCTCCCTTTGGGATCTCTGGGACTTTCCATTTGCTCTAGCTTATGCAGCTAGACTCTACGACATATGTTGCTTCCCAGTTAGAATGAGCTTCTTTAGAACAGGAATTGTCTTCTTTTGTATATACCCTGTCCTTTGGACAGTGCTTAGCACAGGGTAAGCATGTAATAAATGCTTTTTTCATTCATTCATAAAAGAATGCAACACAGATATGATCGCTGAATAAGACATTTTGAGAACTTTAGGTATAAAATGACCAATATGTACCTTCAATGGTCAACTGAACTTATTTTACAGTGGTTCCAAGAATTATGTTAATGGGTCATGACTTAGTGAGTGTATTTCCATTTCACAGAAATTTAGAGGGTCTTTTGGTATTTGTTTATGGGAAAAGCTGAGACTGGATGCAAAGAATGCCTGTTTACAGAGGGACCAGGGATTGACTCCGGAGTCTAAGGACCATAGGGGAGAAGATACAAAAGGGAGAACAGTCTGAGGAGGCTACAGAGGCCTGGGAGGAGGGGTAGAGTAGGTGAAGGGGTTGAAGAAGACTACAAAGCCCTTACCTGATTGAGGAATGACTACACAATTCTCTTCTGACATTAAAAAAATAGTGCAGAGAGGTTAGTGACTTCAGATAAAGAGAGTTAATTATATTATTATATTATATGTTATAATTAAATATTATATATTAATATTATTATATAGAATATAATTAAATATATTATTATAAAATGTAAGTATCCTGGCTTCCAGATCCATGTTCTTTTTCCAGTTCCATAACCACACTTTTCTTCTTTTCCTTTTTATTGCTGAATGTGCTTCATTTAGCTTTGGTCTAGCTCCACAATTTTACAAAATCATGATTCTCTTATTTATGTAGCTTATCAGTTTATTTTGGGGAAACTAGGTGGTACAGTGGATAGAGTACCAGGCCTAGAGTAAGGAAGTCATCTCTCTGAGTTCAAATCTGACACTAGCAGTGTGTCACTGGACAAGTCACTTAATCCTATTTGCTTCAGTTTCCTTATTTGTAAAGTGAACTGGAGAAAGAAATGGCAAGTCACTTCAGTATCTTTGCCAAGAAAACACCAAATGAGGTCATGAAGACTCAGACACAACTGAAAACAACTGAAAAACAACAAAATCAGTTCATTTCTCTGGCTATTTATTAAATTTAAATAAATAAGTTTCTACTGCTAAGATTCATTCATCATAATGTGCTATAGCTAAGGAATGATATTATTTATTCCATCATGATGATTAAGAATTTAGCAAATAATCATTTTCTTTCCTTATAGTTTCCCATTCTAGGATAATGAAGGTGCTTTATATTTGCAAATTAAATTCTTGTAGGGTCTAGTCTAATTTTCCAAACTTATTGTGCATTGTTCCTTGTCATGTCCTCTATGATACGGGACTACTTGCTATTCCTCATACATGACTCCAAGCCTTTGCACAGGTAGTTTTTTGGAATGTATTCTCCTTACCTCTGCCTCTTAGAATTTGTAGCTTTCTTCACAGCTCAGTTCAACATACAATTACTAGGCCTATGCGCCAAAGAAATTAAAGAAAAATTATCCATATGTAAAAAAAAAAAGTATTTATAGTAGTTCTTTTCATGGTAACCACAAATTGAAAATTAAGGGGACACCCTCCGATTAAGAAATAGTTAAACAAATCATGGCTGTGATATTGATAGAATATCTCTGTGTCATAAGAAATGATTAAATGGCCAATTCCAGAGGAAACTGAGAAAACTTTTATAAACTGATACAGAACTAAATGAGCAGAATTGGAAAAATTTATTCAATGGCAACAATATTACAGGGGAGAAACAACTTTAAAAGATTTTAGAATTCTAATCCAAACAATAGTAGACCACTAGTCCAAAAGAATGGAGATGAAACACACCATTCACCTCCTAATAGAGAAGTAATGAGCTTCAAATGCACAGTCATTTTCAGATATAGCTAATGTGGAAATTTACTTTGCAAGACTATAAATAGGTCTGAGTTAATATAAATAATGAATCCTAGGAAGCAGACCCATGTATTCAAATTTATACTATCTGAAGTTTGATTAAGTAAAACGTAATTGTCTCTAGCCCATTGGAAATATACATTGCAGATCTAAATATGTATTTACGTATTTTTTTGCTTTATTTGCTCAGCGGATGAGGGGAGTTGCTGAAAGAAGAGATTAATTTAAAAAAATGTTATTTGGGGGAAATTAAGTGCATGCTGAACAAGAAATTTAAAAAAAGCTCAGGTCAAGTGACACCTCCCTCTAGCTATTAGTGCCTACCCAGCCTCAAAACTTTGTATTTACTTTGTAAATACTATGTACAAGGTGGTACTGTCTATAGAGCTGGACTTCAAGTCGGGAATATCTGAGTGAATCTCACCTCAGACACTAAACTAATGACCCTGGACAAGTCCTTAATCTTCTCTTTGCTTCAGTATCCTCATTTGTAAAATGGCAGCACTAATAGCAACTACCTCCTAAGGTTATGAGAATAAAATAAGATAACACAAGCACACTACATTGCAACCCTTAAAGTCATAAATATTTATTTTTGTAGTTGTTATTGTCAGCACTTTGTAGAGTGCCTACATGTAGTAGGTGCTTAATAAATGAATGATGATGATGAGGATGACATTATGGTGGGGTGGTTGGGTTTCTTCCTCCAATATAAGTGTTATAGGGGCAGATCCTGTCTCCTGTTTGCTTTTATATCCACCCAACCTTTTTGTTTTGGTCTTAAAAAGGTTCTCAAAGTAGGTGATACTGCCCCATAGCGGGCACTGGAATGATCCAGGGGAGCAGTAGTAGCCCCGGGTGCAATTGAGGGGCATTGAATAAAAATAAGGGTGTGGTAGAAGAGTAAAGAAAGAAGAGAAGAGAAGAAAATGTTGAAAAACCATTTGAACATGTTTCATCTGTAATGTAACAGGGTTAAAGTCATAGTGATTACATCACATTCCAAATAAACATACAAAGTGCTAGTTATAACTGATCAGTGGTCAAGTACGCCAGCAGTTCTTAACAAAAAAGTGTTTGGCAGGCGAGTGTGTCACATATTGTTGTGAAGTCCAGCATGCCATCAGCAGGAATATGTGTATGTCATTACTTATTTACAATACAATACTAGTACGGTTACATAGCACAATATTGAATCATTAAAATTTCACTGCAGGAAAAAATCACTAATTCACAATAAAGTATTAAATCTAAGATGAGTCATTTAAAATATGTATATGTATATATATGTACATATTATAATTTTTTTGAAATGAGACAAATTTTTTAAAAATGTTAAAGGGTTAAAAAAATTAGATTTCCAGGGGGGCACTGAGTGATTTTTTGGGGGGGCAATTGTAATTAAGTGACTTGCCCAGGGTCACACAGCTAGTAAGTGTCAAGTGTTTGGTCTGAAGCCGGATTTGAACTCAGGTCCTCCTGACTTCAGGCCTGGTGCTCTATCCACTGTGCCACCTAGCTGCCCCTTGAATAATTTTTTTAAAAGGGGGCAGTAGGTCAAATTAGTTTGGGAACCTCTGGTCTAGACCTATGATTTAATTAGTGTGAGTAATAATACAGATCAGCAAATGCTCTGTGACTTTGAGCGTTACTTGAGAATCATTGAAATGGTAAGTGACTTGCTTAGGGTCAAAAAGCCAGTACGGATCAGAGGTAACACTTGAACTCAGGTCCTTCTGCCTCCCAGGCTACCTCTCTATTCATTATTCCCTGCTGCTTCTCCCTGGAACATAATGTGTATTTAATAAATGTTTGTTGATCAATTTATATAGGAAGTAAAATATTTAATGCTCTATGTTTCAGATGTTCCCATTTCTCTTGAATATAGGAACTTATCGACGTGATAATTTCCACTCAAAAACATTTCACAGACATGACAATTAGATAAATTACCAAAAGGAATAAAACAGAATAATTTAAAAGTTAAGCAAGTGTCCTGTTACTTTTATGTTTACTAAGTCCCTAAATGTAGCTACATTTGATGTGTTTTTCACCTGAAGACCTCACAGACTTATTCTAAGATTGATGGAATATACATTGTAAATCTCTGGTGATATTAGTAATAAATTATGTGCATCTTATTCTGTACAAGGAGGAATGAGATATCTTTTATAAAGCCCATGGAACTTAAGCATGTTTTTGCAACAGAAAATGATGAAGAATGGCATAGCTATTGCTGTGAGGGGACTAGATTAAATTATTTAAATTCAAATTTGATTAGAACAAGGATATCATTTTAGAAGTGTTTCATTATAACAAATAATTCAATGAAATCAATGTAATTTTAGGGCTTTTCCAATGGTAACAGCTGTGTCTCTATTACAACAAACAGATATTGAGGTAGAATCAACTAGTATATAAACACATGAGGATTAGTTTCCTCACAAGGGAGAGTCTTCCTGAGTAGAAGTATTATTAAAATTTTAGTATATGCTTAACTGTTGTGAGGTTGTCAGATCAAATGTCTTATGACTGGCTGCCATAAAACAATGAAATGGTGAATTATATGATCCCAAAATAAGAAATGAATCAAAGTTTTGATCCATTTGCACCATGCATTTCTTCCCTGAAGGAAAGACTGATAAAGGTAAAGTTCTTAAAGATTCCCAATTAACTTCAATTAATAAATATGCTCTCTCTCTTTTTTTATGTAACTGATGGGTTTTTTTTTCTTTGTTTTGTTTTTAAGGATTATGTAGGGGAAAGATTTTGGCCCAAACTATGTTGTGCCATTAGAAACAACTGACTCATGAGATCTAGCTTGAGCAATTAGAGTCACCAGAATGTCTCTATTTTTAGATTCGCAGACTCTGAGGACTGAAAAGGGGACTTGAGTTATCACAGTTCTTTTAATACTTTAGAACATTTATGGGCAGTTGAGGAGGATTATTCTCTTGATAGCATATTCCTTATGGTGATTATGCCAAATGTTTTAGAGTATATGTTGGCCCCAAGAGTGAGATCAAAATTTGGAGAGATTAATTCAGAGAGGAAGGTAAAAAAAAAGAGCTCTTTTTACTAAACAGAAACAAATACTCAGCAAGATCGTACGTTGACAGATGCCTCTCTCCATCACACCCAGGTAGATATTTAATTCAGCTTTCAGGGGAATAAAAATCCATGAGATCTGAAGGGCTACCCTCTTTTCTTTTGAAAATAATTTATTTATAGAATTCACCAAAAACAATAACAACAAACCAAAAAGAACTTGTTTTATTTGCCTATGCTTGTTCAGGCTTGGCTGAGGGATATAAATGTATTTCCTAAGGGCCCAAAGCATGGGCAGAAACAAAATAAGTTACCGTTAAGACAAAATGTAATAATCATTCTCTTAACTAATTATGATTTGCCTTTCAGCAACTATTTGTATTCTCACAGGTTCTGATGCTTTCGCCTAGGATTGACATAAAGGATGGGGAACAGACCTATGATTTCAATGATATAAAGAATTCTTACCTGAGGCAGCTCCATCCACCAATGTAGATTGCCACCTTCTCTGCAACTTATAGCTTTAAAAAGGCAGTTAGGTGGGGCATTGGATAAAGAGCTGGGCCTACAGTCAGGAAAACCTGAGTTCAAATGCAGCTCAGACACTAAACTAGCTGCATCACTGGGCAAGTCACCTACACTTTCTTTTTCTCAGTTTCCTCAATTGTAAAATGAAGATAACAATAGCACTTACTTCTTAGGTATGTTATGAGAGTAAAATAAGATAAAAGTGCTTAGGACAGTGTCTGACACATAGTATGTACTTAATAAATGTTTGCTCCCTCCCTTTCCCCCACAAAGAGTATTCTAAGTACACTGTGAGGTTAAGTGACTTGCCCAGAATCACACAGCCAGAGATGGGACTTAAGCCTAAGTTTTCCTTGCTCTGGGACCAAGACTTTATCCGCTACCCCTATACAACTTCTCAGATTTGAAACAAAATAACAATGTTGATTGTAAAATATTTATGTAGATCACAATGTATGTTGATGTATTTTTAAAATTCACCTGGCTTTAAAGCTACAGGAAACAATGTTCTGCAGAAAAACAGACTTCAGTAAGAACATTAAAGAAGATTAAAACAATAAAAAATAAAAGGAAGAAACTATCAATCATGTATTTCACAAATAACTAGCAATATCTGACTGGTAATGTGACATATTAAAGGGGGAGTAAGTAGTGATCACTACCCTAGAGAAAGGTAAAAATCTTCTTGATCAGATGAGAAAAGTGAAAGATTAAAGACAATGTCAATTTATGTAGGCTTATGATTCAAATGGGAGATACCTGTAAGTGCCATTAGACTTTCAGAGGAAGGAGAAAGCACTTCTGGTTAGAGGTGTCAAAGGATGTTTTATGTGTTGCAGTAGTTAGGATCAGAATTGGACCTTGAAGGACAGATGAGATAGGCAGAGAGGAATTGAGAACGATGAAAGGTATTTCATTCAGGGGGAACAGCAACAACCAAATAATTTCTTTGGTCTGCTTTAAATTGTATAGCTTGAAGTAACTTCTCCCTTTTTTTTCCTCAACATCACTCCTCAACATTACACTTTATAGATAGGAAAAATAGAAACCCAGAAAATTCAGCATAATAATGAGGGAAAAAGGCAGTGGAAAGAGCATAAGCTCTGAAGCCAAAGTTGTTGTTATTTTTCAGTCATTCATTGTGCCTGACTCTTGGTAACACTAGCATGTGGATCCTTCTATCCTCTACTATCATCTCCTAAAGTCCACCCAAGCTCACTTTTGTAGTTTCCATGACACTATCTATCCATCTTATTCTGTGCCATCCCCTTTTCCTTTCACTTTAAATCCTTTCCATCATCAGGGTCTTTTCTAATGAGTCTCATCTTCTCATTATATAGTTAAATTTAAGCTCTAGCTTCAGTGTTTGATCTTCCAGTGAGTATTCAGAATTAATTTTGTCCAATAATTTAGAGTCAAAGACCTAGGTTCAAATATCATCTTTGATATTTAACACCTGTGTGATCTTTTCTAAGTCAGTTAAGCTCTCTGTTAGTAAAGGACTCCATTTCCTGGTAAAATGAATGGGGTTGTATTAGAAAGATTCCAAGGTCCCTTGCAGCTCTAAATCTGTCAGGTTATGATTCTAATTAAAGAACCTTTCCCAACTGGTGGTAGACCAGGAACTAAAACCCTACTCTCATATTTCATTATAAGATTTTTCTCACTATATTATGCTATCAGTAAAACTGAAAGTTCAGAGTTCTGAGATAGAAGTATAAAGACCAAAGCAAGAATTTCTGATACCCAAGACTTCAAAGTAACTAGAACAAGGATGGGTCAGGTAGAAGCAGATAGAGGGAGAAACCAATGGGAATTGAGAATAAGTAAAGCTCTGTGATCTTCTGTTCAATGCTGCTTGAAGTTCCTATTATTTCCCAGTAGGGAGACGGTGCTCCTTAGGTTCTTATGACCATTATTAGTAGCAGCAACCTGTAAGATTTCTAAGGGCCTGGTGTAACAGGTTGGTAAGGGGATTCAATATCAGCTCCAAAATGTCAAGAAAGATTATTTCTATCTTTCCCTTCCAGAGTCTTTAAAACAGGTTCAAATGTCGTTCTTCCCTATGACACCCCTCCTTGAGAGACAAACGCACACTCTACAATGCAGTGCAATGACATTGGCCTCCTTGTGGTTTCTCAAAGAAGACATTTTATCTTCTGACTGTATTTTCATTGGCTATTTCCCATGACTGGAATTCTCTTATTCCTTGTCATCCCTGCCTCCTTTCTGGTACAATAATTTTGTCATGTAATATTTTCCCCATGAAATTATTGTCATGCTCAAATTAGATGATGATGATCATCATCATCATTATCATTACTAATATTTATAGGGAGTTTTTAGGATTATGAAGCAGTTTAAAATTATTATAAAATTACTGAGTTTGCCTTAGTTACTTCAACCGTAAAACTGGGGATTACAACAGCAACGACCTCCAAAGGTTGTGTGAGGATCAAATGAGATATTTGTTAAGTGCTTACCACAGTGCCAGGCACAGAGTAGGTGCCTTGTTTCCCTTCCCCCCTCCTCATATTCCAGGTGACCAAGTAGAGTACAATTGCTTTCATTAATGTATGTAGTACATTTTTTTGATAGAATTCTGTATTACAGATATTTTTCCAATTATTTTAAATTAAGTAATCAGTATCTTAAAAATAAAGATTTTGATTAGGGTTTTGTACAGTTTATGTTAGGGTTATGTACAGTTTGTATAAGTGTTGACTTTCGGTGTTTGCTTAGGCTGATGTCCTTTAAGATGGTAAGGTGCCATTCAGTCCAGGATGGAGACAAATGAAATGCTTTGAGATCTTACATGAAAGATAATGGGTATAGAATTTAGCAAATTAATTTGAAAGGTTTTGTAGGTACTCTGGGCATTTTGCCAATAACAAGACCCAAGATTGCTAATAGGACCTAATTGATCTAGTAAAATTTTTCTGTCTCTGCCAAACTAGAAACAACATAAGATGGTCACAGCAGAAGGTATGAATTTAGAACTGGCAAGATTACCCTCTTTGCATTAATAATTTCAGCCTTATGGTTTATTATGTATGTAAATAGAATACAGCACAAACAGTATGTGCATTCATTATTTTTACACAAAAACAGATACTTACTAGACACTGTTGTATTTACCAAGAGGCATGGCAAGAGGTGTACAAGCTCACAACTTTATAGAGACTGAGAATTTAATCTAAGCATTATGTTTGAAATTCTTATGGTGGTTGCTACCAAGTAAAAGGTAGTAACCTGGGCTTGGTAAATTAGGCTAGACTTGGAATCAGTGGAGATTGAGGTTCAACCTCTAAAACTTACTTATTATGAGAGCATATTTAAGTCACTTACTCTCTCTGAGCCTATTTCCTCATCTATCAATTGCAAATAATCTCTCTTTTGCCCTACATCATAGTGTTGTGTTGGGAGGAAAAAATAAGAAAATGTAGACAAAAAAAGTGATATGCCACCTTAAAGGACTAAACAGGGTATCTCAAAAAATATTAGTGCAATTTTAAGCTTATTCAACATTAAATAAATTTAACATTGCAATAAGGCTTTTGGGTCACCCTATATAAATACCAACTATCATCATCATCATCATCATAATCAATATAATTCTTCAGTATTATTCTCAGATATTCTCATATATTCCTAGAACAGCTTTGGTCTTCTTCACAGATGTATTTTCAACTCTTTAGAGTCTGATCAAATTGAGGCTTCAGCTGATTTATTCTTAGCCAAATATGATTTCTTGAGTCAAACAAAAATACTTTAAACAGGCTTATTAGAAGGTCTTGTCAGCCTTACTAGAAGCCCCATGTGCTATAACCAACACACATTTTGATGAATGAAAAATACAAGTGAAGTTGAAACAGATGGATCACAATTTTCCCATGCTATGCTTAGGATTAAAAGTTCACAGAAAGAATCTCTGAAATAAAAAGTTTGGCCTGTTTACTATATCTGAAACATGGAAAATTAGTTTAACATGCTGAAAAAATACACATGAAAACTCAGATTTTGTTGTTCTTGGTTTCTATCCATGGATAATTTTTATGTTGAAATAATTCTGTCAGGTATCTAACTTCTGACTGGAAACAAGTAATTTAGCTTTTCAAAGGAAAATTCCTAGTACACAAGAAAATTGGGAATAGAGAAAATATTCTTCCCATTGTTGTTTTTCAAGTGCTGTGACTAGTTAAGCCAATTGGTGAGAAAATGGTTTTGAACCTGCCAGAATGAAATAGTACAAGTGAAATATACCATTTTCACTAAATAACTCAATAAGCATATGCCTCAAGGAAGTATAATTCTAAGATCTCCCCTTTGTACCCCCAATCTATTTATTGTATTGAGGCTGGCATACTAATAAAAAAATGTAGGTACTCTTCCTAGTATTCCTGGTCATCTAAACAGTCTTTAATCTATCTGTTCCTTTGGATTTCCACATGGTGATAGAAAGCTAATCTTGGAGCTTGGAAGATCTGGGTTGAAGAACAACTTTAAACACATATTGGCTGTGTGTCAAGTCACCTAACTTCTCTGTGCTCAAGGCAAATCTCAAAGACTGTAAGTTTAAGAGAAGGTATTGACCCATATCAGTAGAAGGAGTTCCTCATGGGGAGCTCCATGTACCAGTGAAATCAAAGTTCCAGCCTTTATGCTGTCACAGAAAGGGATAATGTAATTATATTATCTAGATATTCAATAGTATTTATGAGTAATATGAAACATTATGCTAGGTATTACAGAATAAAAATTAATTCATCTCCCCTCAACAGACATTTTTAAATGTTAGCTATGCGTCATGAAGTAGGTGGACACTTAAGAGCTTGAAATTTGTCTAAAGATTGGCCAGTTAGGCTGAGATGTATACAAAATCACAAAGAGATTCTCTTTAGGGCCATCATAAGGTGACTATGTTGGTGTCTCTGATATAATGTTAACTTCAAAGTTCTTTGCTTATTTTTACAACTTGACATTTCCCATTGAATGGATTTACCTAGTTCACCAAGATTGGCATTTGGGCCATGTAATTCAACAAATAATTCAAGGACTTTTTATTAAGAGCCTACTAGCTGCGTGACATATTCGGGGAATTGATAGGCATACGGAAGGAAGAGGGAAGGGAATAAATATTTACATAGTACCTATTATGTGCCAGACACTGCTAATAACCATACATATTATCTAATTTTACCCTCACAAAAACCTTGCAAGGTAGTTGCTGTATTATCCCCATTTTATAGTTGAGGAAACTGAGGCAAACAACTATTGTTAAGTGACTTGTCCAGGGTCACTCAACTAGTGAGAGTCTAAGGCCAGATTTGAATTCGGTTCTCTCTGACTCTAGGTTGAGTGCTCTATCCACAATGCCACAAAGCTGCATATAAAGATGAATAAAATATAGATCACTGACTACAAGAAACTTAATATATAGTAGAAGGGAATAAAGCATGTGAACAAATAAATATAATACAAAGTGCAGTGTCAAAATGCTTGAAAAGTAGAAAATGTTGTGAAAAAGTAGGCTCACATATGGCTATTAATATTATGCACATGTTTATACTGTGTAATTCTGGACGGAAGGGTAGGCAGAACAATGGCAAGAAGTGGGAGCTTTCCATGGTCCTGAGTTTTAGCTGTATTCAGTGCCTTGGTATCTAGAATTAGAAAGAACAAGATAGTACACAGCAGTATATTGTGAGTCTATTTGAACCACCAGAAAGAAATAATGTCATTAGAGTAGTCAGAGGTCAATTATTAATTTCACAAACAGAAAAATTGGAGAGGTAAAAAGAAAAAAAAGTTAGACAAAAGGTAAGTATGTATAACTGGAAGGATCTAGTTTGCGACAGTGAGACAGCATGCAGGATGTAAGGGTGTCTCTTATGTGCCAGGAACTGTGCTAATTACATAGAAATATATTTAATGAAATAGAGGACTTTCAGATATTTCTGGAAAAGACCAGAGTTTAATAGAAAACTTAACATTCAGATGCAAGATTCAAAAGAAACATAAAAAAATTAAACATAAAATAGAAATCATATGGGGCTTAATATTACTAAACTATTTACTTTCCTGCATGGGAAGATAATACATATAACTCCTGAGAACTTTACCATCACTAAGGCAGTTAAATGGAATCTACATAGACAAAGAGCATGTGGGTGAATTGATTATGTTAAGATATAAAAATGAAGGAATGAGAAAGAGGGATGCACTGAGAGAAGGGGGAAGGGAGAGGAAGAATGGGGAAAATTATCTCACATAAAAGAGGAAAGAAAGAGCTTCTATAATGGAGAAGGAAATGGAAGAAGGTATGAGCCACACTTGAAACTCACTCTCATCAGAAGTGGTTCAAAGAGAGAATATATATACATACTAAGTTGAATTTAGAAGGCTATCTTAGTGGGAAGTGGGAGTGAAAAGGGATAAGATAAAGGGTGGAGGTGATAAAAGGGAAGGTGGATTAAGGGAAGTAGTGGTCAAAAGCAAAATAGACTTTTCCAAAGGGACTGAAAAGAGAGAAGGATAAACAGAAGAAAACAGAATGAAGGAAATTGCATTGTTAGCAATCATAATTGTGAATGTGAATGGGATAAACTCACTCATAAAACAAATGGAAATGGGCTCAGATTCTTATAATCTAGTCAATAGCTCACAGATGCACAGATTCCTTAAGAGCCTGGCTAATATGGCAGATCTTTAATATACCTTGTCTTTGGCTGAAAGAAGGCTTGGGTTGAATTCTTTCGAGTAGGATCCACGTGTTGTGATTTTGGGGTCCCAGCACCCCAAACCCCAACATTGAGGACAAGGATGGATTCCCCATACAGAAGCTTATGCCCAATTCTGTCAATTCTCTCAGTGCTAGAGAATTGGGAAAAACTGCAGGTACTTTTTGTTTCCCTGAGGCTTACTTACTCCATTACCTCTACACCCCTGAATCCCCCTTCATGGAAGTTACAGGGAAAAGTCAGAACAGCTAAAAACATCTTAGCAGATTCTGGAAGTTTTGTGATTGACCATTAAGAAGTATTTTGAAACTCTATACAACCCAGTTACTCCCTTACCTTGAGTTAAGAGGGTATCTGTTAACCTCTCTCATAGAAGAAGAGAATTTCACCCTTTCCCCCTCACCTCTGATTTCACCCTCCCCCACCTGGGGAAAGGGAGGGGCAGCAGCTACAGCATGGGCCCCACTGGCAATGGCCTTGGGCCCTAGGGCAACCTTTGTCTGGAAGCATCACCCAGGTTCAGCACTAGACTCTGAGGTTAAGAAGCTAGCCTCGAACTTGGGTAAGCATGCTCTTTTAAAGTTGTAGTTTTAATTGTTAATGATGAGATGTTGATTCTCTGTGTAAATTAATTTGGAAAAGCATTTAACAAAATTGAAGTCACCTGATTGGTAATGAGTTTGTTTCATGTTTCAAATTGGTGAACTTTTTGTGTCAGTTATGTCAAGCAACTTTCCATAATTTGGTTACTGCTAAAATAATTTGGCTATTGTTGGTTATTGTTTTAATGTGTAAACTTGCCAAAAAGCTTGTTTGGGTTTTGTCTTGTTGAGAATTTGCAAGTATATAGAAGTAATCTCTAATAATTGGCTTTTTACCCCTGTACAAATTTAAATTTGAGATGTAAATCCTGGAAAAATTTTCCTAAGCTGTGATTAGTGAAACTTGCTGAAAGCTCATAGGATTTTATTTTGAGTTGTCTGATGTATCATAATAATCCATTGATAATCAATAATCCACCATCTGAGAGAAATGCCACAAGCTACTCAGACAATGTGATATTGGTGGGAAGTCAGCATCAGGGAAAAGCTGAGAGGACAATTTTAGCCTCAGTCTAAGATGGGATCCTCCTGGCTCAGTTTCCCCATTATGTTCCTTTGAAAGGGAATGCTACCCACCTGGCTATTCCTGAGTTTGGCTATGAAGTAGATTTGATACTGAATGATTGGAAAACTGAATTATCTAAATCCAAACAGAACTAAGGATGTTTTATCCTGTCATATCTGGGCCCTGCAGTCTTTTCTGTCAGATTTGTGTCTTCCAGACTACAGGCCATTCACCTACAGTTGATAGCAAACAGCAGGTAACAGACAATGTCCCCACATCATTCCCGAGATGCAGCCTGTGCTCGGTTCCAGTCAACCTCCTGTTTGGGACCTCCTTGAGGCAAGGACAGCTCTATGCCCCTTGCCAGCAGGGCTTCTGCAGTTTCAGAAGCCAAGACCTTTGCCCCTTACCCCAACAGAATTTGGGTCCCATTTGTTTAAGGGGGGAATGATGAGGTTGGGATCTGGACCCCAGAAAGGAAAAACCCTGGACTTTGCCATATGGCCAAATCTCTGGTGTTCCCCTGAGGCTATAATCCCATCAACTATCCTTTTGTTATCACCTACACCCAATCTCCTAGTTCTGTTACCCTTAACCTAGCCTAGCCCTAAATTGTCTTACCTCCCTATGTCCCCAGGCCACTTCCCATCTTCAATACTAGCTAGGCTCCAGTCTCCCTTCTCCATGTGGTCCAGGTCCTTGGCATTCTTTTACCTCACAGTCCCTGCAGACTACTTGGCCACTCCTAGATCTCTCCTGCAGTCTTTCTGTATATATAAGGTCCATCTTGTCTCCAGTAAGGTGCTCAGATTTTTACAATCTAGCCAATAGCTCACAGATGCTCAGATTCCTTAAGAGTCTGGCTAATATAGTGAATCTTTAATAAACCTTGTCTTTGGCTGAAAAAAAAATGGAAATGGATACCAGAATGGATCAGAAGTTTCAATCCAAGAATATGTTGTTTTAAAGAAAGAAACTTGAGGGGCAGCTAGGTGGTGCAGTGGATAAAGCTCTTTTTTAATTTTTATTTTATTTTTAGTTTTCAACACTCACTTTTATAAGATTTTGAGCTCCAAATTTTTCTCCCTCCCTCCCCTCCCCCTTCCCCAAGACAGCATGCAATCTGATATAGGCTATACATGTACAATATGATCTCTGGGTTACAGACCTAGTGGTGGTATTGCTGGATCAAAGGGTATGCAGTTTTGTAGCCCTTTGGGCATAGTTCCAGCATTGCTGTCCAGAATGATTGGATCAGTTCACAACTCCACCAACAATACATTAGTGCTCCAATATGCCCACATTTTCTCCAACATTTATCACTTTTTTTGTCATAGTAGCCAATTTGATAGGTGTGAGGTGGTACCTCAGAGTTATTTTAATTTGTATTTCTCTAATCAATAGTGATTTAGAGCATTTTTTCATATGACTATAGATAACTTTAATTTCTTTATCTGAAAACTGCCTTGCACATCTTTAACTATTTATCAATTAGGGAAAGACTTATAGTCTTATAAAATTGATTCAGTTCTCTATATAATTTAGAAAGGAGGCCTTTATCAGATACACTAGCTATAAAAATAGTTTCCCAGTTTTCTGCTTCCCTTCTAACCTTGTTGCATCAGCTTAGTCTGTGCAAAAACTTTTTTTTAAATTTAATGTAATCAAAATTATCATATTGCATTTCATAATGTTCTCTATCTCCTGTTTGTTCATAAATTCTTCCCTTCTCCATTGATCTGACAGGTAAACTATTCCTTGCTCTCCTAATTTGCTTATAGTATCACCTTTTATTTCTAAATCATGTACCCATTTTGACCTTATCTTGGTATATAGTTTAAGATGTTCATCTATGCTTAGTTTCTGGCATACTATTTTCCGTTTTATTCTTACAGTTTTTGTCAAATAGTGAGTTCTTATCCCAGAAGCTGGAGTTGTTGGGTTTATCAAACAGTAGATTACTATAGTCATTGATCACTGTGTCTTTTATACTTAGTCTATTCCACTGATCCACAGCTATTTCTTAGCCAGTACCAAATAGTTTGGATGACTGCTGCTTTATAATACAGTTGTAGATCTATTACAGCTAGATCCATGAGGTATTCTTTCAGGATATTAGGCAGCTGAGGTGAGGTTACTAGTGGGAAGAGCTGATGGAAATCATTCCTCCTTAGTCTCCTTTGCTAGATCTTCATCTGGGTTATGACCATTGAGTATTCCTCAAGTCTCTCTCTGGCCTGCCTCTTTTTCGCCTATAATGTTTTACTCCAATGGGGGTTCAATTATCATCTCTCTTCTCATAATTCTCATAATTCTCCACTAATCCAACATTATTTTTTTTCCTAATCTTCAGAATCACATATCTCACTGCCTACTTGACATCTTGAACTGGATTTCCCATGAACATCTTAAGTTCAACATGTGTAAAACTGCACTCTTTATAACCTCTGGCTAAGTCCTCCCCTTATCCTAGCTTTCCTGTACCTTTTGGGGGCACCATGATCTTCCCAGTCAATTCTGTATATTTACCCCTTCTCTCCTCTGACACTGCCACTACTCAGCTGCAGAATTTCATCACCTCATGCCTGGATTATTTCAATAAACTTCTTGCTTATCTCCTCACCTCAAGTCTCTCTCCACTCCAGTCCATCCTCAATCAGCAATCAAAATGATCTTCCTAAATCTTCTGTCATGACCTGTCCCTCCAAAAAAGGAAATACCACCAATCAGCTCTAGAATCCCTATCACTTCTATAATCATATATAAAATAATCTGTTTGGCTTTCAAAGTACTTCATAACTTAGTGACTTTCTACTTTTCCAATCTTCTTATACTTTACCCTCCTCCATGAAGTCTGAAATTCAGTGGCAATGGTTTCCTTGAAATCTCTTGCAAAAATATTCACTCCCTCAACTACAAGCATTTTCACTGGCTGTCCCTCAAGCCTGGAATTCTTTACCTCATCTCTACCTGTTGGCTTATTTATTTTCCCTAGATTCCTTCAAGTTCCAGATAAAATCCTATTTTCTGTATGAACCCTATACCATTCACCCTTAGCACTAGTGCCTTTCCTCTGTTGATCATCTCCAACCTAGTCTGTCTTATTTATACATAGCTGCTTGCATGTTGACTTACCAATTAGATCATGAACTCATTGTGAGCAGGACTATTTTTTGCTTTTCTTTATATCCCCAGGTCTTAGCATACTACCTGGCACAGAACAAGCCTTTAATAAATGATTTTTACTAACTCAAAGACTAGATATCAAAAAAGACTATGGAAATGACAAACAAAGATGCCAGAGGGCACCCACCATGGGTGCATGTATTTGTGGGGTCAAATCCAGGCAGAGCAGCTGAAGGAATGAAGAGATTAGCTGGCAAATTCTGAGTCCTATATAAAGGAAGGCTTTAGGAATTTATTGCTCTGCTCACCAGTCCTCTGATCAGAGGAGATGAAACCAAAAGTACTGAGACATTGAGTATCAATCTCCATGATGAAGAGATTTCAGGCAATGAGCTTATCTTGGAGCAATTATGATTGTTGTGGGGTAGAAAATAAGCAGGATACCCCAATTTTTTCCAACACCCCCCCAAAAAAAACAAAGAACAAAAAACAATTTAAAAAGGGGGGGAGTGCAGCTATGTAGTACAGTGGATAAAGCACCAGTCCTGGAGTCAGGGGGACTTGAGTTCAAAATTGGCCACAGACACTTATTAGCTGTGTGATTCTGGGCAAGTCACTTAATCCTGATTGCGTCCAAAATTAAAAAAAATGAAAGGAAAGGAACAAAGAAAATAAGCAGAACAGATGAAAAATTAAAAGTAGTTTTTAAGAAAGCAGGATCACATGTAACACATATGAAAAAAAAAGTAGCTAATGTCCAAGTAAAACATAGTACTTTAAATCCTTAGTTCAGTTATCTATAAAATTCTCCTATGCCAAATACTCAATTCCCTATTGAAGCCAGATACATGAGACAATGCTTTATTTGAATATTTCATAAAACAATAGATGGATAATTAAGGACAAGGTGCATTTTGGTTTAAATAAGCAGACTTCCAACAAGACTGAAATTATTAATCTAGAAACTGTTTTGTGCAAAGCTGTTATTTATTCTTCATTTTCAAAGAAGGCCAATGACAACAATGGGTCAGGTATTGACTTGAGCATGAATTGGATTTAAGTGAGGCAGAGTTGCACAAAGTCGTTAGCCATACTCTCTCTTCCAGAATCATCAAAATCCAGTGGCAACACCAAAGTCAGAATGACCAGAAATAGCTCAGGATACAGGGAATGACCTTGGCATCTTTTATGTCTGACGAACCTTTAGGTACTCTACAGTACCTGCTTCAGCTGTCTTCATGGTGGTTGGAACAAATTATTCTCATCTGCCCATTCTGCCTGAGGGGGAAGTCTTCCCCCAACTCACTTATGGGTTTGAGGCATGTCAGTTAACCTAAATCAGGTTTAGCTTTTCTTCTGAGACAGTTTTACTGTGGTATTGTAACTGAACATACAATAGCTTCTTGGAGGCATAGGTGAGAGTTGGGTGACCAGTTGGACAGCAATGATGGATGAGCAGCCCTGAAAAGGGCTTTGCAAGCCCCCATACCAGAGGTGCTAGTCCTCCCTTAACACTTTATATGCAAAAGAATAACAATGCTATGCTGTACAACTATAAAAAAAAAAGATGTTGGTATTGAGTCATTCAGTCATGTCCTACTTTTCATGACCCCATGGACCATACACAGTATGCCAGGCCCATTATCCATTATCTCTCAAAGTCTATACAAGCTCATGTTCATTGCTTCCATGACATTATCTATCCATTTTATCCTCATCTGTCCCGCTTTCCTTTTGCTTTTAATTTTTCTCAACATGAAGGTCTTTTCCAATGAGTCTTCTCTTCTCATTATGTGGTCAAAGTATTTAAGCTTCAGTTTTAGTATGTGACCTTCCAGTGAATAGCCTGAATTAATTTCTTTATGTATTAACTTATTTTATCTCCTTGATGTTCAAGTGACTTCTCAAAGTCTTCTCTAGCACCACAATTCAAAATTGTTGATTCTGGGGCACTCAGAAACAAGATAAAACATGCCTTGTTGATAGTTCCATCTTTCAAAAGGTGGAAGAAACTGTAAGAGAAAAAAGTTTTGGGATTTAATTGTGAACAAGAACTATTTGAATTCCTACAGGAGACCAGCAATGATGGTGAAGTGTAAAAAGGCAATACAGACTAATTCTTTCTAATAACTATTCAAAATATATAAAGAGAGTACTCACCTAAGTGGTAATTAGTAAATCCAAAAAGAAAAATAGTAGGTTAGTGTTTTTTTGTTCGTCTGTTTGTTTGTTTTCAGTTTTCCACATCTATTGTGACAGGATGGCCCATACAGAGCCTTCCAGTAGGTGACATATACTGATCCTTCCAGCTATGTAGAATGAAATGGGGTGAGCTTACTGGAAGCACAGAACAGGATAGACTATCAGGTATGTCAGCACATCTGGAAGAGTGGCCTGAATTTAACCCACAAATGTAGGCTTAAAGTTACCCCTGTGTAACTAGGGCAGGGAAGATTTAACAAGAATAAACTTCCAACATGTTACTTTGAACCTGCAAAGCCTTCCAGCTATCTAACTGGTACTGAGTCCAGTAGCTGGCTACTGGAACTCTGACCAGGAATGCTATGATATCACATAGCACCAAAATAATGTTGTGAAACTGCAAAGCTCAAACGAGAAAGGCAGCAGTAAGGCCTTGCCCTAGATTAGTCCACTTAGGAAACAGTGGAAGTTTCCTGGCCTGAGTCATTCCTGATAAGCTTAAAGAATAAAGCACTTGGCACTCAGAAATAACAGAATATGACCACCAGAAAATACAGATCAGGGTCAAATGATGCTCCAAAATTCTCATCAGAAGTTTGGAACCCACTCCCAAGACAAAATCCTAATTCAGAATACAAGAATGAGTAGAACAAAAACAGCCCCTCCAAAAAAAGACATCAACAACAAAGAGTTATTATGGATGCAGGGATACTCAAGATAAAAACCAAGAGGAGAATAACTTCACCATATACATAAGCAAATCCTAAAAGAAATCTTAGTTTGGTCACAAAATCACAAAAATCTTAAGGGAAATAATGGGAGGGAAAAAAAGTAGGAAGGAAGCAACTCTTGCCATGCCAAATCTTGAACTATAAAATAAAGTAATAATCATTAAAATAATTTGTCAATTTATTAAAGCATAGAAAGATGGATTAGTGGAACAGATTAGTTACACAACATACAGAAACAAATAAACATAGTATAGTTTTTGATAAATTCAAATACTCAAGCTACTGCGTTAAGAACACACAATTTTTTTTTAAATTCTTGGAAAAACTGGAAAGGAATATAGCAGAAATTAAGTATAGATTAAAATATCATATCATCTACCAAGGCAAGCTCCAAATAGAAATATGACTTAAATATGAAAGTTCATATCATAAAGAAATTAGAGGATTAAGAAAAAGATTATCTTATAAGACTATGACTAGGCAGTGAGTTCATGACAAAGAATGAAGAGGATCATGGAAGATAAAGTGGGAAATTCTGATTACATACTATGAAAATGAGTTTGAACAAACAAAACCATTACAATTGAAATTAGAAAGGAAATAAATAATTTGAAAAAGTAGTCTTTATAGCAATTTTCTCTGATAAATGTTTCATACCCAACATAATGAAATGATGAAGAAAAAGAGCCATTTTCCATAGATCAAAGACTATATCCAGACAGTTTTAAAAGGGAGAAATCCAAGTTATCAACAGATATGTGGGGAAAACTCTGTATGTTCTACATAATTACTAGTAAAATGCATAATATATCAACTCTCAGGTTCTACCTTAAAACTATCCGATTGGTCAAAACAACATGAAAGGAAAATGACAAATGCAAGTTGCAAGAAGATTTGGTGCAGGTCCATTAATACACTGTTAGTGGAATTTTGAAATTTTGGCTTAGCCATTCTGAAATGCAGTGTGGAACTATGACCCCAAAATCATTAAATTCTACAAATCCTTTGACCCAGAAATACAACTAAATCAGGGAAGCTAGGTGGTACAGTGGATAGAGCACTAGCCCTGGAGTCAAGATGTCTTGAGTTCAAATCCAGCCTCAGACACTTGATACTAGGTGTGTGACCCTGGGCAAGTCACTTAACTTTGATTGCCTCAAAAAAATGAAGAAGAAGAAGAAGAAAGAAAAAAAGAACATTGGACTTAGAAACATAAGTCCTGAGTTCAAACCCTATCTTGGGGCAGCTATATGGTGCAGTGAATAGAGCACTGGCACTGGAGTCAGGAGGACCTGAGTTCAAATCCAGCCTCAGACACTTGATACCAGCTCTGTGACCCTGAGCAAGTCACTTAACCCCAATTGCCTAGCCAAAAACAAAAGAAACCAAAAAAAAAATACAACTAAATGACTGATACTATAAAGAAGGAGCAAAAAAAAAACCCAAAAAACAAAAAAAACCTTGAAGCTAAGATGTCCATCAGTTGAGGAATAGCTGAACAAATTTTGTACGTGAACAGAATGGAATATTTCTGCCCTGATAATGGCCAAACAAATGGAACTATAGACAACTCAGAGGAATTATATGAACAAATGCAGAATGAAGTAGCAGAACCAGGAGAATAATTCATATAATCATGTCAACATAGTAAAGACAAGGGGCAGCTTGGTGGCACAGTGGATAGAGCACTGGCCCTGGAGTCAGGAGGACCTAAGTTCAAATCCAGCCTCAGACACTTGACACTCATTAGCTGTGTGACCCTGGGCAAGTCACTTAACCCTATTGCCTAGCAAAATCCAAAAAAAAAAATAGTAAAGACAAACAATTCTTAAAGACAATTCTGATCACTTCAATGATCAACCAGAACACTAGAAGAGGGATAAAAATGCACCCTACCTTGTGATAGAGAGGTGATGGTTACAAGATGGGACATGCATTTTTGGATGTAGCCGTTGTGGGGAACTGTTTTGCTTGACTACCTAATTGCTATACAAAACAAGAATTTTGTTTCTTTTTCTTTTATTTTGTTGTGGAAGAGGTGGGATATAGGATCCCTACCATCCTCTCCTCACCTCTCCAAAAAAGGGAGAGAAAAGAATAGATGAAAACCAGAAAGAATTGTAGACAAGTAAGACACCTTGGAAAGTCATATGTTTAATTTATTATAGACTTTAAAAGAAAAGCAAGCTTTACATAGTGGCAATTCATGATTTCATGTACAATATTCTCCAGTGTATATGCACATGTTCATTTTACACGGTCTCTGTCAAGTTCAGAAAACAAACAAGAGATGAAAGAAAAATAAATTAACTGTCAGTGGCAAAGAATGCAATCTCTGAATCAGGAAGACCAGACACTACCATTTATAAAATGTATGAGTATGGGAAACTAACTTCACCTCTCCATTTCTGTAGTTTCATTTGTATTATGTGCAACTTGTGCCTGACTCATAGAATTAGGAGAAAAGTGTTTTGTTAACCTTAAAACACTGCATTATTCAACTATTTTTACAAAGACAGGGAAGCGTCGGGAGAGCAGAACAAACTATATGGGATATTGTCAAAGGGACTGGTTTGTGGAGGTGTGAGGCAGAATGGTAATTCTTGGGAGTTTGACAAGAACAAGGCTTGGCCCTAATTCTAGAAAAAAAAATTGGATATTGAGAGCAGGATATGGAACAAGAAGAACAAGACAAGAGTCAAGTACTAGGACTTGACAGAGAGAATTAATAACTCAGTTGCTAGCACTGAGGTTTGAAGGTCAAAGAAAACCAGCAAAAGGGTGATATGGTGCCAAGCTTTTCAAGTTTGTCCAGGACTATGCTAGGGGTTAAATGGGTATTGGAGCCTGGAGCAGGAGTAAGTATCAGGTGAGGAAGTCAGCCACTGGAAGCCAGTCATTTCTAGGAGAGAGGTTGGCACTGGGAGGATACTGTGTGCTCATCTTAGTTTTATGACTAACTTTCCCCTGAATGGAATCACTTACCAACTTATAATCTAATATTCATAGTAAGTTATATTAATTGGCCCATTTATTTCATTTAAACCTTTATTGAACAATTTATTATTATTATTTTTAATCATAAATGTTTGCTTTTTAAAAAATGAAGATCTTTTTGCTAAAATAGAAATAATGGGATCCCTTGGGTAAGAAATGACTGGAAATCAAGAGAGAAAATAGCACATAGTTTGCCAAATATCTCAGATCTTCAAAGTGTTCAATAAAAGAAAAGGTAGGATCTGATGGTCTAATATTCTTTAGTGGAAATCAGCTCAAGAGGTGAGTTAACCTACTTAGCTTGGAACCCTGCCTTGCTCTCCCCAGTCCTGCCCTGTTCTAGAGAACATTATTAAAGTATCATAGGACCAGAAGCTTGGAACTGAAATAGGAGTTTAAATATTTTCTAATGCAAGGGTTCTTTATCTTTTTTTTGTCATAGAACACTTTGACAGCCTGATGAAGCCTATTAATCCCTTCTGAGAACAATATGCTTAAAGGCACAAAATTAATTGCATAGGATAACAAAGAAAACTTACATTGAAATATAGTTATCAAAACTAAACAAATGAAAATAAGATCCCAGATCCCTGATTAAACATCTCTGATCTACTCCAACATCCCTATTTTAGAGATGAGAAAATAGCCAGAGAGAAGTTAAGTGACTTATCCAGGGGTCACAGGTGGTAGCTCAGGGAGGAAGGGAGGAAGGAAGGGAGGAAGGAAGGAAGGAAGCAAGCAATCAAGCAAAGGAAGTTATGCTATTTTGGCTTTATTTCTTATTTGAACAGGTAACTAGATTGTAAGATGTAAGGGACCACAGGCCCAGTATGACCTCTGGAAAATTACTAGGTTGCAGTTGTCAAGGCCTCCTTGTGATAAGAACAAATTACTACCTCTTCCTGGAATACCCCTAT
>NW_020954608.1:17232326-17234845 GCF_900497805.2 Vombatus ursinus
GACAAAGCTGTACCTCTTCCTGGAATACCCCGCCCCTATACCGGTGGTGGAACTCCCCCACTCCCTCTTACGGTGTGTATAACTACCCTGAGCTAGCCTTCAATAAACGAGACTTGATCAGAAAGCCTGTCTTGTCTCCATTTCCTGTGTCCCCTGCTCCCCTCCTTCTTTTACAGGTCCGGACCTCCGTTGATGTCCCGCGGGACGGGACAGTAAGAAAATCTCAAATGGGGTCACAGAGAGTAGGACATGACTGAAAAATGACTGAAAATACATGTAACTAGACTGGTAGATGAGGGGAATTCTATAGATTCTAAGACCAAGTCTATTCACTACACTATGCTGACTCTAATGAGTTTTTTTTTTCTTTTGGGCAAAAACATTTTTTCATGAGTGCAGGATTGGGGATGGCTATAAAATGTTTTCCATGAAAAGAATTTGGGTCCATGAATGGACTACAAGCTCAGCATGAGTCACAGTGTGACTTGGCAAACAAAAAAAGTTATTGCTATTAAAACTGTATTAAGATAGTCAGGTAGTGAGAACAAAAGAAGTTGTGGCTCTACTGTCCTCTGCCCTGGTCAGACCTCAGTTCTGATTTCTGTCTGTTTCAGTTTCCTTAACTGTAAAATGGGTATAATAATAATAATAATAACCTCAAATGAGGTAATATTTGTAAAACACTTGGCATAATGCATGGCACATAATAGATGCCATGTAAATGTATATTTCTTTCCCTTCTACTTTCTAGAACCTCTAATTTTTTTAAACCTCACCATGAGGACTACATTCTACCAGAGGACATTTTTTTTATTTTTAATTAATTTATTTTGAATTATCAACAATCATTTCCATAAGCTTTTGAGTTTTAAGATTTTCTGCCCCTCCCCAAGACAGCATGCAATCTGATATAGATTATACATATATATTCTTATTAAACATATTTTCACATTAGTGATGCTGTAAGTAAGAATTAGAACCAATAGGAAGAACCACCAGAAAGAAGAAACAAAACTCAACAGAAGAAAAAAAATAGCAAATAGTATGCTTCGATCTGCATTCGAATTCCATGGTTCCTTCTTTGGATGTGGATAGCATTTTCCATCATAAGGCCTTTGGAGATGTCTTTGATCCTTGTATTGCTGAGAAGGGTTAAGTCTATCAATATTAGTCATCGCACAATGTGGCTGTTACTGTGTACAACATTCTCTTGGTTCTGCTCACTTCACTTAGCATCAGATCATACAAGTCTTTCCAGTAGCCTGTTCATCATTTCTTATCGCACAATAGTATTCCATTACATTCATATACCACAACTTGTTCAGCCATTCCCCAATGGAGGGGTATCCTCTCAATTTCCAATTCTTTGCCACGACAAAAAGAGCTGCTATAAATGTTTTTGTACGTGTAGGTCCTTTTCCCATTTGTATGATCTCTCTGGGATATAGCCCTAAAAGTGCTATTGCTGGATCAAAGGGTATGCACATTTTTATAGTTCTTTGGGTATAGTTCCAAATTGCTCTCCAAAATGGTTGGATCATTTCACAACTCCACCAACAACGCATTAGTGTTCCAATTTTCCCACATCTTCTCCAACATTTATCATTTTCCTGTTTTGTCATGTTGACCAATCTGATAGGTGTGATGTGGTACCTCAGAGTTGTTTTGATTTGCATTTCTGTAATCAATCAGAAGAGGACTTTCTTGATGGTCCCAGGATTTAATGCCTTGCTCCTCAAAATCAGCTTGAATTTATTTTGTATATATCGTGTATATGACTTATACATTTGCATGTTGCTTCTTCCAAATAAAATGTATGTTTCTTAAGGGAAAGAACCGTGTTTCATTTATGTCTTTGTATATCACAATAACTGGCATATTTTATTGTTCAGGTTTTTTTTTTCACTCACATATAACCATTCATGATGCCATTTGAGGTTTTCTTGGTAAAGATATTGGAGTGGTTTGCCATTTTGTTCTCCAGTTAATTTTACAGATGAGAAAACTAAGGCAAACAGGGTTAAGTGATTTGCCTAGGATCACACAGCTAGTAAGTGTCTGAGACCAGATTTGTACTCAGGAAGATGAATCTTCTTGACTCTTGGTCCAGCACTCTATCCACTATACCTGTTAAATATTTGTGGATTGAATGATTATGCTGTCTATATATTTTAAAGGTTTTGGGATTGGAATACATGATGCAAAGGGAATATTAAGAACTCTTATTTATGAAGATGGTTACAAAGTATCTAACATTTATATAAGCATGTTCAGATTTGCAAAGCACCTTATGGTTGTGATTTCCTTTGATCCTCACAACACTCTTTGAGGTAAGTGCTATTATTTTTCCCATTTTACAGATGAGATAATTGATGCTCCAGAGGTAACATGACTTGTTCAAAATCACAATCCTCTTTTTATATATCCAGCTCTTAATATGCTTCCTGGTACATGGGAAGAAGAAGAAAGAAGGAAAGAAAGAAAGAAAGAAAGAAAGAAAGAAAGAAAGAAAGAAAGAA
>NW_020954608.1:17234855-17238903 GCF_900497805.2 Vombatus ursinus
GAAAGAAAGAAAGAAAGAAAGAAAGAAAGAAAGAAAGAAAGAAAGAAAGAAAGAAAGAAGGAAAGAAAAGAAGGAAGGAAGGAAGGAAAGAAGGAAAGAAAAGAAGGAAGGAAAGAAGGAAGGAAAGAAGGAAGGAAGGAAGGAAGGAAAGGAGGAAGAACAGAAGAAATCTTGGAGGATAATTTGGTTCCTACTGACATATATTGACTAAGTAATTTGGTACAGGTTAACCCAGGAGACAATCAGTACAGATGCCTACAGGGTATGATGAGAGGAATTGGGTCTAGCATTTATGCTACCATGTTAAATGAAGCTAAACTGATGAACTGAAGAATTTCAAAGTTTGTAAAAACCTCCCATCTTTAAATTTTTAAGGGGAAAAAGGACTGTAAAATTTGGTTGAATTGATTACCCAAAGGCCAAAATTAAAAGTTTAAAAATTAAAATTAAATGGCAATTATTAAAAACAGAAATTGTATCTAATCTGATTAACTTTTTAAACCATTTCCCCTCTGATGGTAAAAAAAAAAATCTTACCTTTTATGAGTCTTTAAGTTCTCTAAGTTTATCCTTTTATTCAAGTGAAAAAGTAAATTGACTTAGGCCAATATCATATTATTTTGGTAAGGATGAAGTTTTACAAATTGTTTCTTATTGGCAGGAGCTCACAAGAAAGTGGGAAAAAAAGAAGTTGAATCAGAATGGGCTTTTGTGCCTCAAGATAAAAAAAATTAAACTTGAGAACCTTAGATTGTTCTCTTCTGAGTTCTCTGGTGCTGTGGTTGGGTTAATAAAGCTCAGAGGCTTGGATTTTTATAGTAGTCATGAATTTATTATAAGGTTGAAACAGAGATAGAGTGGAGGATTCCCTAGTCTCATCTCATTGAGAGCTTGCATGTGACTGTACCAAATGTCTCCAATTCCTACCGTTTCATTTCCCAAAGGACCTAAAGCTAAATTTGCTTTTCTGTGCTGGGATCCCAAACATTTAAATCCAGGAATTGAAATTCACAGCTTATCATTTCACTAGAGCTTTAGCACTCCTTGGGATAAAAGGAATAAGGAAGCTTTGACAGGAGGAAAGAGGGTTTCTCAATATCTGACAATTGCTCAGCCCCAGAGGAATGATTACTCTAGCTAGATTCCTAAAGGAAGGGATATGCTTTCCCTACTCTAGGGTAATTGCAAAAACAAAATCATTTATGGAAAATTGTGATCGTGAATGGCATAGACCATTTCCATATTTCAGTCTGAGCAAGAGATGATGGTAAAGGATAATAACCATGCTATAATGAATTTCCATTAATTATGTTTTCAAACAAAAGTTAGGCAGATAAGAAGAATTAATTTAAATTTGCTCCCATTTCCAAAATAGTACCTCTATCATGAAATGCCCACTTTTAAAACTTTGTTAATATTCTTCATGGATTCCTATAGCACATTAATATTGTAAATTGCTTTACAATGATCTTTTTTTCCCTTCTTCCAGACTCAAACTGTTAATATTGCTCAGAGTAAAAAAATAAAAGATCAAAAAAGGCCACCTGGGAACACAGTCTAGTGATCAGAATTCAAGATAAACCACAACACATCACAATCCTAATTACCAGCCTCTAATTAAACCACAGGGAAAAATGATGCCCCAAACAAACTAGTTCCCACATTCTTATTTTAGGACTAACCAATGTGACATCTCTTCACAAGCACTCTGATGAACTCAGTTCTTGTTGTACTCTTAAGATTTAGATTAAAGAAAGGTCAAAATAAATACAGTTCATAAGATAAAGAATAGGATAAAGATGAGCAACCTCCAGTTTGAATTTTAAGGCCCTTCTCAACCTTGATCCAACCTACTTTTCTAGGTTTGCTATGTAGTAGTTTCCAACATGCGTATCACAGACTAGATAAACTGGCCTTCTTCCTGTTCTTTACACACAATTCATCTGCAGCATATGCCTAGACTATATTACTAGTGTATTTCTAACTCTCAGAAGCCTTTAAATCTCAATCCAAATGCTACCTGCTGTGTGAGCCCTGCCTTTCCCTGTGAAGTGACTTGGATTGATTTTTGTACACTATGTGTGTGTATGTATATGTGTATACATGTGTATACAAGGACACTCTCAAGGTCTTTCTGAAGAATTTTAGTTTTGACTGTGAAAGAAGATGTAACTGCATCAAAAATGGTTTCGTGCTCTAGGAACCCAGCAGAATCACAATAGTATGAAGGAAATGTGAGACCTGCAAATCTAGAGACATCTCCATGCCAAATGTTCAAATGGACTTTTGTGCTTGAACTGTGGTAGAGCCTTCTAAGCACATACTGGACTGATCAGCCACAGCTGAATACACTGTACCTTGACCCCAACACTGATGTTATCAGTGCTCTTCCAATACAAACGACAAACAGCAACCGTGTGTGTGTATACATACATACATATACATATATATACATATACATATACATATATATATATATATACACACACACATATACATGTACATGTTTTCTCCCCTGGTCGAATGTAAACTTCCTAAGAATGGAAACTATTTTATTTTTCTCTTTGTAGCCCCAGAACCTAGTATACTTCATTGTACATAAGGGGTAAAACTTGATCTATGATTTCAGTGGTACAGTACGAGGAACTCCCAGGTCAAGAAATTCTCTTTGCCCATGTAGGTTGGCTGGCACCTTCTCTGAAACTTAGAGAGCTGTTCTGCGTACTGAGAAGTTAATTGACTTGCCTAGGATGAACCACCATATGTCAAAGAAAGGGACTTGAACCCTAGTATTCCAGGTTCTATTGCCAGTTCTTTACCCACTATGCTATGCTGCCTTCTCAGTCAGTCAATAAAAATTTATCAAGTACCTATTATTATGTGCTAGGCATTGCGCTAAACACTGGGGACACAGATAAGAAAAAGACAGTTTCTGCCCTCAAGGACATTATAATCTAATGAGGAAGACAATACACAAAAGGAAGGGGGGAAGGGGCAGGGTGCCAGAGAGTAGAAGCTCACAGTACGGAGTCAAAACTAAGTAGAGTAGCTAATGGGAAATGAGGAGTTAGCTGGAAAATTCTGAGCCCTGTATGTATAAAGGAATGTTTTGGGAAGTTTATTGCTCTAATTTCTAATTAGAGGGGAGAGGCAAAAGTGACTGTTTATGAGGCATCTAGTATCAAAAGTGAATCAGTCATCATGATATGAGGTTTCACAAGACGAGCCTGTCTTGGGGGAAGCACGTTGTTCACAGAATCTCAACCAAGCAGAGTTATCTGATGGGAAATTAAGAGGCTTCTTGTGCCTACCACATAGTAGGCACATAACAAATGTTTGGTCATAGATAATACTAGAGAACTTTCCAGGCCACCAAGAGGAAGGTGACTAGCTAGAATTCATGATCTAGAGGAAGAACTTTCACCCAGGTCTTATTGTAGAATATCCCACTACAAATTTAACCTGAATTTAAACAAGAAAATGGACTAAATAAATAATCAGTAAGGAATGAGATTAAGGTGACATTAAGCTAGAATTGAATAACCTCCTCAAAGAAGTCAGGGCAAATTCTCATATTATCAGGTTACTAGGCTGTTTCTAGAAAAGAAAGGCTGTCATTTCCCCTTCATTGGTCCTAAGAATTTCAGGGTAAATGTCCTTAATAATCCATTCTGACTCTGCACATACCAGGCCACAATTCAATCCAAACAGCAGAATTTCCAGGGATCTACTTTATCAATTATAAATTTATCTAAGAAGGAGAGCCAGGTTTGACTGGTAATACCTTAAGGCCTCGTTTCCATGGGACAAATTGACCCTTAAGGAAATAGCTGTGCAATAAACAAAACAAAAATGAAAAAGACACATTCCCATTGACTTGAATTGTTTTAGTTTGAGGCTTGAATAGGTTTTGCTATTCTTTCTTTCTTTCTTTCCTGCTTTCTTTCCTTCTTTCTTTCTTTCTTTCCTGCTTTCTTCCTTTCTTTTTTCCTTCCTTCCTTCCTTCCTTCCTTCCTTCCTTCCTTCCTTCCTTTCCTTCCTTCCTTCC
>NW_020954608.1:17239003-17327552 GCF_900497805.2 Vombatus ursinus
ACTGATTGTCTCCTGGGTTAACCTGTACCAAATTACTTAGTCAATATATGTCAGTAGGAACCAAATTATCCTCCAAGATTTCTTCTGTTCTTCCTCCTTTCCTTCCTTCCTTCCTTCTTTCTTTCTTTCTTTCTTTCTTTCTTTCTTTCTTTCTTTCTTTCTTTCTTTCTTTCTTTCTTGCAGGGGTGGGAGGGTGGGGGGCTGAAGTACTCAGCAATATATATAGACCTGACCTATTTACTCACCCAACAAGACTACAAAATACAGAGTGACCTCTCAGTATCGTACAGTCAACTGAAATACTCTTAGTGTTGACACCAAGCAGAATCTTCCCAGGAAATATAAATTGATTTACTATTAAGCACAAGGCCCCTCTCCACAACTGAAGAGAAGGGTTCTATTTTGCTGTTTGGGCTTCAATATAGAATTCCCTCTCAGACTCCATCTCCTCCTCTCAGTTGTCAATCAGATCCCATCTGTAGAGATAGAAAGTCTAAGGGGAAAAGAGTAAGGTCTTATGAAAATATTACAAGGACCACATGTGGTTCTTAGTAACAGTTAATGACATTCCTTGTTACTCTGGTGACATGGCTCCTTGATGTGTCTGGGGGAAATTGGTGAAAACTGTATGACAGCTGCAAGTGAACTCATTCAGACTGACAATGTTCTTGCTGCTGCTGTGCAGATATTCTTGAGGAAAGCAATCATTTTCCATTTTAATTCTCTGAGTGCCTCATGATTTGGTTGTCTAAGTATTTCACAGACACACACACACATACATACACACACACATACACACACATGTATACACTTATTCAGATCTAAAATGGGTACTTTGTACAGGTTTCCTTTGCTGCTTTTTATAGACTGACAAATCTTAATTCCCAAAGGAGTGTTGACCTAACAGGTCTTTGAGCCTTAGAGGTGGGAGTGGGGGTGAAAGAAATGTAGGATAGATAGGAAGGAGTAAGATTTTTGGCTAGTCTATTCAGTGACAGCAAAATTCCTCCAAAGCAGAATAAAATTCTGAAGTCAAAAATTCAGTAATCAGCGTATCATAATCAACTCTCTCCTCTGCTTTGAGTCCAAGAAGGTCGTAGTTTGTTCCTAAATAACTTGCTTCCTTCTTTCCTTCCTGCCTGCTGAAATTGTATGTGGTTTTATGAGTTCTTGCTGAACAAGCTGCTTTGAAGAGCACTGTCAGATCAGGCACTTAGGCAAGTGTTAAGGATGGTAAGTTCATCTTTAACGCTGCATTCTCACATCACCTGTTCTTATTCCTAATATCTCATTTTATTTCCCTTCCTTCTCCCTTGAGTATCATAATCTCCAGGATCCTAGTACCCTTTTGCTGCCCTAGGCAGCCTCCAATTAAAGAAGTTCAGCACTATGATAAAGCCAGAAATTTACTAAAAATGTTACGGAGGCCTCAAATTTGGTTTTTTTGTTTGTTTGTTTTTGGTGAAGCAATTGGGGTTAAGTGACTTGCCCAGGGTCACACAGCTAGTGTCAAGTGTCTGAGGCTGGATTTGAACTCAGGTCCTCCTGACTCCAAGTCTGGAGCTTTATCCACTGTGCCATCTAGCTACCCCTGAGGCCTCAAATTTGTCTTGCAGATTCTGGGGTTCAAATGATTTTTTTTCCCAAAGCCACACAGATAATGAGCATCAGTGGCAGGATTTGAAACAAGGTAATCTGCATTTATAGCCACAGAACTTTCCACTATACATCAGCCACCAGTTTATACTTGACAAATACCTGCAAGCTGCAGCATCACCTAGATAGGTTTGTCTGTGATGTCATCTGGGGCCTGAGAGCTTATTGACCTCTCAGCTGCAATCCCTCTTTTATACAGAGGTTTAAGGGCTGAAATGAGCTGAACAAATCAGAGCTGTGGGGAGAAAGCCAACTAGGACTTCCAGACCCTGGGATAAGAAGATTAGTAGCCCTAGGGCCACAAATAATCATTAATCTTAAGACCCCACTCCAGGTTGAAACATTTACCAAAAAAACCTAAGACTTTAACATAAAAGAATGAACTAAGAAATTTCTAAGGTTCCTTGCAAACTCTTGCCTCTTAAACTTAAAGTGGAAGTGAAAAAGTTAAAGACAATTTTACCAGTGTGTTGGCTTCATGGCAACAGACAAAGAGTTCTATATAGCCTAACCCAGTCAGTCTCTGTCTCTCTCTCTTATTTATTTTTTGTTTTGTTTTATTTGTGTGTGTGTGTGTGTGTGTGTGTGTGTGCACATGCACGCACATACATACACTCTGAAGCTTCTTCCAAACTGAACCATTTGGGTTCCTTCTACTATCTACTATCCCAATTTACTTTTTTAAGTCCCATTTTGTCACTGTTTCCTTCAGGCCTATCCTATTTCATCAATTCCTTTGTTTACCCATTTTGTATTTCCTTTGTTCACTCATTTATATTTCCTTTGTCCTACATCCTTATTCATTAGATATTTCATGGGTAGGATAAGATTTACTTCTGTATTTTATAGGACAGTACCAATTTTTAATATGTTGTCCCATTCACAACTGGAAGGAAGGAGGGAAAGAAGAAAGAAAAAAAGGAAAGAATAAGGGAATAAAGAAATATTTCAATTTTTGGTTTTCAAAATATGGCCACTCTGCCAATGGCCACACTTTTTCCTCCTGAGAATTTGTTCTTGCTATGCCTTTGAAGTAAATATATCTTTGTTAAAGCTACCATGACTATTAAGTAGTTAAATGGAACTAGGGTGCAGGGAACCATTAAAGTAGAAGAATACAATTAGTGGAGGTTTCAGCCAGTGGCAGAGACCAGACTCAGCTTTAATGGAGGAGTGAAATGTGGAATAACTGACCTTCAATTAGAGTCATTGTTATATTAAACAAGTTAGTGTAGCTCATATATTCAATGAACCCTATTTGTATAACCAGGCTTATGCTACTTGGAACCATTAATGATAGGAAAAAATAATAATTACTTTGAATATAGCTATGATAAAACAATTCAAACTGAGGTAAAAATAAGGCTTATGAGCTCCTGGCAGTATCCTTAACTTTACTAGATGTATAACAACTACTTTGGCCAGCCAATGGCTGTTTCTCTAATTCTATCCTTTCTGATGCAAAACTTGATAATGAAAAGAGTAAAAGGGTATAGATGTTTATTTGCATTTTGTTTAGGGCTTTAACACCTCATTATCTCTGTTATCTGTCCCATACCTTCTGTAATTTCATCAGCTGTGTTGGGTGGAATTAAAACAAACAAATAATATTTAAGGAAGGCATTATAATAATGGAATTATAGTCACTGTGATAATAAGGTTAGGGAACATACACTTGAGGGGAAAAAAATATCTTTCAGGTCCTTCAAATGTCACCACTTAAGCAAATGGGCATGTAGAAAGCCAGCTCTATTATCATAACTATGAAAAACTATCAAAACTACCACCTACAAAGAGGTCCTCTACTTATCAATTAGCTAATGAAAGAGGTGCTGCAACCATAGACATTTTTCTTACCCCCAGGGAACTCCTAAACTGTATTTCCTTTGAAGGATAAATGATTTGGATAAATATAGGATACTAAGAATGTAAAAGATTTCATGGGCAAAGGATAAAGCTGAGTGCTTTTAGTCCAGTTATAGATTTTTTTATATTTTTTTTCATATTAGAGTCCTTTTAATCCAGAGAAAATGGAATTCTTATTGGATATTTATTAGATCTCTAGAGAAAAGGGAAGATCCTTTAGAAGTTAATATATCTGTCTGTTCATGTCAAGTTATTTGTTTTAATTCTGAATATATTAGTAAAAAATAGAAAATTTTCTTCCATTTAGCATTGTTTATATTTATTAGAGATTCAAATTAATTAACAAATAAGTCCTTCCACATACTCTGGGGGCACATAATACAAGTGACAAGTTTAGTATCCCAAATCTGTATTTGAATCATGATGTAGTAAAAAGAGTGCTAATTTTGGAGTCAGATGACATGTATTCAAATCAAAGCAAGAGTGGAGAAAATTATCCTGCAAAAAAAGGCATGCAAGGATTTGGTTGAAAGAGGGAAGAACATATATATGTATGTATGTGTATGTGCATATGAATAAACACACACTCAGTTGGGTATAGAAATCTATTCCATTTAAAAGGAAAGTATCAGGTGTAGGGTATAAGAGAAAGAGGAAAATGATAAAAGGGAAGGCAGATTAAGGAAAGCAATGGTCAGAAGCAAAAGAGATTTTTGAGAAGGGACAGGAGAGAGAGAGAGAGAGAGAGAGAGAGAGAGAGAGAGAGAGGAGAGAGAAGGTAAATAGAAGAAAATAGGATGGAGGGAAATACACAGTTAATAATCACAACTGTGAATGTGAATGGGATGAACTCACCCATAAAATGGAAGCAGATAGCTGAATTAGAAATACGATTCAGCAATATGTTGCTTATAAGAGATATACTTGAAACAGAAAGACACACAAAGAGTTAAAATAAGGGGCTAGAATAGAATCTATTATTATTCAATTGAGATTAAAAAAAATGGTACCAATCATGACCTCAGACAAAACAACATAAAAAATCGACCTAATTAAAAGAGATAATCAGGTATTTGTTGAGGCTGGAGCCAAGATGGCAGAGTGAAAGCAATGACTTGCTTGAGCTCTCCCCCAAACCCCTCCAAATACCTGTATAAAAATGGCTCTAAACAAATTCTAAGGCACCAGAACCCACAAAAAGACAGAGTGAAACAAATTTACAGCCCAAGACAACCTGGATGGTTGATCAGAAAGGTATATCGTGCCGGGCTGGGAGAGGAGCGCAGTTTGTCGTGGTCATGCAGGCCACAGCAAGCCTGGAGCAGGCCTCAGAGGACTGAATCACAGGCAGCTGTGGTGGTTTCCAGACTTCGCAATCCACAAAAGGCAAAGACAACTTAGAAGGTCAGTGAGAAAAGTCTGTTTCTGCAGTGAGAGAGCAGCTAGGTCTCAACCTCAAGTCCAGAGTGTGCCCCAGGGCAGCGGCTGCCTCCTGAACTTCCAGCCCACAGCCTGAGGGTGAATTGAGTGGCTGATCAGAGAGGGATAGCAGGAATCTCTTTGCCTGTGCTGAGGCAAGAATCTCTTGCTTTGCCCATGTTTGGATCTGGGTCACAGTCTTGAAGGGCAGTCCTGGGATGAGGAGGAGCACTGACATGGTGGAGCTTGTAGTGGCAGTGGAGAGGAAACACCTCACCCCTTATCATACCACTTGGGAAGAACTGAAAATTTACAGGTCCCTAGAAGTATCTCTGAAAACAGCTGTACAAACCCCCGAAGCTTGGAACAGTACATTCTTCACATTGGAAGCAGACTCTTACCTTAACAAAGAGTTTAAAACCCAAATAATTGGCCAGGATCATGAGTAAGCAGTACAAAAAGAGTCAGACTATATTATCTTACTTTGGTGACAAAGAAGATCAAAACATACAACCAGAAGAAGACAACAAAGTCAAAGCTCCTACATCCAAAACTTCCAAGAAAAATATGAATCAGTCCCAGGCCTTGAAAGAGTTCAAAAGGGATTTTGAGAAGCAAGTAAGAGAAGTAAAGAAAAAACTAGGAAGAGAAATGAGAGTGATGCAAAGCAAATTAACAGCTTGCTAAAGGAGACCCAAAAAAATACTGAAGAAAATAACACCTTAAAAAATAGCCTAACCCAAATGCCAAAAGAGGTCCAAAAAGCCAATGAGGAGAAGAATGCCCTAAAAAGCAAAATTGGACAAATGGAAAAGGAAGTCCAAAAGCTTACTGAAGAAAATACTTCCTTAAAAATTAGAATACAGCAATTGGAAGCTAGTGACTCTATGAGAAATCAAGACACAGTGAAACAAATCCAAAAAAAATGAAAAGTTAGAAAACAATGTGAATTATCTCATTGGAAAAACAACTGGCTTGGAAAATAGATCCTGGAGAGAGAATTTTAAAATTATTGGACTATCTTAAAGCCATGATCAAAAAAGAGCCTAGACATGGATCATCTTTCAAGAAATTATCAAGGAAAACTGCCTTGATATTTTAGAACCTGAGGACAAAATAGAAATTGAAAGAATCCACTGATCTCCTCCTGAAAGAGATCCCCGAAGGAAAACTCCTAGGAATATTGTAGCAAAATTCCAGAGTTTCCAGGTCATGGAGAAAATATTGCAAGCAGCCAGAAAGAAACAATTCAAGTATTGTGGAAACACAATCAGGATAACACAAGATTTAGCAGCTTCTACATTAAGGGTCTGGAGGGCATGGAGTATGATATTCCAGAGGGCAAAGGAGATAGGATTACAACCAAGAATCACCTACCCAGAAAAACTGTGTATAATCCTTCAGGGGAAAAAATGATCATTCAGTGAAATAGAGGACTTTCAAGCATTCTTGATGACAAGACCAGAGCTGAATAGAAAATTTGACTTTCAAATACAAGACTCAAGTGGAACATGAAGAGGTAAACAGGAAAGAGAAATCATAAGAGACTTATTAAAGTTGAACTGTTTACATTCCCGCATGGAAAGATGATATTTGTAACTCACGAGACCTTTGTCAGTATTAGGGTAGTTGGAGGGAAAAAAAATTATATGTAGATAGATAGATAGATAGATAGATAGATAGATAGATAGATAGATAGATAGATAGATAGATGGATAGAGGGCACAGGGTGAGTTGAAGATGAAGGGGTCATATCTGGAGAATAAAATTAAGGGGTGAGAGAGGATTATACTAGGAGAAGGAGAAAGGGAGAGGTAGAATGGGGTAAATTATCTCACCAAAAAACCAGAAAAGAAAAGGCTCTTAAAGTGGAGGGGAAATGGGGGAAGGTGAGAGGGAATGAGTGAATCTTATTCTCATAGATTGTGACTTAAGGAGGGAAGAACATACACACTCAATTGGGTATGGAAATCTATCTTACCCTACAGGAAAACGGGGGTGGGGGGGAAAGAGGGGACAAGAGAGTAGGGGGATGATAGAGAGGAAGGCAGATTGGGAAAGGGAGTAATCAGAAGCAAATACTGCTGAGGAGGGACGGGGTCAAAAGAAAGAATAGAATAAATGGGGGAGGGCAGGATAGGATTAAGGGAAATAGAGTTAGTTTTTCACAGCATGTCTACTATGGAAATGTTTTGCATAACTGAACATCTATAACCTATATTGAGTTGCTTGCCTTTTCAATGAGGGTGGGTGGGGAGGGAGAGAGGGAGAAAATTTGGAACCCAAAGTTTTAAAAACACATGTTTAAAAAAATGTTTTCACATGCAACTGGGAAATAAAAAATACAGGAAATGGGGTATAGAAATCTATCCTGCCCTACAGGAAAATAGAAGGGGAAAGGAATAAGAGAAGGGGGGGAGAGATAGAAGGGAAGGCAGACTAGGGGAAGTGGTATTCAGAATGCATGCCATCTTGAAGGGGGAAGGGGCAAGATGGGGTGAAAATTTGGAACTCAAAATCTTGTGGAAGTAAATGTTGAAAACTAAAAATAAATAAATTTATTAATAAAAATAAATAAAGATAATCAAGGAAAGAATATCTTGTTAAAAGATAAAAGATATATCTTATTAAAGGATCGACAGCAAAATAATGTCACAAATTTTTGTAACAATTTTCTCCAATAAAGAAGTAATTTCTCAAATAAGACAGGAAACTGAGTCAAATACTGATAAATAGAATATGTATAGAATGGTTTTACACACACATATACATATGTATGTGTACATATTTGTATCTAATGGTAGCTGTCTCTAGGTCAAGGGAAAAGCAAAGGAAAAAAGGGGAAACAAGAAAGTTACACGATAGTTTTATTATATATCAAAAAGGAATAGCAAGTGCTACCTAATAGATTTGCATTTTCATGTACAATCATCTTTTTTATTCTATTCTACTTTGTTGTGGAAATGCTTGTTTTATTTTTTTAACTTCAGAATAAAATAAATAAAATTTTAGAAGATAAGAGCCATTCCCCAATGTGATAAATGGTCAAAGTATTCAGAAGAGAGTCAAAGCTATCTATAATCATATTAAAATGTTCTAAATTATTATTGATTAGAGAAATGCAAATTAAAACAACTCCAAGGTACCACCTCACACTCATCAGGTTGGTTAACCTGACACAAAAGGATAATGATGAATGCTAGAGGGGATGTGGAAAAATAGAGACAATAATGCACTCTTGGTGGAGTTGGTGCTGCCAACATCTTCTTGCTTAAAACCTTTAGGTTTTTTCTAGTTCATTTAGGAAAAAAACCTGAAAACTGCCTCTACTGAGAGACCTTTCATTTCCATAGCAGAAAATTATCAATGCTAGGTGCCAAGCTGTTTATAACAAAGGGAAGGATAATTCCAGCTGTTTAACACTTAGTTTAAGCTTAGTCTTTTCTTCATAGTCTTCTTCCTGGCATAGGACTTGGTTACTTTGGTTACTTCCGCCTAGCTTTTCATGACTGTTTGATATATTTCAGGAATTTCTTTATCTTGGAAAGATAGATTGTAATGGTTTTTTTTTTAACAATTATCAAACCGTTTTGAGGGTTTAGGGGCCCCAATTTTAAACCCCAATTCTCTGATCTGACCCATGTAGATAAATTAACATAGAAAAGATAAAAGATCACACCACTCCCAATGGATGGTATCACTGTCTATGCTAGCTTTTCATTCGCATTCCAGGTCCTTTAGTAAGTACATATGGACATTCAAAGTCTGAAATCAGCTATGCCTTGTACCTTTACATCAACAATGGTAATTTCATATTATTAGAGTATACAATTAAATTTCCTGAATTTTCAAGTGTCTTCCAAAAAGGAAGAGAGTAGAAGGAGAGTACCAAGAAAGTATAAGCATAATGAGTAAGTCACTTTTTCACTCTGAAATTTCAATAATTTTGTAAAATCACATTCTCTCTTGTCTCCTCTCATCAAAAGATGGAAAGAAAGGACATGTAATACAAATGTTTTCCTTTTTATTTAACTGTGCTAACTGAAGTTGACTTTTCTAATTATTTTCAGGGAAGAAGTTCGTCCCTTTAGTATCTTTGTTGCAAAGAAATGAGCAAGATGTATAGCAAAAAGAACATTGAATCTAGAGTCAGATAACACAGGTTCAAATTCTGGCTCACTATTTAGTATGTTTGTGACTGAAATTGTCTACTTGTGAACCTCTCTGAGGCTCAGTTCCTTCCTTTGTAAAATGAATGAGTAGGACACATGGACCCTAAAGTCCTTTTTCTCTGTACATTTAAGAGCCTGTGTGTCTATAAAGCACTATATAATGACAGAATAAGATAGCCAGCTCTGGGACAAAAACATTTATAGGGACAAAGAAGGTGTTAATTCCTCTTTATGTAGCCTTCTGAAAGCAATATGTTAGGTTATGTGCTGGTTTTTAAAATGGCACCAATTCCTTAGAGTTTACATAGAAATGTAATTGAACCTGCTAGTTTCAAAGGTTTGATAGAAAGGCATTAAAGGATATAATTTTGAGAATTCAGGGTAGAAAATATAAAAAAGAAAGGAAAAAGTTATAGCTGTCTGTAAAACTTTTAAGGCAATAACACAGAGGGGAAACAGTTATTTAAGTTTATTAAGGGAAGCATTATAGCAAGAATAATTATCTGAAATAATAATAAGGAAATTTAAAATGAAGTCTTTGATAATGATCAATATGTTGACAGGAACTTTCAAGTAAATCTGTGTGTTTAAACTAAACAGATTTTAACTCTATTTCTAACTCTTGCTAGGAAGTCTGTTGAAGCTAGTGCCTGTGTTGCTCAGCCCTGGAATGAGTGCTTATTGGAATAAGTCATTTTTAAAAACTATGATTTGTGTCTCTTTGACATCAGGACCAATGTAGGCATTACCTATCTTCTGGAATGTTTGCAAGGTACAGTGCTCATAGTTTTCTGGATTGAAAGTATGTTCAAAGAAGTTCTTTCCTTGTTTTTCTTTTCTTTTTGTTTCAACTTTTCTACTCAAAGGAAATTGTTGGACAAAAAAGAAAGAAAAAAAAAATCCCAATTAGGCACTTGTGTCAGTAATCATATGACTATAAAAGCAAGCCTTGACAACATTTTTGGTTTAGCCCACATCTGCAACTCATTCTTTTGTGAATAAAGTCTACAGGGCTCTTAACTCCACACCTCATGATAGCATTTTTTACCTCTGCACAAAGCTAAATGCTAAATTGTACCTGACTTTGCTATAAGCTTACTTTTCAGTCAGCTAATGTTACTTTATCATTTTTAGTCACATTTATTTTATTCTAGATTCACATGATGCATGTAATATACATATGAATGGGAAGAGTGATTAAATGTGAATACATTTGACTTCCTAAAATTATGTTTGAAAATATTTTCAATACAAAAATACTATTAGCCTCAATACCCTAGCCATTTTAAGAAAAAGATGGGAGGAGTGGGAGAGAAAAGGAGAAAAGGAAAGAGAGAAAGAGGAAAGGAAGAAGGGGAAATGTAGAGAGGGAAGACAGAGACAGAGAGACAGAGAGAATGAGAGAGGGAGAGAGAATTAATTGAAAGTAAAATAGGAAAAGAGAAAATTTTCACACAACTCCTCCAAAAATATTTATAATAATTAGTAAGCCTTGAAACTAGAGCTTATTTAAATTAGAAGCCTTGGCCTTTATTCAGTGAAACCCAATCATATCTTTACCAGCATAAGGGAAAGGTTATGCTTTAATTTGATACGTTCTTTTGAATTCAATTAAGTAATATATAAATGTGCTTTCTCATATTAATTTTCTCATGAAAAGCACATTTTTTTTACTTTGAAGACAAGAAAGATATTAGTGCAGCAGTCAAATTCATAATTTTTTTATTTCTGAGTTGAATTAAATGCAAAAATAAATTTGGTAGTGTTCACTAAATAACATTAGCAATATATGATCAGCTTGTCTGGGAAATAAGAACTAGTGATTGAAATTATATTAATGAGAACAGCTTTGCTAATGTTAGGGTCACTGAAAGTAGAAAGAGTCATTAGGAAACACCTAACCGTTGTACCATTCATCTTCAATTAACTAGTGAAAAATAGAGTACAATGGAACAAATTCCTTTTTAAAGTATACACTTCTAAAGTATTCTATAATGTAGATTGTGCTATAAGATCTATAATGAAATAATGGAACTCAGCACATTACTGATTTGCTAATTGAGATTGGATGTCCATCTGAAATAAAAGGAAGTTTTGGAGGGAGTTACGGAATGGAACACTATCAAGATTTTAAAATAATGCTATGGGCTGTGCTGATATAAATCAGGCATAGGAGGTCAAGAAGAATTTTTTTTCTGTGAATCTTAAGAAGTAAAGACAAATTACTTCAAACATTGAAATGAGTCCTTTACTTAATAACCAGTGCATTAGTGTGACAAGTTACCAAAGACATTTAGGGAAGGGTGTGAGAATATTTTAATACCTTTTAAAAAGCAATAAACACTTTTTTTTAAAAAAGTGACACAGGGCCTATAAAATGCCACATAAACTTGAAATCACTCTAGAAATTGGTTATTACTATTATCCACCTATGTCAGTGATGTTCTAGTTCCATTCCATTTCGGTACTTGGATGCAGATAGTCATTGGCTATCTATGATGCACTTTAAAATAATCTGATGGGTACCTTTTCAGTCACCTGATATTAAAGTAAGTTTCAGGCTAGGGGAGAATTACATATGATATCAATGACTAATAATCATTTCTAAGTAAATTTCAATAGAGCTCCATGTGCTTTTTTCCTTTATCCACCTCTAAATTGGAGGAAATTTGGAGGTTCTCTCTCACTTAATGAGGCATAGATGAGTATGTGTCTAATCACCACCTTTCACAATCTCCAATTAACAACAGATGTATCATTAGGCCTTTGACCTTATGGCCTAACTGAGAATTTATGAATAATAAATCAAATACAGATTGGTTACAGACACTAAAGAAAAAAATGCTGATACTTATTGGTTGAGTTCAAATGATCACATGTAACCTAAACTAAAATCAAACAGCAATCTATCGATAATTGTATGTAGCACTTTTTTTTTCTAAAGAAATATTTTCATGGGAATTTGTGTTTGTGGTCAAACTCAGAGTAAACTTTGCTAGTATGGAGACATGGAAATTTTCAGTTTTGTGAATCTTATGATTAGTTGATACAGTTTTCTAATGACGAATGAAGAAAAGAGAGAAAAAAAGCTATTTTGCATATGTCCGGTCTTTGATTCTCACTTCTATGACCCTGTTCAACTATGAAAGGTATGGAAAAGCCTTGATTGTACCTAACACCATTGCCAGCTAAAATTCACCATCAGAAAGCACAGGCTTTGGGCTTCTGATTTTGAAGTTATGGAGCTTTTCCTCTTAATGAGGAAAAGCACACAGTAATCTTAAGAGAAATGTGCTCTCCCCTTTTTTGTTAGCAGAGAAAATTTGAAACTAGTGCTTATCTGAAAACTGCATATCAGTTATTACAGATCAAATTGAAGGGATCCCAAAGTTTTCTAAATAATTCTTTTTTTCTAAGTGTTAAATTGTGCAACTCAATTATTTCCAATCCATAATAACAAAGAGTCCCTCTGAGGATTTTCATTCCCACAAATTAGATGGTAAACCAAAAGCACATTGATAACAACCTTTTCTAGTAGGAAGGCAAAATGAAATCACAATATCCTTATCCAGTGAGAAGTCAATGGGCACTGTTATTAGGGTCTGTATTGTAATTTGCATGGAAGCATTCAGCTTTATCTTTCAGTGAATTGTAATTTAAATTCTTTATATTTTGTGGGTGAGTTTGGTCTTTGGAAAATTGAAGGTTTAAAAATAGGTAAAGAACTTTGGAGATGATTTGAGGGTCTGTGCAGAATTTAAAAATGAGCATTTTTGTTTTCAGAACTTGTGCTGAAAGAACTTCCTTAAGGTTTTGTGGGCATCTAAATTATCTGCAGTGAATTTCTTAGTGTAACTTTCTATGCTTCATCATTTAAACTTAAGCCAGATATAATTGTAGTTATTCAGGTGTATTTGTAGACTTCAGCAAAACTTTCAAATTTAGAATTAAACATATACACACACATATGTGTATATGCATGTGTGTGTTATTCTTGTTCTAGTATAGTTTAATGGCTATACTAAGGTTGAGTTATTTACAAGACATATATATTGGTAACATGAACCTGGTATTCAGATAAGAAATTAGGACGGATTGTGTCTGTATATCTATATTTGCATATGTATGTGCATATATGTGTGTATATGCATATACCTACAAACACACTCATAGATAGCTCCAATTGAATAGGGGAGTTAGATCTGAGTAGAGATGATACAAATAACAAATTTATATAGCCAGGGCTAACCTCTATTCTGAACTCAAGTACTATGTTACCCACTGTCTGCTAGATCCCTATACTTGGATTTTCCATAGGCATCTCAAACTCAACATATCCAAACAGAAATTATTATATGTACATTTTTTTACCATCTTTCCTCCAAACTAACCCATTTCTGTTTCTCATAATAAAACCATTTCAGATTCACTATTTCAAAATCATCCTTGACATTTCCCTTTCCTTCAACTCTCATATTCAAAGATTTGCCAGGGCTTGATAATTCTATCTACACAAAATCTTGCATATATACCCTTATCATTCATACAGTCTCTAATATAACTGTCTTATGGCCACTCTTAAACTGGCTGCCTTATGAGGGAGACTAGACTAGCATCCTCTAAACAACTAAAGACCCTGGGGGTGGTATTTTTTTCTCAGCTTGGAAAGAGAGTATCCTATTGCAGTATAAGAAGTGAAAAATGGAGTTTTCCTCTACTGGAGCAGTTTCTTTTTTTTAATTTCTCATAAGAAACACAAAAGAAAAGAGGGAGTTTGCATAGCATAATAGCAGGCAAAAGTGGCGATGCCAGATGAAGCATTCCTCTCAGGAGATTGACTTTAAGCCCTATGAAAGCTAAAGCATTTTCCTATTCCTGGCTCAAAACTCTACTTATTGGTAGAATCCAGCAGCCAGTGAATGAATTCTGATTTTTCAGTGAAACCACTGGAACAATGGTGAATCTATTCCACTCTCTGCTTCTTCCTTTTGTTTCATTGCCATGTGCAACAGGTAGCTGGTACATTATTATGGATTTCTTTGCTATTTTATAATTTTGCTTACTAGTTATCTACACTTTCAACAATGGTTTGATAAAAAAACATAATTTTATTCACATCCTAATAAATCTGTGTTTTGCTATAGAAAATATGAGAAAAAGAAGGGAAACTTAGACATAATTAATTATGCCAAATTCAACCAGAGAAATTAGGTACGCAATCAACAGAATGCCTTCAGGCTCAGAGAATTTTATGAGTTTTCTCTCTCTCCTCTCTCTCTCTCTCTCTCTCTCTCTCTCTCTCTCTCTCTCTCTCTCCCTGTGTGTGTGTGTGTGTGTGTGTGTGTGTGTGTGTTTAAGTTGTACAGAGAAAGTAAGCTATATAGGCTCTATAGAACTGGGACATCTGCTCTCTTAAGTTAATATCATTATCAGGAAAGACTAGTTACTTTACACCAAGAACCTTTGGGTTTTCTTCTATTCACTGAAAAGAAAGGAGTGAAAAGGGAAAAGAGACCTCAAGAGAATGTCATGCCTTGAGTCAGCCACAAAGAGTGCACAGGCACATTCAATTCTCTTTGTTTTCCTGGATGGGAGTGAGTGTGAAAAATGCTCCTCATCTATATTGCCCTCCACAGTGAACTCATCACCTCTTGCCTGGAGTATTATAATAGGCTTCAAACTGGACTCCCAGTTTCTAGTCTCTCCTATCTCCAGTCCATCTTCCTCAGTTTGATATACATATTTTTCCCCAACATATTGCTCTGACTCAAACATCTTCAACTTCTCCTTATTGTGTCTGATACAAAATACCAGAGCCTGGCAGGTAAAACTTCACACAATTTGGCTTTTACTTACTTTCTCATTCTCTTTCAAGCACAATCTATTCTAGTAAAACTGACCTGTGAATTGTTCCCTATATTCAACACTCTATCCTTCCTGTTGATCATGCACTCTCTACAACTCCATTTCATCAAATCCCTCATTTCCTTCAAAAAACAGCTCAAGTGCCTCCTTCTACTTCTAAATGAGACTCTTCCTCATCCCCCTAGGTATAACCATTTTCTTCCTCTTGATATTTAATTCTATATACTTGGGAGGTATTTACTCGAGTGCATTTTGCATCTTTCCTAACCCCCAGAAGAAGTAAGCTCTTTTTACTTTTACCTGTCTCCCTCATGTGTATATCACAGTGCCTGGCCTAGACCAAGAACATAGTAAATGCTTGTTTTTTACTTACTTGTTGATCTACTACAGTTCCTTAAATATAGAAGGTACTTAACATTTATTTGTTATATTGAACCCATTAGAGCTGATGAAATCACCGAGTGAGACAGTGTAAAGAAAAAAAGAATGTCCAGGACAGAGTACTGGGGGATACCCACACTTAAGGTGGGTTTGAAAATGGGAATGAGCCAGCAAAAGAGAAGGAGCAGAAATGGTCAGACAAACAAGAGGAAAACCAAGAGAGATGATTATCATAAAAAACAAGAAAGGATAATTTTGTTTGTTTGTTTTTTTCAGAAGAATCTTCACAGAGGCAAGCATATGGCAGAATTAGGGAGCAATGAGTAAAAGAGTAAAGTGTAGACAAGAAGATATTCGAAGAGAGAGAGAAAATGAGTGAGAGAGACAGAGACAGAGATAGACAGACAGAGAGACAGAGACAGAGAAAGACAGAGACAGAGATGGGGAAGGGAGAGAGACAGAGAGACATAGAGAAACAATCAGAAAGAGGTGGTGAGGATGATGTTGTAGACTTCAAGAGTTAATGCTTAGAAAAATGCAAACTTAGGATCTTGAGGAAAACTAGAAATATTGTTTAGAATTTCCTGGGTTTGGTGTGAAGAAAATATCTGTTCATAATCTGGATCTCTTTTTAGTTGATGGATCCATGAAGTGCCAGAGGCAAATAAAGTTTCTACTTCAGTTCCTCTATATTTTGCCATTTTTAAAATGTCTCTTCTAAATTAAAAAAAAATAAGAACATATGTTTTACCCTATCTCCATGACACAAGTCATATTTTCCTTGTTGATAAAAATGAAAGGAACATCCCAATTTACCCAAAGAAAGGTGGCACTTATGGCATCTCTAAACAGAGATTTCATCAACATTAAACAATAGTTTAATTAATGGAAAAATGTGTTTTCATAGATTCTAAACAGATCCAAAAGAAGATCACCAGCAGACTCTGAATTGAAATAATATCTTCATCTGGGGAAACAGAATGCTTTTATTATTCTAAACTGCCTGTTTTGCATCACAGTGCAATCCCATGTTTTGTTTCCATTTTTGCCATTCTTCTTCTTTTTAATGTAGAAACAAAACCACCAAGATAAATGAAATAAGAAAAAAAACTACTAATATGGGCCAAATGCAGCCTACAGATGATAACTTTTTTTTTACCCTTATATTAACTGCAAATAGTTTTGTTACTTTTCACTCAAGTCCCCAAATATAGGAATTGTCCACATTAACAACTGCTCCCTAAGAGTAGTAGAAAGAGTAAAAGTGATCTCTATAGAAATAAGACTAGTAAACATCCGTACTACCAGTATATGTGAGACTAAATGTTCCTGTAATACAGTGGCAACAAGGTATGGGGCAAGGTACCACTTTTATTTCCTTAGTTTGTCAATCTTAAATGAAGGAATTGTGTCATATGATCTCTAATTATAGATTTCTATGATTCAACAAGTGTCCCAACTTAGTTTTTTATGGCCTTTGCCATATTTATTTTGATTTTTTTTTGTTTCTGGGTTTTTAGCTGTGTTGTGGAAAGCCAGGGTCATGAGATAAGTGACTTCTATATAAATGAGGCATTACTATATATGTAGCTGAAATAGCATGCTTAATAATTTTATTTTGTTTTTATTCAAACTAATTAGAGCTGTAGCAATTCTATTAGGGATGGGCAGCTTTTTTTTTTAGTTCTGGTCTTTCTCAGCCATGTTTCATTCTTTGTTGCTAACATGTTCACCTTTCAATTTTCTAAAATTATCCAATAAGAGGTTAATTATTCTTAGTATAATTTCACTTACACAGATTCCCAAGATTAAAGCTCCTCTTCTGAAACACACTGTGTGACCATGGGCAAGTCACTTAATGTCTCAATGCTCTAGACAACTATCTGAGGTTGTACTTTATGGCTTACCTATTGATCTATCTCACTAGAAAATATAGCAGGAGTTCCCTACAACAATGAAATCACAGATCTGCATCACATACCATCCCTACCCCAGAACAAGCCACAGATTCCAATGAATATGATGCAAAAATATTACAGATTCAAGAGAAAGAAAATACTAGATATATTTTAGTCCTACAGCTGGATTTTTATTAAATCCCTCTTGCTTAATTTTTGGGTCTGGGAATATGATTCAGTACTTAATTTCCAGGCTGTTTGGATGAGCCCAGGGTCTGAAAGTAATTAATCCTGGTCAAGAAGAAATTGCTCATGATGATATTCAGATTAATTCAAATGCTTCATTACTATGACACTAATAATGGTGAAAATTTCCCTATTTTGTGGGTCCATGTAAATATGTTTGTATGTATATATGGAAATGTGTGTATGTATATTGTCCTTCATTAGGTATGTTAAAACACATAGTGTAGACAACTAAGAACTGAAGAGAAAAAAAAACATTAAACTAAACCTTGACCTTTGTTAAATAAATCAAAAGTTTCAATTTGAATTATACTGATCTAGACAGCAAATAGTTTGGAATTACTCTGATTTAGTGAGACTATCTATATATTTGGGAGGGGAAAAAAACAACTGAAAAAAGCATCTTTGCATGAACAGATCCATTGTCTCACTGCTCATGGGCATGTCCAAAGCCATCCTACATAGTTCTAAAGGATCTGGGGCCTTTTGTAATATTGAATCATTTGCTGGATTTAATCAAAGAAAGGCTTAACATCCTAAACTTGTCATTTGGTAAAATTACCTAACCAATTATTTAAAACTTGAATCTTTAATGAAGAGGCTATTGGAATGAAAAGTGCTGCTTCAATGCACTCACCATAAGCAGAACCAACTAATGATATGTTTGATTAGGAGCATGAAAATGTCCCTAAATTTTGCATTCTTCAGGTTATAAGAAACAGTAGCTATTTCATGAACAAAATGCAATTTTACCACTATTTATTATGTGCCTACTATGTACAAAAGACTGTGATAGGCACTAAAATTTCAATGATAAAAATAAAATGGTCTTTATGAAGTTCTCCAAAAGCTTGCATTATATTGGGAGGATACAATTTGTATACAAGAGTGGATAAAAAGCACAGACAAAGTAATGCTACATAATTGCAAGAGGGAGAGAGTGCTAATAGTTGGTTAAAGTGTGGTAACAGGAAAGCTCTTGTGTAGGAGTTGGTATCTGGGCTACCTTTTGAAGGATTCTACTAGGTGAGGAGAGAGTTTATTTCAGATATGGAGGATCATTTTGTACACCTAGATCACAGATACATGAAGAATAGCTAGGAATCTAGTTTGTCTTAAAAAGAATGTGCTGAAGGATAATCACATAAAACAATCAAAAAGTATTTTTGAAGCATGTACTGTGTACTAGACATTTAGGACACACATGAAAAAGTGAGACAATCTCTGTCATCCCATGGGAGAATAAGACATACAACACAAAATGAGACTGGGAAGTTAGGCAGAAGCTAGAAATATTAGACTGAGAGTCTAATTTGATCCTAGAGCTAACAGACAGGGACAAAATTTGGTGATGAGGGGGAAGGGATTGATAAGGAAATTCCAAAAAGATAAATTAAGGAAAAGTAAAATGGTTCTGGGAAGATATCAGTGTGTTTAGAATGCAGTTCCCACCACCATCCCAATTACTAAAAAAACAAACAAAAACAAAAACAAAAAAGAATCTTTCCAATTCCGTAAGAACAACAACTAGAAGGTGAAAGTTGAAAATAAAGGTGAATCTCAAAGGTTAATTTATAAAGAAAAGATAACTGAAGACCAGCTCATCACAACTGAACCTTTTACTCCCAGACCTCCCCTCCAATATCATGCTTACTTGGGACCCTGGCCCAACACTTTCATGACTGATACCTTGCTCAGTTTAGAGACTAAAGAAAGTCAGTAACAGAGAAGAGAGCCCAGCTGGTCAAGGTAGAGAATAGGCTCAACCACAGAGGATTCTTCATCTCCTAATATCAGTGTCTCAAAGAGTCACCCTTATCACATGGAGGTCAGAGATTTCATAAAGCCTGTCAATATATGGTTTATATGACCGTACCTACAAAACATTCTTTACAGAAATAAAGAAAAAATAATTAAAGTGATATTGTTTGCCTGTGGTTGGAATCTATCATTATAAAAACAATTACATTAAATCAATTTCCAAACTTAACTTACAAAATAATTGATAATTAAGTAAAAATTTACAAATTATTGATACCTTATAGAAATAGGTAAAACTATAAAAAATGTCTAGAGGTACGAAATCTTTATTACCTCAAGAAAAATAGTTGAAGGGAGAAGTATGGATCAAAAGGACTTAATATGTCCAATTATCAAACTACATTATAAAGTAGTAATCATCACAAATATTTGGAATCTATCCAAAGAGAAAAAAATTGATCAGGAGAACAAACTCGATAAAAGAAATGGAAAGAATTAATGTTCATAGCCCAAATGTGAAAAATCCAATAAAATATTTGATGAAGGACTCCTAGTTTGAAAAGAACTAATGGACAAACAGGAAAGTAATTTCACAAAAAATAAGTCTAGACCCATCTTACACCATCTTATCACATCTTACCACAATAAGCTAAAGATTGACACATAAATAAAAATGATAACAGAATCAAAAAACAAACAAACAATAACTCATCTATGGCTTGTAAGGTTGGATGGAGATGGGGGTGGGGGTAATTCTCTAGACAAGGGAAAAAAAGTGATCACAAGATACAAAATATACCGGTTTAGTTACTTTTACATGAAGAAAACCAATGAATAAAGAATATGAATTGATGCACCAAATACCATTCTAAGCAGTAAGGATATAAATAGAAAAGAAGATCTCAAGAAGCTCACTTTATAATTATGAGAATCAACACATATAAGGGTGCACATCTATAGATAAGATGGCAAAATTCAAGGTCTTTAATGTACACTGGCAGTACAGAGAAAAGGCTGAGCAGGGGAGTTGCTAATCTGGAGGGCATAACGTCCTGTCAAATGGTAAATTTCATGGAATCTGGGTAATGATAAATCCAGTGTGCAATAGTAGAGCAAATGATAAGTAAGGCCTTTTGGTCCATCACCTCACCAGAAGGATTTTAATTGGTGATTCCTTCTCCATCCAATCAGTTTGAGAAGCCATGTCCTTATTCCACAACTAATGGGCAAAAAAGTTTCCAAGAGAATGGATCTCAAACCAAGAGGGGAATGGGAAGGATCCACCAACAGTCCAAAGGGGTTAAACAGCACCTGATGGGAAGTGGGCAATGGGGCTGGAACTGGGTAGAGAGCAGTCTCAGCTCTCCAAGGTAGTTGCTCCTGGTAGGGAGATCCCAACAAGTATGTGTATTTATATGTATGTGTATATGTGATCAAAGACATGACAGAATCTTTAGATTATAAGGGACCATAGAGCTCTCTAATCTCTGTTTCAATGCAAAAATTCCTTCTACAATAATCTTGACAGGTGTATCTCATGATACTACTCGAGTATTTCCAGTTACAAATAATTTAATTCCTCCCAAAAGAACATATTCCATTTTGGGGTAGCTATATATATTTTGAGGTATTTTTCACATTGATAAATAAATGCCCCTTTCTATATTTTTCACCTGTAATTCCTAGTTCTCTGAAGACACTTTTGTTCATTTGTTTATTGTTGTTTAATTATTGTTCAGTCGTGTCTGACTGAGACTCCTTTTGGGGTTTTTCTTGGCAAAGATACTGGAGCAGTTTGCCATGTCCTTCTCTATCTCATTTTGTAGATGTGGAAATTGAGGCATACAGTGTTAAGTAACTTGTCCAGGGTCATACAGTTAGTGTCTGAGGCTAGATTTGAATTCAGGTCTTCCTGACTCCAGGCCTGGCATTCTATCTGATGTACCATCTTGCTTCCCTTCTGAAGCCACATAGTGTAATTCTAATTCCTCTTCCACAGAGAAGTCCTTCAAATATTTAAAGCATTAATAACATCTTTCATACATTTTCTCTTTATGAAGTCAGTGGTAGCTTGTTAGATTCTGGCATGCCAGAAGGCTTCTCACTATGGACTTCAAAACTGACAGTCTAGACAATCTTCTCTTCTGGAAACAGCCTAAGCATGGAAAGTATTATCACCAGCAGGCTTGTCATTAAGGAAAACAACTCACAGTTTTACATTGACTTATCTTTTTTTGTTGTACTGATGTCAGAATAGCAGAAAACGGGAGAAAGTATAAGAATTACACGGTATTTAGAACATCTATTTTAGAACAGAGAAGGAGGCCAGCATTTGTCACACTGAATGAGGGGGGTGAAGAACTTTTAAGAAAAACTTCACATAATTGAATGAAGTCAATATGTGGTTTAATATTTAATAAAATAGATGCAATAGGATTCATAGGAATAGAGTAAAAGTTACATGGGAAAAATTGTTCTGAAATAAGAAATGAGAGGTCAAAGACTTACTATACAGAAATTCTTTACAATTGTTTGTCACAATTAATCTCTTTAAGAAGGGAGTCATAAAATGTTAGGTATGGCAAACACACAATAACAACACCAAAAAACAGTAAAATTGACTGAATTCTCACAGAGAAGAAAGAACTTGTTAATGATAGGGCAGTGATTTCCCAGTCAGCTACCTAAGGAGAATTAGACTGCTAACTTTTTAGAGGAAAGAAAAAAAATCAATGCATAATTAGATGGAATAAAAATGAGAAAAGTAGTGAAATTGGGGCAACTCCAACTTTGTTTTTAATAAACTATTGAGTTTGAAAAATTGGAAATGGATAAAAGAACAGAAAATTATACAGATTATCACTGTTTTTTAAAACTTAGATAATCCCTTAGCCAGAAAATGTTTTATCTCCTTGATAAGCAGAGATATGGTATCCATGGACAACACCAACCCAGAATACGAACATATTCAAAAAACCTTTTAAAGAAGGATTTTCTCCTAGTTTTTTTTTTTCTTCCTATAGATTTAAAAATAAGTTAATATCCTATATGTCTATCTCTGAGTGTGTGTGTATGTGATTGGATGGATAGAGTTTGTAATGTATTCCACTGATCTAGTCCAAAATCTATTTGATGTTTCACATACACCTCTGTGCCACAACCCTGCTCCCACCAGATAAAAAGCTAATAAGATGATAAATGTTTTATAACACATTTTAACTTCGGTAGTGCATGGCTGCTTCTTTAGTGTTTTTTCTTCTTTTTTTTTCCCATTATGTCCCTGTTATTTTTTTCTCATTCTCTAGTCCTAATCAATTTCATTATGATTTCATCTATTTTTAAAGAAATTCCCTTAAATTCAATAGTCTATTAGACTGGTAATACAAAAAAAAAACAATTATTAAACACTTATTATATACCAAGCACAGAGCTAAGTACAGGGACACAGACACAAGTGAAGAAAATGACCCTAGCTTCTAGGAGTTTCAATTCATCTGGGAAGACAACATACTGGGGAATGATGCCCAGGAAGGAATGTTTTGGACAGGGAAGTTGAAGGATCAGGATTTTTGTCACTGATTGATATATACTTTCCAGAAACATTAGTTGATTTGATTACTGTTTACAGGGATAGATTTGGGAAGAAGGGATGGAGAGAGGAGAGTAGCTCACAGCAGCATGACATAAAGATGTCTAGGAAGTACTGTGGTGGCTTTCAGTTTGGGTAAGATAAAATGAATATTTATCAGCCAGAAGGCCAGGGTCTCAGCATAGGAGATAGAATTACAGGTAGAAGTGGAGGATAAAGTAAAGCAACTTGGCAGTCTGAAATAATCTGGAAGTAGGATAGTGAACATGGTTCCAGGCAAGATAAGGTGAATGCTAGAGAAATGTTGAATAATCAATGTATGTTTGTTCTTGGCTCAAGAAATCTATTTTTATTCTGTTTAGAAAAAGTCCTCTCTTCTAATTATTTTTAGCATTTTATTGTGTTAGATTTTATCAAAGATTGCTCTCTACTAATTAACTAATTATTAATTAACTAATTCTCTCTACTAATTAATGTAATGTATTATGTTGATAGTTTTTTTTTAATGTACCAGTCTTAGCTAGCTAATATTAAGCCCGCTTTGCCATAATGAATCAATGTTTAAATGCATTGCTCTGTTCTATTAGCTAATATTTTATATATTTAGTATCTGTCATGTATAGCCATTGGAAATTAGACTATAATTTTATTTTTATATTTTCTTTGTCAAGTATTAAGAGTAATACAATATTTAACCCATTAGGGCATCACTATTTTCATGTGAATGTTGTTGTTCAGTCGTGTCTGACTCTTCATGACCCCATTTGGGGTTTTCTTGGCAAAGATACTAGAGTGGTTTGCCATGCCTTTTCCAGCTTATTTTACAAATAAGGAAACTAAAGTAAGCAGGGTTAAGTGACTTGACCAGGGTCACACAGCTAATAGATATCTGAGACCACATTTGAACTCAGGTCTTCCTGGCTCCAGACCCTGTGCTCTGTTCATTGTGCCACTGAGTTGCCCTCTTTATATGAATAATCTATGTAATATAGAGATAATCATAACTAATTTAGTTATGCTTCTCCAGGTTGGTTTATGGCCAAATACTTTTCAAATTTCAGGAAAAAAATTCCTTTATCACAGACTATTCATAATTATAAAGACAGAATACTACCTAATATCTTTTACAAGATTTGAATTCATTTAAAATAACTATGATGTTTTAATTTTTTTTTCTGTTTTCATTGTTGCTTTGGTTCTATCACCCTTATTTGATCTATCCATTTTAGGTTGAAGATCACTCTCCTTGGTAGTGAAAATAAAATCAAAATAGTGTATTAGTCATTCTACTTTCTGTCTTTTGTTAACATTTTATTCTCTCACCCAATTTATGGGTCTATTACTAAATTTTCCAAATATATTCAAAAAGAATTTGAGGATCATTAGTGGGCAGATTTATTATTATTATTATCATTATTATTATTATTATCATTATCATCATTATTAATAGCATTTGTATAGTGCATTACCATTTGCAAAGCACTTTATAGTCTCTTTTTTCCTTATAACAATACTGGGAGATAGGTAGTAGTATTATTATTCCCATTTCACAGATGAAGAATCTAAGGCAGATGAGGTTAAGTGACTCACTAAAGGTCACAGAGATAGTAAGCATGTGAAGCTAGACTTGAATTAAAGTTGTCCTACCTACAAGTCTAGCACTCTGTGTCCATTTCACCACCTAGCTGACTTTAGAAATGGAAGGTATCTTAAGGGATCACCTTGTCTTACTCCATTATTTTACATATGGGGAAAGGGATGCATTGAAGGTGAAGAGAAACTTAATACAAATCACAAGGTAGATAATCTTGGATTCAAACCCAAGTCATCTAACTCTAAACCCAGAGTTCACTGCTGACAGCTTAATTCACAATATTCACTCATTTTGGATATTAATACATTTTATTATTCTTATAATTCTATTGATCCTTGGTTGTGTGTCTCTTTCTGTTGTACACTGACCTTTTAAAATATAAACTCAGTAGACAGCTTCATGTGCAGTCACATAGATTTCTTTAGATGCCATTCACTTTTCATTTGTTTTTTTTTGTTTGTTTGTTTTTTGTATTGCCAAATTTTTTTTCTCTCAGAAACTCCCATCCCTCCAAATGATAATCCGTTTTAGATTTGATGGTCACTAGATAATCTTGATCTCATCAACTGATAAATAGGAATTGGAACTGTTCCTTCACTGGCCTATTTCTTTCAGTCTCCGTAAACCAGGGGATGTGACAGGACCCTGAAGTTCAGAATGAGGCTCCTAGTAAGTAGGTCTTTTCAAAGACAGATCAATATTCTGTTAAATGAGTGACAGAAAGCAGTTTTTCTGGCAATGCAGCAACACTGAAAATCTTGCATTTCAAGAAGCAATTTATACCAGCTGTTGAAACATAGACAGAAACAGGCTGGCAATCTAGAAACCTACAAATATTCTGAACTTTAGAGAAAGGAAACCAAAGGATTGTGGCAGGAAGAGGTTCTTTTTTTTAAAATCATAGAATCACAAGAACAAGAGCTAGAATGGACTTTCAGAGTCATTGAGTCAAACTCCCTCATTTTTTTTTCTGATGAATAACAAATTGAGAGACAAAAAGGTTACTTTCCCAAAATCATGTAGGAAGGAAATAGAGAAAGAATTAAGCATTCACTAAGGACCTACCTGTTCCAGAAAATGTACTTAGAATTTTACAAATATCTCCTATGATCTTCAAAACAACCCCTGGCAGATAGGTGTTGTTGTCATCCCAATTTTACAATTGAAGAACCTGAAGCAGACAGAAGTTAAGTGACTTGCCTCTGGTTACACAGTTAGTCTAAGGTTGGATTTGAACTTAGGTCTTTTTCACTCTAGGTCCAGTGCCTTTTTCACTGCACTGCCCAGCTGCCACCCATACAGTCACTGTCAGAAGCAGGGTTTAAACCAAGTCCTCCTGACTCCAAGTCCAGTGACTTATCTGCTATGTTAAGGTGAGCCATAGATGGAGATGTTCCAATAAGACTCAATCCTCAATACTGTGAATAGTGAATAAAATGAAATCTTTTTTACATTATTATTTCTATATACTTTTATTTCATTAAATATTTCCCATTACCTGCAAACATTTTTAATATTCATTTTTTTAAAATTTTGAATTCAAATTCTATCCTTTTTATTTCTTTCTTTCTTTTTCTGTGAAGCAATTGGGGTTAAGTGGCTTGCCCAGAATCACACAGCTAGCAAGTACTATGTGTCTGAGGTCTGAGGCCAGAGTTGAACTCAGGTTCTCCTGACTCCAGAGCCAATATTCTATCCACTTCACCACCTAGAGGCCCCTCTATCCTTCTTTCTCATCCTTCCTACACCCCTTGAGAAAGCAAGCAATATGATACTGATTATACATGTAAAATTATGCAAAATATATTTCCACATTAGCTATAATGCAAAAAAACACACAGACAAACAAGAAAAGTATTTTTTTTCAAAAGTTTGCTCCAGTCTGTGCTCAGAGTTCATCTGTTGCCTCTCTGGAGTTAGATAGCATTTTCCATCACGGTTCTTTTGTAATTGTCTTGATTCATTGTCTTGATCAGAATAGCTAAGTCTTTCACAATTAATCATCTTCATATTATAATCAAAATTAAGTAGACTGAAGCACAAAGTTCTGAGCATGATAAACTTATTAATAAAGCATGAATTTCCCAATAAATAGGATCTCTGTTTCCTCAGCAAAGGTAAGACCCCAAATAAGCGGGACAGCTCTCTTTCATAGTTTTGGGGAGTATAGAGCAAATAATAGGCAGGGAAGAAGTTATGATTGGTTAAAAGAGCTCGACATCATAAATGGCAAAATCAATATGATTGATTACAGAGCTGAAGCATGGGGGCCAATATGATTGGTTGGAAATTAGGATTGAGGGTCTAGCAAAAAAGCCCTCTTTTCCCTCGTGTGACTAAGAAATGTTTATTGTTTGAGTCCACCTCCAATGCCAGAGATAGTGGGCCAGGCTTCTCTGGATAACAAACCAGACATCCTTGAAAGACAGCTTGGTGGTGTAAAGATACTACAACAGACTCCCTACTATCCATCTATATCCCTCAAGATTTCCTTAATCAAGAATAAAACTGTTATTAGCAAGAGAGGTGGATTTTTAAACAACCCAATACAGGTCAACTGAATTTCTGAACTAAGTTCAGAGACAAAGAACCATGACTTAGGCAGTTACAGGACAAAATCAATTAACCATAATTAGGATCAATCAAAAGATTATACAGAATCAGTCTGATTATTTCACTTACAATATTGTTGTTACTGTATACAATGTTTTCCTGGTTCTGCTCACTTCCCTTTGTACATATAAGTTTTCCCAAGTTTTGCTGCAATCATCCTACTCATCATTTCTTATAGCAGAATAGTACTCCATCCCAATAATATGCAACTTATTCAGCCACTCCCCAACTGATGAGCCTCTCTCCAATTTCCAATCCATTGCCATGAGAAAAATAATTGCTATAAATATTTATACATATAGGTACTTTTCCCTTTTTATTGATCTCTTCAGCTACAGACCTAGTAGTGGTATTGCAGAATCAAAGGGCATATAGTTTTATAGTCCTTTGGGTGTAGCTCCAAATTGTTCTCCAGAATGGTTGGACTACTTCACAATTCCACCAACAGTGCTTTCATGTCCCAATTTTTCACATCCCCTCCAGCATTTACAATTTTCCTTTCCTTTTCATGTTAGCTAATCTCATAGGTGTGAAGTGGTATCTCAGAGTTGTTTTAATTTGCATTTCTCTATTCAATAGTGACTTAGAGCTTTGTTATATGACTAGAGATAACTTTAATATTCCCTTCTGAAAAAAACACCTGTTCATATCCTTTGACGATTTATTGATTGGGAAATATCTCATTTTTTTAATAAATTTGGCTCAATTCTCTATATACTTGAAAAATAAGACTCTGGTCAGAGAAAACTAATGTAAAATCTTTTTTTTTTTTCAATTGTTCTGTTTTCCTTCTAATTTTGGCTGCATTAGTGTTTGTTTTTTTTTTGCAAAACCTTTTGAATTTCATGAAATCAAAATTACTCATTTTAACTCCCATGATTCTCATTATCTCTCATTTGGTCATAAACTCTTCCTTATCCATAAATCTAGCAGGTACATTTTCCAATGTTCCCCTTATTTATTTATGACATGATCCTTTACATCTAAATAGTTTATCCATTTTGACGTTATTTTGGGTGTGAAATGTGGGCCTATGCCTAGTTTCTTCCAAATTAATTTTCAGGCTTCATAGTAATATTTGTCAAATGTTGAGTTCTTACCCCTGAAAGACCTGGATCTTTGAGTTTATCAAACACTAGATTATGATATTCATTTACTACTGTAGATTATATAACTAATTTATTCCACTGATTCACCACTCTATTTCTTAGCCAGTATCAGATTGTTTTCATGATTACCATTTTGAATAGTTTGAAATCTAGTACCAGTAGGCCGTCTTTCTTCACATTTTTTTCCATTGATTCCCTTGATATTTTTGATGTTTTGATCTCCTAGATGAATTTTGTTATTATTGCTATTAGCTCTATAAAATAATTATTTGGTAGTTTGGTATAGCATTGAATAAACAAATTAACTTGGGTGTTATTCAGTCATGCCTGACTCTTCATGACCCCATTTTGTGATTTTCTTGGCAAAGACAATGGAGTGGTTTACCATTTCCTTCTCTGGTCCATCCTCCAGAAAAATTGAGGCAAACGAGGTTAAGCAACTTGCCAAGGATCACACAGCTATTAAATGTCTGAGGCCATATTTGAACTCGTGAAAATCAGTCTTCCTGATTCCAAGCCTAGTGTTATATCCACCACACCATCTAGACACCCTTGCTTAGGTAGAATTGTCTATTTTATCATATTGTCTTGGTCTGCTTAGGAGCTATTTCTCTGATAAGATATGTCTTTTATTTTGCGTGAAGAGTGTTTTATAAATGTGTTCACGTAGTCTCAGGGTTTGTCTTGGCAGTTAGACTCCTAAGCATTTCATATTGTCTGTAGTTAATTTAAATGGAATTTTTCTATCTCATCCTACTGGGTTGGTTGGTAGTATATAGAAATGTGGATTTGTGTGGGGTTTTTTTATACCTTAAAATTTTGTTAAAATTATTAATTTTCCCACTAGTTTTTTCAATTGATTCTCTAGGGTTCTCTAAATATATCATAAAATCATCTGCAAAGATAGTTTTGCTTCCTCATTGACTACTTTTATTCTTCTAATTTCTTTTTCTATAGTTAGCACTTCTAATACAATATTGAAGAATAGTGGTACTAATGGACATTCTTACTTTATCCTTTATCTTATTAGGAAGGCTTCAAGCTGATCCCCAATGCAGATAGTGCTTGCTCTTAGTTTTAGATAAATACCACGAATCATTTTAAGAAAGGCCACATTAGGGGCAGCTAGGTGGTGCAGTGGATAGAGCACCAGCCTTGGAGTTAGGAGGACCCGAGTTCAAATCCAGCCTCAGACCAAACACTTGACACTTGCCAGTTGTGTGGCCCTGGGCAAGTCACTTAACCCCAACTGCCTAAAATAACAAAAACAAAATTAATAAAAAAGAAAGGCTACATTGTTTCCCATTTTTTCTATTGTTGTTTGTTTGTTTGTTTTTAATAGGAATGAGTATTATATTTTGCCGAAAGCTTTTCCTGCCTCTACTGATGTAATCATAAAATTTTTGTTACTGTTTTTATTGATATGGTCAATCATGCTTATAATTTTCTTAATATTGAACTAGCCCTTCATTCATGATATAAATCTCATAGTTTTTGATCTTTTTTTTTAATCTTGCATCAATATTCATGAAGGTAATTGAACTATAGTTATCTTTCTCTGTTTTTCTTCTTCCTGGTTTGGACATTAAAGCCATATTTATATCATAAAAGGAATTTGGTAGGGCTTCTTCTTTACCTATTTTTTTTCAAATAGTTTATATAGTATTGAGATTAATTGTTGCTTAAATGTTTGGTTGAATTCATGCATTTTTCTAGTTATGATCACTGTGCATTTCCCTCTCTCCTAATTTCTTCTGTTTATTTCTTTTATATATTGTCCCTCCTCTAAAGTATGTTTTACTTCTGACCACTGCTTTTCTTTATCCACCCTCTCTTTTATTAACCCCTCCTTTCTCTTATCCCCTTCCCCTCCTGTTTCCCTGTTAAGTGAGATAGATTTCTAGAACCCTTTGCGTATGTATGTATGTATGTATGTGTGTGTATACCCACATATACATATATATATGTTTACTTATACATATACATGTGTATATACATATGTGTGTGTGTGTGTGTGGGTGGGTGTGTACACACACCCACACACACACACACACATTCCCTATACGAACCAATTTAGATGAGGGTAAGGTACAAGAGTCTCCTACTGCTCCCCCCACACACCATTTCTGCCTCCACCATAAAAGCCCTTCTTTGTGCAACTCCTGTATGTGAGATAGTTTTCCCCATTCTTCCTCTCCCTTCTCTCTTTTCCCAGGACATCCCTCTTTTTCCCCCATCCACTTTTTTATAATGTCATCTCAACAATTTAACTCACCCCCATGCCTTTTGTCTATGTAGAATCCTTTTAACTGCCCCAATAATGATAATGTTCTTAGTAGTTACAAACATCATCTTCACAAATAAAAATGTAAACAGTTTAACCTTATTGAGTCCCTTATGATTTCCTTTTTTTTTGTTTTTGTTTTTGGTTAGGCAATGGGGTTAAGTGACTTGCCCAGGGTCACAAAGCTAGTAAGTGTTATGTGTCTGATGCCCCCTTATGATTTCTCATTCATATTCACTTTTTATATGCTTCTCTTGAGTCTTGTATTTAAAAGTCAAATTTTTTAGACATCTCTGGTCTTTCATCAGTAATTCTATTTCATTAAATATGCATTTTCCTCTAGGTGTATCATACTCAGTTTTGCTGAGTATATAATTTTTCATTGAAATCCTAGCTCCCTTGCCTTCCAAAATATGATAATCCAAGCTCTCTGCTTCTTTAATGTGGAAGCTGCTAAATCTTGTGTGATCCTGACTGTGGCTCCATGATATTTGAATGGTTTCTTTCTTGCTACTTGAAATATTTTTTTGACCTGGGAACTCTGGAATTTGGCTATAATATCCCTAGAAGTTTTCATTCCATGACATCTTTCAGTTGGTGATTGATGCATTCTTTCTATTTCTTTTTATTCTCTGATTCTATGATATTGGGGTAGTTTTCATTTTTAATTTCTTAAATATGACATTCTAAGCTCTTTCTTTGATAAAGGATTTCAGGTAGCCCCCAATCTATTTATCAGATCAGTTACTTTTCAAATGAGATAGTTCATATTTTCTTCTATTTTTCATTATTTTGACTTTGTTTGTTTCTTGGTGTCTCAGATTCATTAACTTCCACTTGCCCAATTCTAATTCTTAATAAATTAATTTTTAGTGAGCTTTTAGTCAAATTTCCATTTAACTAATTTTATTTTTAAGGAGTTATTTCTATCAGTGAAGTTCTGAACCTCCTTTTCTATTTCATGTTTTTTAAGGTATTATCACTCCAATATTTTTGTGCCTCTTTCACCAATCTCTTGATTTTTTTCCCCATAATTTTCTTCCCTTGCTCTCAATTCTTTACCTAATTTTCCCTCTACTATTCTTATTTCATTTTGAAAATAATTTTCTAGTGCTTCCAAGAATTCTTATTGGGCTTTGTCAAATTCACTTTTTTCTTTGATCCTTTACTTGTAGTCATTTTGATTTCGTTGTCTTCTGAGTTTATGTCTTGATCTTCCTTGTCACCATAGTAGATTTTTGTGGTCAGGTTCTTTTTATTTATTTTTTGTTATTTGTTTATTTTTTGACCCTATTTCTTTATTTTTAACTTTATGTTAAAGTTGGGCTCTGCTCCTGGCATAAGAGTAAGATGTAGGGGTGGGCACTGTCCCACCCTGCAGGGCTTTCCCATGTTGTTGTTTTCAGAGCTGGCTCTGGGGGCCTGAAAGTTTTCAGTGTTTCCAAAATGATGTAACCTTGGAAGAGGTGTTTTTACTGCTGTCCTAGTCTGTGTCTTGATCCTTACCTGGGAAGGGCCCCAATCCTCTGGGACTGGAATCAATATTGTTCTTTAGGTCCTGTTTCTTTGGGTTTTCAAGTGATACTATATCTCAGAGTTCCTGGTCCCTTGACTGAAACCAAGAGTTCTTCTTAGGGCTCCTACTCACTTCTGGCAGAAAGTGCTCCTTTTCACTCTTGAAACGTGACCATGCAGTGGGTATAGGCAATGGAGTGACCAAGCAGTTTCTAGTCCTACATCCAGTGTTAGCACAAGGGTCCCCTGTAATCTCTTTCTGACCAATTGCCAGGTCCCCTTACTGTCTCTAATTTCAAAGCTCCTAAAGCTGCTAGTGCTTGTGTCACTACCACCTAGACCCACTGCTGGTGTTTCATCCACATGCACAGGCCAGTCTTTACCCTGTGTCACAGATCTTCCCTTCCAACCTCCCAAGTTTTCTTGGGTTGGAAGAATGTCTCACATTTAGAGCAATTTATAATAATAAATAAATGTCTCTAAATAAATGTCTCTAAATCCTCAAATCAAAATCTGGAGCAGGCAGAGTGCCTGCTCCAGATTTTGATTTGAGGTAGTATTTTAAAGTTCTTTGGAGGTGAATGTTGAGAAAGGTCAGATGAGTGCTTCCTCTACTCCACCATCTTGGATCCAACCTCCCCCCTCCCCCACCAAGATACTTAAATCTTAAAGAAAAAAGTGAGCATCTGCATAGATCTTCATTTTATCCAACCAATCAAGCAACTTTGACTTGCTAAATACCTCCTCTCAGGAAGTTGCTTATGATGCATGAGGTTGCTGACCTTGGAGGATAAGAGGAATAGAAAGCCGTGAGATTTGGTTCCAGAGGTTTGGTTTTGGTTGAGGTTGGATTTTGATTAGTAGCCCTACTTTACTCCAACCTACTCCATAATACCAAAGGACACCAGGCACCACAGTGTAATACTTCAACTAGACACATAATGGGAACTTTTAGGTAACACTTTGACCTTCCATTAAGCTTAGCACTTTCTTAGTGTGAAACATGAAGAGCTGTCTCTCTCCTCCCCTGGCTTCTTATGCAGTGTGAGGGTATCTACTGTCCCAACCCCCACCAACAATGTTCTCCACAGAGAAATCCCAGTTCCTGGGACCTGAATTAATGAGCAGTACTTATAGTGTGGGTTGCATGTAACAGTAGATAGAGCCTGGGACTCAGAGCCAGAATAGAAATGAGTTCAAATCCTCTTTCACATACTGACTAGCTATGCAGCCCAAATCATTTAATCTCTATCTGCCTTTGTTTTCTCATACATTAAACGAGGTTAATAATAACATATAAGTGCTACCAAACCTCCAAAAGCTATTGTGAATTGAATTGCAAAGCACTTTGACATCCTTAAAATACTATACAAATGTTAAGTATTAATATTTCTCCCTTCCGACATGATGAAACTCTCTCTACCGATGTACCTTTTATGCTACATATAATCTTGAGAGTTACTTAGGGCTCTGCAATATTAAAGCCACACACCCAGAATGTGTCAGAGGCAGGACTTAAATCTATTTCTTCCTGGCTATAAGATTAGCTTCCTATCCAATTTACTAAACTGCTTCTTTATATTATTTATTACTTTAAAAAAATTAACCACCTTAAATCCAGGGTACATATATAACTAAGTCTAATGTTCTTTCCCAGTGCTATTAAAAAAATTCAAAGATGATATATCCATATACTTTCAGAAATTCCCTGTAATCTCTACTTCAATAATCAGTTTTTCTTTATTGATTAGATTTTTTGTCTAGATTAGATATATGTGGTATTGATAAGATTTTGGTATATTATTTATGTGTGTGTGCACCATATGTATATTGTGGCTATATGTGGATATACATATATATGTGTGTTTATATATGCTTATGCATATATACACATATATATACACACACATACACACACATACATACACTTTCACTGTACCTTCAACTTAATTTCATTGGATAAAATAGCCAAGTAGTAAATTCACACAAAAGCACAGCTCTGACTATGTGATTCTACCAAAAAATCTCCTATAACACTATTATTGCTCTGGACTGGGGGAGGAGGAGGGAATATTCATTTAGCATTTCCAATATGGCTCCAGACTATTTTTTCAGGTTTATTATACATTACTACCATTCACACATCTGCATTTGAGGAAAACAGACCTACCTGTTGTTCTTGGACTGATCTCCCATATCCATGTCTCTGCATCCCCCATGCTCACAATAGCAAACATCTTCATCTTCACATCTGAGGATATCTAATGAAATAGCACCTACAAATCATGGACTTACTAAGCTCTTTATTCTCTCACCTTTGAACTTCCTTTGTATTTAGTTTAGTTTAGTTTTGTTTTGTTTTTATTTTGTATTTGCTGGTACTTTCCCACTCTCTCTCCCACCCTGCATTCCTCCAATACCCACTCCCTGAAAGAGAGTCTAAACTTTTTTAGGACAGGGACTATTGAATTTTATGTCTCTATCCCCAGTTCCTCACATGGACTGACAAACAGAAAGTAACAAAGAGATGTTGGTTGAATGAATCAAATGATAAATAAATATGCATTCTATTTTTATGGTGTGGCTAATAGATATCTGTATCACTGACATCCCCCATACCTTCCAAATTGCCTTAGTTTCTATTTACAAGTTTATTTTAGAAAAAAAAATATTCCACACAAGTCCTACAGCAATGTCATAACAAGGAATGAAGGTGACCATAGACTCTTAAAGACTATGTTAGTGATATTAAAGTTATATAAAGATTTTATGTCTGGTTCTAAGGGCCAGTTGATTTAAGTAACAGAGACTGATCATCAGAAAATTTATCAGTAGTATGTGACTTTTTTTTGTATTATATACATTTCTTTATCTTTATATGTATTATCTCTCCTTGTCACCACATCCCCCGTGAACAATTTAAAAAACAGAAACAAAGTATTCAACATTTATACATTATATAGTAAAACAGAATTCTACCTTGGCCATGTAAAAAAAAATATGTAACACTCTGCATTTCAAACCAAGCTCTGTGATAAGAGATAGAAAATATACTTTACCTTGAGTTCTCTGTCTTTATGATTGATTGATCATAGTTCAAACATCTTTCAAGGTTGTTTTGCTTTAAAATGTTGTTATTGTATAAATTGCTCTAAATCAGCTCATTTCACTCTGCCTCAGTTCATGGAGGTCTTTCCAGTTCTGAAACTGGCCATTTTTTAAATGCTTTCTTATAGTTCAATAATTTTCCATTACATCTACATATCACAACTTGTTTATCTATTCTCCAATGGGTGGGCACCAACTCAGATTCCAGTTTTGGGCCACTACAAAAAGAACTGCCATAAATATCCTTGTATATATAGGTCTTTCTCCATTTACTTTGATATCTTTGGGGTATATACCAAGGTATGATACTTACGTGTCAAAGAGTATAGACAGATTAGTTGAGATAGATAGAGATAGTTCCAAATTGGTTTCCAGAATGGCTGGACTGATTTGCAACTCCTCCAATGATCATTGGTGTAACTGTTTTCCCATAGACCCTCCAACATTCATCATTTCTTCTTTTGCTGTCTTTGCCAAACTGACCAGAGTGAAGTGAAACCTCAAAACTGCTTCAAGTTGCATTTCTCTGATTATTAGTAATTTGAAGCATGTTTCCCATATTGTTGAAACCATGGAATCTCTTCTTTAAGAATTGTCTGTTTATACCCTTTGAATATTTATTGGTGAATGGCTTTTGCTCTTAGAAATTTGGGTCAGTTTCTTATAGAGAGAGGTGATTCATTAAAATCACAGAAATAAACACAAAATAGAATAAAAGTGTGGCCCTCCTTCTTAGGCAGTCCCCTTTTACTTTAGTGTTGGGGATAGAATGTCAGGTTAGGAGAAAGAGGGTGTTAAAATCACATAGAAGAATATCCATACTTACAAATATAAATATAGTTACTTTTAATGTTTTTTTTTTTGTAAGACATACAATGAATTGATACTATTACTACAAAAAAAAAGACATTCACACATTATTGGAAAAATAAAGTAATTTCTAAATTTTCTCCTTAGAAGTTTATATATGAGTTCATGGAAAACATCAAAGCATCATTAATAGCCATATTCTTTCAACTGTGCATTTGGCCTCATATTTATGAAACTTCATATTCAAATACTCATTACTCAAATGGCTAAATAATTTCACCAGTTAGGAAACTCTAAATGATTGAAACTGCAATCATATAATATATTTAAATATATAATTTATCATATATATGCATATATCATATATTTATGTGTGTTATATGCCTATTACATGTAATACAAATAATATAGTATAATATTACATAGTATATTATATCATATAGTATATGCTATAATATATTATAAATAATATATTAATAAAACATAGATATCAAATATACAACATATCTCATCATATAATTAGAATCTAGAGTCAGGGTAAACTGAATGGCTGATATGACTGTCAGCATTAAACTCTACAGTGCTCACTACTTTCAACTAATTTACACCTTTTTTCTACATATTCTTCCAAAGTTTTGCTTTAGTTTGTAATTGTGATTATCTCCTCTTGAGGACTTCCTATAAGCAACTCAATCTCTATCATTGGCTGATTAATCTAGTCAGATAGTAAGGTTTCTTTTCAGCTTTGTTTTTTAACCAACCCCTTGACAATAGTTTCAATTCCCCTCCTCTCCTAAGAGTCTTTTTTCTTTCCCCTATTAGAATATAAGCTCCTTGGTGGTGGGAAATGTGTTTTGTTGTTGTTGTTGTTGTTGTTGTTGTTGTTTTGATATTCTTTGTATCACATTCCTTGGCCCAATACCTGGTATGTAACAAATGCTTAACAAATGCTCATTGAATGAATGAGTTGATTTTTCTTTCTGTCTTCCTTTGTGAATTATTTTGATTTTGTTGATTTATCTACAATTTATCTTGTACATATCTTATTTATACATAATTATTTGCATGTTGTCTCCCCCATCAAACTGCAAACTCCTTAAGAACAGAGACTGCTTTTTGTGTTTTTCAAGGTTTTTTTGTTGTTAGTTTTTGCCTTCGTTTGTATCACCAGCTCTTAGCATACAGCCTGGCACAAAGCCAGGCACTTAATAAATTAATAAATGCTTGGTGACTTACCAGTTGACTTGGAATATTTCTTCCATCGTGCCTAGATATCTCTCTAATAATCTGGAATGGAAATATTGCACAAACTCTCGCATCAAGATATGGTGGAAAGTGTATTGAATTTGGCCTCAGAGGATTTGGATTTAAATTCTACTGTGGCTACTTACTAGCTCCTGAACCTTGGGCAAGTCACTTAACCTTTGGGCCTTAGTTTCCTCATCTATAAAAAGATGAAGTTTGACTATATGATCTCTAAGGTTCTTTTCAGATCTAAATCTATTATTCAATTTATAGTACCTATAACTGCATAGTGTCTCAGGCAGAAAAATCAAATGCCACTATGTTCTTTCTTGCACTCTCTATTCAAGTCAAAGTGGGCAAACTCCATCCTGCACTTTTACCTGCATGGATTTGGGCAGGCTATTCATAATGCCTAAGAAATATAGGTCAAAGCACCACATCCTCATCTCTGTTCCTTTGAAATTTTTACTTTCCTGCAAGGACCATCTTTTCCATGAAATATTCTCTGCTGCCTCCAGCTAAAAGCCATCTCACCTTCAAATTTTAATAGAGTGCTTTGGGTTCTTCTTTCATCCTTATCACACTTTATCATTTATTTGTCCTTATTGGGTCCCTTCTATTATACTGTCAGGTCCTTGAAAGCAAGTCCTGTCATTTTTTCATCTTTGTAGCTCTAGTGCATACAACAGGAACACTAATAAATGATTTTGAATTGTACCAACTAGGTGCTGATCCAGGTTTTTTTTTTTTCCATAAACCCTGGGGATGTGTTGAATATTCCAAAATTTCAAAGTCATCACCCATTTATGACAAGTAGTACTGGACTGTACTGAGAAACAGCTGGCAGAAGCCAATCTCCAAAAAGAGTGCTATGGAATAGACACATTTCATTGGCATTGCTGTCACCCATCAAACTTTGTTCAGCCGGTTAGAAGATTAAAATAGATCTCAGACAACGGTCAAGGAATATAGAAAACCAAAATATCTGGGGGCGGGGTGAAGTAGAGGAGATAAGAGGAAGAATTTTTCAAGAATCCAATAGTGTATGTGGAAATCTTCCTAATGAGCCTGAAGAGGAGGACAATACCAGTTACTGAGAAACATTGCAGAAACATTTATAAATGTCTTGTTTTTTTTATTGTGAATGATGAACACTAATTCTATAAGTGGATATAAATCAGGGGGCAAACTTCCTCTAAATAGACCTTACTACTGAAGGGGAGATAATTGCAATAAAAAGTCCAAGTATAAAGTACCAGAAGTGAAGGAAGCCAATTGCAGTGCCTAAGGCTCATTGACACTACTTGGAAGTGGGCCCTGTAATCAACATGCATGATAATTCATGCATGCTGCCAATAACCAGTCAGTAGTTTTCCTTCATCTTTCCTACCCTACTGATTCTTTGGGGGGAAAGGTGGAGCAGAATTTGAAATCATATTCCCGGAACAAATTATTTAAATGGCACTTGCTACATGCATTTCCTAGTACCTATCTGAATTACATTTCATCACCAGTAATCCAAACTTTAAAATTCTATTTCATGGTTTCCACAGATATGTCCTTCAGGAACCTAGATAGGTTGATGAGGATGAAACTCATCCAGATGATTCATGAAGCCATTTAAGAGAGAAAAAGGCACTTTTCCCTCTTCCTAATAGTTTTAATTTTTCATACTGACTTCCCCTTGAATTAGAGTAATTTCAAACAGTTTCTACCTGATAAGTTAAACTTACAGGGAAGTCACTAATTTATTCAATTGAGTAGAAGGCTTAGTCCATTTTAGTTTTTCCTCTGCTTATATAGACACATGAATTTGAAGTAAAGACCAAACTTTGAGAACAGGCTTGGCTTTTTATCCTCCCCTATGCCCCCATCATCTCTGCATTACTATGAAGTCCCATCTCTACTCTGGTATAATTCACTGATTACTTATTTCCTGGCTTTATGTCTCTCTTTCTTTTGATGACAGTATAACTTTCATTCATTGCCAACTATATAACCCTCTCTCATTTATGACATAGTCCTTTTATTCTACTATGGCTCTGATTGGTTAACACTTACAGATACCTTATCAGCTAATTCATAATTTTAATAGCCTAATTGGTGTCAGACTTTAAGAACATGGCCATTTGCCCTAGTAATATACAATTATCTGGGGCTAAACATTTCCTATTGAAGCTCAGGTGGCAAAAAAAAAATGATAGTACAGTAGATAGAACACTGGGTTTAGAGTCTGGGTGACTTGAGTTTAAATACTACCTCAGACACTATAGTAGCTGTGTGACCATGGGCAAATACTTAACTTCTCTTAGTCTCAGTGTTCTTATCTGTAAAACAAGGAGGTAGGACTCAGTGGTGTCTAAAGACCCTTCCAGTTTGAAACCTATGATTCCTGTGATTGTATGACATACTGTTCACAGGCACAAAAATTTGTTTAGGCCATATGCTATGTGTGCATTATTTTTCCATTTTAGTATAACTTACATGGCCAAATTTCCCTCCTTGTATTAGGATCACAAATTTACCATCCTTATGACCTAAATGTAATACCTCTATGTACCATAACATTGGAGGGTATGGGATTTTATTGTTATTTTCTTTTAAAATTTTTGCATGTGGGTATCTCTATTGCTATTCTTTCCCTTATATTCTAGCTATTCTCTAGGTATTCTCTACCTTAATGAGTCACCTAAAAACACTATGCCTCTACCTATTATTATGTTAACATTTCTTTCAAAGCAGGGATGGTTTTATTTAAACTGTATCTGTCTTACATGCTCTGCACAAAATAATCATTTAATAAATGTTATTTAATAATGTAATGTTTATTAATACTTATTGATATTAATAATGTTAATTAGTGCAAGGGAAGTTGTGGTAAGAGTACAACTTCTATGCAATGTTCATTTTATGCAACATGTCAAGAGGATGTTGATGATAAGGAGATTTAAAATCACATCATACAAGGACTAACTAAAGGTTGTTTAGCCTATAGAAGGGAAACATGGGATCTGACTTCATGTATGTGAAGTGTTGTCTTATGGGAAAAAATAGTTTTGTTTTGTTTTTTTTCCCCTTGGCTGTGCAGGGTAAAGTTAGTATCAATGGATAGAGGTGGTAAATAGGAAGATTTCAGATGGATAAGGAAACAATTTGTATTAATTAGCATTATCCAAAAAGTAGAATAAAAAATAATCATGTGTTATCACTGGACTTCTAGCAGAGCATGCATGACCACATATCAAGGATATTATATGGGAATTTTCTGCTGAGGTATAGGTTGGTAAGTGACCTCTGAAGTCTCTTGCAATGGAGAGATTCTATGAACACCATTTTTCATTTTCTTTGTATACCTAGGGGCTAGAATAGTAAGTGTTTAATAACTGTCTGCTGAATAAAACTAATCTGAACTGAACTGAATTGAATCCATCATTATTGGTTGGAAAACTTCTGCCATAATAGCCAAGAAAAGAATTCACCAAACTCTAGCAGTTTCCTAAAATAATCCATTGACATCTCAGGTGAGTACACATTTAACTCAGAGCATTTTCTATATTAAGAATAGTATAAAATAGGTCAGTGAGATGCTACTTTTTCCCTTCTGCCTCAGAATTGAGTAATGCATATTTATACAAGAAAGGAATCTGAATATTCAAAGAAAAAAAACGTTCAACTTTATTCCATTGAATATTAGCATTTTCCTGAGAACATTCAGCATCTTATTTATTTCTGACTACAACTTAAATGATAGGAATACACATAAATGCTTTATATATCTTCATCTGATGTCTATATTTATACACACACGTGTTCATTCTTATCACCTCTCACTCTGAAATATGTGTATGTATGTATGTGTCTGTGTGTGTGTGTGTGTGTGTGTGTGCATAGAGTATACCAAAAATCAGTGCAGTTTATTAGAGGTCAGAAGAGACACCAGTTCCACAATCCCTGTATTCATATATGAGAAAGAAATGCCAAAGGAGGACAACCCAAGCAATAGAAGGGGGACAGGGAGGGAGATTCTCAGAAAAGGAACATGCAGAAGGAAAATCCACAAAAATCTGACAAAATGAAAAAAATGGATTAAATTAATCTGAAGGTACTAGAAAGAAAAAGAATAAAATTATTGGGGGGGGGTTCTATCCAAGCAGTCATTTCATTAATGTCTGTTCTCTACTTTTATCTTTCCTTCTAGTAGCTGCTTGTTTCTTTTTGTGTATTATTAAATACAATGTGTAAAATCAGTGCCGAATGTTATCAGTCGTCTATTCTAGTCTCCCCGATCTTCTCTTTTCCTTCCTCTTGAGCCTCAGAGCTGGTCCAATTCAGGTGCCTTAACTTTCTTTGGAAGCAAGGTTCTCACCTTTGGCATTTCCAAGAGGTTAGCTCCCAAAATGCCTAGAAATACATCCACCATGAGGAGCATCAGGGGCCTTAGAACAGCATGGCTGTAGGCTGAGGGAGGGGAGAAAATTGAGGGGAGGAGTTCCAGGAGCAATGGTCTAGGGAACTAGTCTCTACTTATTTTTTTTTTCCCATAAGAAATACCTTGTATCTAACCATGACCTCAGGGTATCAATGATGAAGATTGTTACTTACCACCTGGTTATGGAGATAATTGACTCAATATAAAGAAAGAGAGATGCATTTTTGGATGAGTCCAATGTGGGGTCTCCTATGCCTGACTGTGTATATTTGTTTAAAGGGTTTTGTTTTCCTTTTTTAGAAGGGATGGAGATAGGAAGAAGTCAAAATAAATGCTTGCAATATTTGTAAAGTTCTTAATACAATGCTTGGCACAGAGTAGCTATTCAATTAACACTTACTCTCTTCCCTTCTCAATTAAAAAAAAAGCACCAAATTTTATTTTAAAAAAACTTACCTTGTGTGTAGTTTCTTTCCATTTTTTTTCTTTCTATCTATAAATGAAATGTTTTTGTTGCTTTTGCCTATTTGTTGTGATATAGAGGAGATTTGTAATCCAGGTTACCTCTCATTTTGCCAACATCATAACATACAGTATTCCTTGACTAAGAAAGAGAAAGAGGTATTTAATGGGGACCATGGAATATATGGACTATCAGGGAAAATTCATTGAGTACAGAAACACAATATTTCTGAAAGGACAATGACAAGAGATGCTTCCAATGGACCTACATTTTTTAATTAAGTAATATATTTATTATTGTGAGCTAGGCAGTTATTAACAAATATGAGCCTACGCATATCCAAAAGAGGAAATGAAAAAGCACATTATTTAATATAGCCATGATTTTACAAATAGAGGTCAATTTTAAAATGGTAGAACCAAAATTGTCCTTTCTGTATGAATTCCCTTCTGCTTTCTTCTGAGTACTTTTTACATTTCATTCATATTGTCTCCTCCTCCTCCTGGTCAAAAGTATGAACAAACAATTTTGAGAAAGAAAAAACAAAAAAGAGTGTTAACAGTATGTTTTGATCTGCATTCAGACTCCATAATTCTTTCTCTGGATTTGAATAGCATTTTCTATCATGAGTCTTTTGGAATTGTCTTGGATTATTGTATTGGTGAGAAGAGACAAGTCTATCATAGTTGATTATTGCACAGTGATGCTATTATTGTGTACAATATTTTTCTGGTTCTGCTCACTTCACTCAGCATCAGTTCATCTAAGTCTTTTCAGGTTTTTCTGAAATCCAATTGCTCATCATTTCTTATAGCACAATAGTATTCCATTACATTCATATACTACATGTGGTCTGGCCATTCCCCAATTGATGGGCATCCCCTCAATTTCCAATTCTTTACCACCACAAAAAGAACCGCTATAAATATTTCTGTGCACATAGGTCACTTTCCCTTTTTTATGAATAGAGACCTAGTAATGGTATTGCTGGATCAAAAGGTATGCACAGTTTTATAGTCTTTTGTAGCTATAGTTCCAAATTAAGGAACTTATATTCTAAAGGGGGAGACAACACTTATACAAGGTTTCAGCTATTAGATGAAAAGGGTACAGCAGCAAATTAGATCATATATAATAATTCATCTTTTTCAATGCCATTTCCATTGATAAGTCCAAATCTATTTCTTATGTTGAATCATTTGGTGATAGATTTCTTTTCTAGGTCTTCAATAATTGACACTTACTGGGAAGTGAAGTGGAGGGCAGAATATGGTGGAGGGGGAGGTTTGACCTCCCGCAGAGTCAGTTGCTGGATGGTTTTTCTGTAAGGGCTACACTTCTAGATGACATCTGTGGCAGCTAGGCTGGGAGTGGCTCGGGGGTTGGATGAAGGAGAAGGTCATCATTGCTTTTGCTGGGGCTCTTGGACTTACCTTGTCTTTGGTGCTAGTTGATTGGCAGTTTGTGCTGATGGTGGCAGAGATGGTCGGTCCCTTCTACATAGGGGTAGTTATTCTTCATGATGTCTGTGAGTCAGGGCCCACGCTAGACAAATTTAACACTAAAATGAAGCTGAATGCTAAATAATTGCACTGAATGATTCTGGCCCTGGAGAACCAATGAGGAAGTATCTTCTTGCAAAATGATATTTGGTGATAGAAATTGTAGAATACTAAACTTCCTTTTGGAATATGATGTCTTTTCTTTGGATAAGACTATTTTCCCCTTTCCTTATTGTTAAATCTATATTATTAGGTTTTCATAATAAGTTTGTATTTTCATGATACTTTGTGGTTTATAGAGTAATTACTATGTAACATTCTTTAATGAAGCATAAAAACTATTTTTAACATCCTGATTTGCCTTTGTTTTGATTCACATTTAGTATATATTATAGTGGCAGTGTAGCAAACCAGAAAGAGAACGAGGCCTTGAGTTAGGACTATAGGACTCCCAGTCCCATCTCTGAGACATTCTGGTGGTGTGACTGTGGGCAAGGTACTGAACATCTCCATGATCCAAGCACCTCTCTAACATTTTAAATCTCATATCAGGTGCCTATCTGCACTGGGATCCCTACGATGAAATCACAGGTCTAGATCCAAAACCAAATCACAGATATAAAATAGGAAAGTGTATACTCTAACCATGTATGTAAGAGCTATTTCTATTATTCTTTCAGTTCTATTTGTATAAATTTCACCCACAAATATCAATTACCAGTTTAATACAACCTTAAATGTAAAATTTTATCAAATGCCTCAATCATTAAAAAAGAAATAGAAAACTGTGATTTTCTACAAATTTAAAATTTATACTTTCTAAGATACGATTCATACCAGTAAATATTAAGAATTTTATTACCAAGTTAAAAGAATGAATGACAGTTTTCAGAAAGCATCAGAGAAGCCTGTGAAGTTCTATTTTGCTTCATTCAAGAGATAAGAATCTTGTTTAACTTAGAAAGATGACACAAGTCCTCAGAGGTACCCCTTGCAGTGTCATTTAACATCAAACCCATACATTAAAATCAGTACCCCAAATAGTCTAACTTATTCAAGCAAAGACCATTTCTAGGGAAAAGGAAGTGTAGTTACACTGTGAAATGTTGTCAAAGTCACCACTTTGCTATGGTTAACAGTGTGAATTTTTAGAATAAATGAGCAACTTAATGAAATGGAAGCATGTAGAGAAACTGATAATGAAATATGTTCAAATGTTTATTATGAATACTTTGACTTGTAAAAACACTGAAGCATAAGTTATTGTGGAAACTAATACTTACATTTGATAAAGAAACCAAAGGCACAAATAGAAATTTTTTTTCTCATGCATTTTTCTTTAGTTCCTATCTCTCTCTCTCTCTCTCTCTCTCTCTCTCTCTCTCTGTCATGAGCAAATGACATTGGCTCTACTCCATTTGAGAAGAACATCTGTAATACCCAGCTGCACATTGGCATTTGGGTAAGGTTTGATTGATGGTGTAGTTGAGTATAGATTTACAAATGTGGCCCAAGGCCAGTTCCCCCTTATTTCTGCAATGAAACACTACAAGTCTTAATATTGAGTGTTTACTGGAATGAGAAAGAAATAAACCATTTGTAGCAGCATGCAGAGCATGGAAAAGAGTAAATTAATCTATCTTGCTACCTATCCATAGCTTTTATAGCATATTACAGGTATCCACTCTTATGAAATTTTAGCTCATTAATGTAGGAGAATCATGTCATAATGTTCTCATTGTAATGCTTAACCTGATATTGCCACTTGGATACTCTCTAAAGTTCTGCATTTTCTGATGGTGTTTCTTCTTTCCTTGGAAAATTTAGGATTAAAACAAAAATCACATTAGATAGCATCAGCCTACATGTCCAATTAAAAAGAAAAGAAAAAAAACACATGATCAGAGGTTATCTGTGCAACACACAAAGATCCTGGTGGCCTTCACCAGATATTTGCATAATTTGAGAATTGCTAGGGAGACTAGGAAGTCCAATTTATTGGCAGTAACTATCATCTAAGGAGCTTCTGGTATAAGTAAAAGACTAGTGTGGCAAAGCTGTGATTGAATATGTGAGAAACACAATGTTATATGGATGCAGAGAATACTATATTTGGAACTGGGACAAAAGACGGGTTCAAATCCTTCTACTGGCATTATCATGAGAAAGTCTCTGAGTCTGTTTTCTCATTAGTTAAATAGAGATAAAAATATTAGTTTAACTCACCTGAGAGGGATGTTGTGAGGCTTCAATGAAATAATAGTGCATGAATACAGGAATATATTCAGATAAGACTAATTTAAAAGCAAAAGGCATCAATAACCTTTTAATTTTTAAAGGGCATACATCTTAAAATGTATGCCAAAACTACTCACATTTAATTTCAAATATGCATCAAAGACATTTTAATCATGTGAAATAAGATTTTTTAAAGCTCATTTTGCAATAAAAAAATCCCCCTTCTTTTCTTCCTAAGTTGGAAATTGTAAATATATGGAAAATTTTCTGTATGGAATCAGCCAGTTTCACTGTGATATGAAGGGTTGAGAGTGGAGTCTCTGAATTTTTCCTCAATCTCCTCCTTGAAAACTAAGCAAAACTCTGAAATCAGTGGACCATTACCTCTAATGTTTATTCTTTGTGTGACATTGGACATGTAGTCAAACCTCTCTGGGTTTCAGTTTCTCATTTGTAAAATGAGGTAGTCAAACCAGATGGCCTCTGAGATCCCTTTCAGCCATAATTCTATGGTCCTGTGATTTAGCAGGGGGGGATTGGGGGAGGGAAATGGTGGAGAAGTGTCGTTGTCTGTCATTGTCTAGCAAGGTTCCTGAACTTAGAAAGATTATTATCCTCTCCTTTTGCTATTTGTTCTATCATGATTGGAGTTCAATGAAAATGTCTATTTAAACCTAATGATATCTCAGCTGAAATTTGCCTGCAGCAACTACATTGTTTCTGTGATTCTTAGCTTACTTATTTGGACATCTCAAACTTATAAATCTGATTTTATTGGACTTTCCTACCATTTTCACTAATGATAATATTGTCTTATTGGTGACAATATTATTATTATATTTTATAAATTGTATATAATTATAATATAATTACTATTAATTTTTCAAAGTACTTCCACTTTCTACTCCCCCTCCCATTTTATCATTAAAATAACTCCATGAAGTAGATGACACAGTTATGTCAAGAAAGGAGTATGGTATTAAGGAATGAGTTTTAGACAGACTAAGGCTCAGAGTGCCACTCCCAGCTTTTCTGCTAGATGCCTCTGTCATTCTGCATAAGATGCTTCATCTTTGTGCCATTAAATTGGGTGATTATAAAAAGGAAAGCATTATGCTATAAAGTCTCTAATGTATCTTCCAGGTATAATTTGTATGATTCTAAAATATTTATTTGATTGTTGAGAAAACTGAGGCGAAGAGAAGTTAAGTAACTAAACTAAAGTCACACAGCAAAATAGTGGCAAACCTGGGATTAGAATTCAAGCATCTCAGTTCTTAAAACCAGGATTCTCTCTGTGACCATACACTGACTTTCAAATTGTGCTTCATTTTTTTCTACTTAGGAACTACTCCCAAATTAGATTAAAATACAATGTAACTCAGTTAAGAATAAAGTAGCTGTGATACTATTTCATAAAAAAAAAATCTAAGGAATAAATATTAATGAGAAAATGGTTAGGGAAAAAGGGGAATCCCATTATATAATTGTGGCCTGAGGGAGCAAATATCTAAGAATTGCACCTATTATTTTAATTATTTATGTTATTACTGGGGGAAAACTAAAACTTTAGGAATTGTTAAAACCAATTTCTATCCATGCTTCAAATTCAAGTCTGAAACATGTATTTCTTGACCAGAAAGAGACAGAAATAAAACCCCATAGATTGTTTAGAGAAAAGGTAAAATGTAGAATCCCCATGTGTTTCACGAGATAAAGATATTGAAGCAGAACAATTGATATGCACTTGGAAAAATGAAAGGACTTTAATGAAGGTTATGAAAGTCTCCAAAAAGAACACAGAATGAATGTGAATAATGGTAATGATGATATATATACCTCTGGATGCCTGTCTGGTAATCCAATAAGGCATTGACTTTTAAAGGTAACACCAATCATGAATTTAGGTGAGTGATATGAACTAGAAGAAAAGGAACTCCTGATATTAGCTGAATTTGACTTCTTGAAGGATTATTCTAACTTAGACTAATAGAGTAAGGAAAAACAATATTTATCAAGAATAATTAAATTATTCAGTCTTTGAGCAAGAATAACAGAACCTTCTGCACAGTATAAATGCATTTCTGAGTGAAGGTAAAGATAACAAATATTAGATGATGCAACACAGTATTTTCCCCAGCTGGCCTACTACATTCGAGGGATGTCAGATATTTTTACTGGAAATTCTCTTGGTAGTCTGTTGCTTTCATGTACCAGTTATCATGATTATGTTAACTGAATGGTGGCCATGGTAATTTAAAGAGGGTAAAGATTATGGCCCATTTAAAAAGAACTTAATTACCTAAAGAAAAAAAATATAATAATCAGAGGCAATGCCAAGTACATGCTATGAAAAGATGGCCCTTCTGTACAGAAAGCCCTGCTCCTCTTCCTTGCCCTCATTTTCTCTGTCTCTCCATTTCTCTGTCACTCTCTGAAGAAGATAACAAGATGGTATCTTTTTTTCTTTTTTTTTGGCAATTGGGGTTAAGTGACTTGCTCAGGGTCACACAGCTAGTAAGTGTCAAGTATTTGGTCTGAGGCCAGATTTGAAAGGATGGTATCTTTCTAACATAGCTCCATATTTGTTCAGAGTTCACAATTCTCATCAATAACAAATGGAGAATGATTGGCAATATTCTAATTTGATTCAACACTTTTAGATGGAGCATCACATTCAAAAATATAGTTCAAAGCTTGAAATACAGGAGGGAAAACTTACTGACCAAGACTAAATTGTTTTCAATAACCTAATTCAGGAATTACACTTTGTTCCCTTCTACTCTCATCCTCTTGTCTTTGTTCTACTATAAAGCTAGTACCACATCTCATCAGAATATTAATAAATTACATTAAAGTGTAAGTCAGCCGAGTAAAAATATCATGGAAGTTTCCAATGAACTTGAAGTCACAGAATGTGAGTTTAATTCCCACCTCTGCCATTTATTATGTGAACTTGGGCAAGTCCCTCTACCCTTTGGGTAAAGTTTCCTCATATAGCAAAGGTAGGGGTTGGACCAGATAATTTCTGATATTTTCCAGATCTAGATTTTTGCTCCCATGATCCTATGGAATACTATAAAAATATATAGTTAAATACTGAACCTAAATATATTTGAGTAAAAGAAGGGAGAGATTTCACATTCAAAAAAAAAAGAGGGAAATGACTTTCCATTGGTAGACTGTATCTACAGTGATTAGTATGACATATAATAGAACCATAAATACTCTAGCATGGGGGACCTACTGCATTAATTCAATTGGCAAATGTTTACATTAGTTTTACTTTTATTTGTAAAGGCCACAGAAACTAAAAATTAATTTCTATTTGTTGACATACTAATGGAAATTGAAGTACTGAGTGAAATATATTTAAAAGTCTAAATCAAAAGAAAGTCATTCATATTAACTTCAATGACAAGCATCTCCTCTATTGATACTGTGGTCGATAGTTGATGATCAGTGCAAAGAGTAGAAATGGAAGTAGAACTTTGGCATAGATGATTATAATAAACTTTATATGGCACTTTCAGGTTTCCAAAGCACTTTAAATATATTATCCCTCATTTGGCTCTCTCAGAGACCAGCATGGCATAGTGAATAGACAACTGACCTTGAGGTCAAAAAGACTTGGGTTCAAGTACCACCTCTGATCCTTAGTGACTGTAGTCAAGTCACTTGATCTCTCAGTAAACTCTGTATATTATAAGTTGCAGAGAAGGTATCAATCTACATTAGCAAATGGAGCTCCCTCACCTGGTAGTTCTTTAAAGGAATGTAATCACTAGATAATTGCAATACGGGTTCTATTCCGCATCCTTTGATGTTTACAACAATCCTATGAGGTAGATTCTATTATTATCCCCATATTACAGATCAGGAAACTAAGTCTAAGAGAAGTTAAATGACTTGGACATGATTATGCAATGTGATGTTGTGATTAAGAGCTGGACTTGTAGACAGTAAGTTCTGGGTTGAAATACTGACTCAGATGGTATTTGTTTGACCCTGGGCAGGTCACTTAACTTTCCTGAACCTGTTTTCTTATCTGTAAAATCTCTAACATTCCCTTATGCTCTAAATATATAATCCTCTACAATCCTAAGAGCCTAAGTAAGAATTTGAAGTCAACCTGTCTTAAGTCTAAGAGCAACACTCTATTTACAAAAACACTTGGCTGTCATAGACAATGGTGGATATTCTATTCAGTTGCCTTGAGGACATGGCAGTTTGTTAAGGAATCCCAGAGGTACCAGGTATAAAGTTCAATTCATGCTTTTGAATTTAGAGAAAATGATCCTGGCGTTTCCCCACCTGGGGAAGGAGAAATTCTTTTCATCAAGCATTTAGTAAATAATTTTATTTAAAAGAGATCCCTGCACCTTACTCAATTTGCAAGGTGCTAGGGATATAAACACAAAAGATTAAATAGTTTCCATATTTTAAAAAAGGAGGGATGAACTTTACCAGCAATAATAAAATATGTTTGTATGTGTACATATATATATGTATATATAAAATACACAAAGTATGATTATAAAATTAATATGAAATGTTAAGGGAAGGAGAGTTATACAAACTGAGAGATTTAGGTACAACTTCGCATAGCAGCCAGCAACTAAACTACATTTTGAAGGGAATTAGGAATTCCCAAAAGCAAAGTGAGAAGGGACAGCATTCTGGGAGTGGCAACAGCCTACGTAAAGGCATGGACGAAGGAGACTGAATAAAATAACAACAAGTAGGCCCAGTTTGAAACCTACAGTGGGTGTTGGGGAAGAATATGTAATAAATCTAAAGAGAGATGGGAGTCAGATTGTGACAGATTTAAATACCAAGCAATGTGTTTGTATTTTAGCTTAGAGTCAAACCTTAGAATTCTGTTTGACCCAGGCATCTGCTGGATCCACCCTGAACCTACATGAACGAGTTGTGAAAATCCTAGTCTGAGCATTTACACCTCAGAGATCATCAGATGATACAAATCAAGGCTTGGTTTATTAATTTGTCAAATTCTAGGGTTAAGAAAACGATGGAGAAAGTGTTAATAATCCAGATTCAACCTAAAAGTGTGTCATGCACTTATTTTCCCCCAGAGAGCTGGTTATTAAACATTTGCCAGCACACTCCTTGGCAGCTGTGTGGAGGGAAGGAGTGAAGAACAGAAAGGCTAGAAGCCAAGAGATCAATTAGATAGAATAGCCTAAAGAGGTGATAAAGGCTTGGATCAAAGTGGTGGGCACATGACCAAAAAGAAGTGAATAGATGAGAGACTTTGACAAATATTTGATTATAAGGAATCATGGGGTGTGAGAAATTGTGGATGACTCAAAGGTTTACGGCCTGGTTGACTTGAAGGATGGTGATATCCTGAAAAAAAGGGGGAGGGGGAATTTAAGGAGTGGTGGTTTAGGGAGAAAGATAATGAGATTATTATTATTATTATTATTATTATAGATACCTATGGAATCCTCTACAAAGTGAAGATGTCCAGCAGTTGGGGAATGATACTAGAGCTCAAAAGAGAAGTAAAGACTGGATATTCATTGCTTAGATGTAAATGAAACCAAAGAAACTGGTTAAAATCCTCAAGAGAAATAATACAGATAGAGAATAAAAAAGGACCCCAGACAGAGCACTGTTGAGGAAACTCTATGTTGTTTAGAGCATTCAGTGTTCAGATGTTAACTTTCTTGGCTAAAGTACACAACCTTTGGTTGCATAGCAGATTCCTAAGACTTGTCACAAGTTGATATCTCTCTGGTAGAGCTTCTCAGCATGAAAGGTAAAAACTTGGTATCAAATTACAAGTTCCCTATTCCCTTAATTAGGTTAAAACTCATTCAAAGAAGTTAACTTGCCATGGGGAGTGAACATGACACCAACACAGATTGGTATTATAGTAGATTGAATGGAATTTAAGAAAAGTGTCTACTATTAATTTTTAAAATCTAAATACTATAATGTTTAAGTTACCCTAATATATGCATACATAAGCATACATGCATATAGAGGAATGTGAACTGTATACATATATGCCTATGTGTTATAATCAACTATCAATAATAATTATTCTAAATGTGCCAGTGCTAGAAACAGCAACTAATTTATGGATGGATCTAAGCACCACCAAAATAGGCCTTGTCCAAATGACAATCATCTAACTTGCAAACATTTCAGATATACAAATGGTTGGCTGCATGCATCTTGACTATCTTCTCATTTGTCAAAGGCTGGTTCATTCTTTATTTAGTCATGAACTAAAATGGGATATACATTCCTTATGTCATGGAAAGTTGTAGTCTATGGTGGATGACTCAAACTATAACTTGAAATCCTCTTTGTACAAACCTACTCTAATAAGTTGTTTTACTTGGCAGAAAGAAAGACCATTTCATGAGCCAGGAGGTTGCTCTGGGGGGCACATAATCTTAAATCTTGATAACAGGCTTGTTCAATGAGCATGTTTTTCACTTCAAGGCAGCAGACATCCATTTAACTTATATTGAAAAATAAAACAAGGTGAAGGGATTGCATATAAATAGTTATTTACTACCTTTATAAAAAAAAGTATATGCCTGAAAATTATTCATTCAGTCAATATTTATTGGGTACCTAATCTATGTTGTACTAGTATAGGTAAAGGATACAAAGATGAATTGGTACTGAATTCATATATAATATTAAATATACATAGGATAACTAAAAACAGATTGTAAATAAACTTACCAGATATGATTCCTTTTTTTATTTCCTTTTTGAAGTTTGGGTCGATATGGGTAAATTACTCTTAGTATAGGGGGTAGAAAGCATATAAAATGATAATACCTCATGATTTTAATAGAGTGATTTCTAGTTGAGAAAACCTTTGTTGTATCTGTGGGAGGAGTTTGGTACTCTGCCCTCCAGCCCTCCAAAGAGGAAAGGAAGGGTTATGTCTATCAAGGCTTCAGTTAGTAGCCTGGTGGTAAGGCCAGAAGTGATTAACTTATCTTGGGAGAGGCATCTTATTTCTCAGAGCTGAAATCAGACAGGGCAACAGGTGCAAAGCGGTCTAATGACCAGACAACTTTCCATGTAAATATGAAGGGGAGCTGCATCCAGAGAAAGTGAATACCACTGTAACCTTGTTATATATTCTTGATTTGTTAGGGCAAAGTAAATATTTTGTTAACTGTTAAATGATTTGTGAGTGCCTCATTTCTAATCTGAACTAAGATCTCTGGTGGGGTACTTTTATAACAGGTAGGCATCTTTATTATTTTCTAGTTCTTTGTTGCCCCCAAAAGTTCTGCTGTGAATAACTTAGTGCAAATGGAATTGTTCATATTTTGCCCTCTTTAAGGTATATGCCTAGAAATAGGAACTTGGTGTCCAAAAATCTGAACATTTTAGGCAAAATTTCAAATTGCTTTCCAAAATGATTGAACTAATAGTACCTCACTTTTAGCAACTCATTCAATGTTATTTACATATTTTCTCATCCCTGATAATTTGTTTGGTGTGCATATCACTTAAAAAAAAACTTTTCCCCTTGAAGTTGCCTGATATAAAAGTATAGGTTTGAGTATTATTTACCCTGGGACTAGCATCCCTTAAGAGATGCTCCCAATCCTGAGTTCCAGAAAGAGTAGTCCTCTGTAACAGCAAAAATGATATACAAGGGGGGCAGCTAGGTGGCGCAGTGGATAGAGCACCCGCCCTGTAGTCAGGAGGACCTGAGTTCAAATTCAGCCATAACACTCACTAGCTGTGTGACTCTGGGCAAGTCACTTAACCCCAATTGCCTCACCAAAAAAAAACCAAAAAAGATATAAAAGGGCATCAAATCCACCAGATATTCATACTATATCCATTAATCTGATACTATTCAATAAGGAGGACAAGATGTAAAAGCTTTGCCCTCATCCTGGTGGTGCTACTAGGATGCTCTACTCTGCTATTTAACAGCACAGTTGGGGAAATTCCAAATTCTTTTAGAAAATGTTTACCTTCATGTCCCTTTTAGAACCTCCCCTGCTCTCTAGATGGCTCCATCAACTTGTCAGTCTAAGGAGTGTGGTTTGTGAGGATTTTCCTAGTTTGCTCTTCAATGCCTCCTACCCACTCTATTGGTAAAATCTTGCTTCTTTCCTGTATTGCTATATTTCACTGAGCCTTAGCCATGTAAATTGGCAAGCAGTCAAACCCAGACAGAACATACTTGATAGAGTACAATGCTTAGTCAGATGAGAAATAATAAGAGCAGTAAAACATCTACTTTATGGCAGCATACACATGACTCTCCTAGATATAGGCAACCCATGTACCACATACACATACAAAAACCACTCAGAGCCCAGGAATTCTAGACAAGGTACAGTTCAATTTGTTTTTCCTCTTAGCCCTCTTTCACAAACACACACACACAGGTTTTTGGTTTCGGGGTGTTTTGTGTTTTGTTTTGTTTTTTTTTGCATGTGGGCTAAGACCACAATTTTCCAGAATCCAGGCCAACATAAAATTTCCTGCTGTTTCTTCACTATTCCCCTAAGAGAGTAGCCTTCTTTCTCATTTTCCAGATCCCCTTATATGTGTATTCCTTTATTAGAATGTAAGCTCCTTGAAGTCAGGGATTATCTTGCTTGCTTATATATGTATCCCCAATAGTAAAAACCACACCTAGTACATCATAAGTGCTTAATAATAACTGGGGACAGATAGGTGGTGCAGTGGATAGAGCACTGGCCTGGATTCAGGAGGACCTGAGTTCAAACTCTGGCCTCAGTCACATAAGACTTACTAGCTGTGTGTCCTTGGGCAAATCACTTACCCCAATTGCCTAGCAAAAATAATAATAATAATAATAATAGCTAACATGTATATAGCAATTATCATGTGTGAGTCACTATGCTAACTGCATGACAGTTATTTCATTTGAGCCTTACAATAACCCTGGGAGACAGGTGATATTATTATCCCTGATTTATAAATGAGGAAACGGAGGCAAATAGGGGCTTAATGACTTGACTAGGGTCACACAGCTAATAAGTATTGAGGCCACATTTGAAAATAGGTCTTCCTGATTGCAGGGCCTCTTTCTACTTCACCACCTAGTCATCTTTACAGAATCAGGGTAAGGAAAAGCAAACAAGAAGGGGGTGCTACACATAGGTGATATTCTAAGAAAGAGGGCAGCCTTTCTGCTATTTATATATCAAGAACTAAAGTTTTATAATCCTATGCTTCAAGATGGAATTGCTGCCAACGTAGCTTCTATGACTGAATTCTGGAAGTTCTCACCATCAACACCTTTGACAGAAGGAGCTATGTAGTTATAGCTCACTTAGCCATTAAAAATAAAAAAAAAAAAGATTTCAGCTCTTCTCAGTACCAACAGCTTTTGCTTTGTAAAAAACAAAACAAAACAAAACAACTCATTCATTTGTGCCTTCTCTTTTAGTCCCTTCATTTTTTACCCTTTAAAACGTGTAATATTGTGAATGTATATTTTTTAAATATAATAATGCAATGTGAATAATGAAGTCTTTGGTGTTACTAAGTCAAAAAGAGAATGTGACATATATGGATTATTCTTCTAGAAGGAAAACAAATGGGATTATTTGACTCAAACCAAATTTCCTAGTTTCACATTTACAGACCATAAGCATGAAATGAAAACTGTGTTCTGGGAAAGAAACCTTGCCTATCAGTATCCTGATAGTCAGACAGTTACCATTGGCTCAAGAAGCCACAAGTCTGAAATTTCTGCCAAGTGTGAATGCCCTGGTCACTAGTATTCTATTTTTTTTTTTATGGTCCATGTACTTTTCTTTTTCTTTTCATTTTTTTTTTGATTACAGAAACAAATACACAATAAGAAAAGAAAAAGAAATATTATAAACTTAAATATTTAAATAAATACAAAATAAGGGGGGAGTATGTCATGTGCACAGCAGAATGTAAGAGAGGATTCAAAATATACAGCAATAAATTTCCATTTCAAGAAAGCCTATGTAATAAATTCTGTGCATTGTGTTGAGACTATTCATCTTTTCTTTGATTCCTTGTTAGTTTTGTTCTCTGCTTTGTGCTTTTTACTTTGTTCTTTTACCTTCTTCTTCCCCTCATCCTCCAGAAGGCTACAATCAAGCATGAATATATTTACATCTATAGCTATGTAGATACACATATACATTCGCATACATACATACATATATAGACATATACTTTCCCTAACAAATTCTACTTCTGATCTTTGCTTTTATGTTTGTGTATATCTCTTATTTCCTATCCTTCCTAACTCCACTACTTACTTCTACCTGCTACCTTGTCCTCCTATTACTTAACCTATCCCCACCTCCAAGGATCTCTCCCTTAAACTCACATTCCCATAAATCTAAATACCCTTCTATAACCCTCTTTGACCTATTCCCTCACCCTTCCCTCTTTTTATCCTCTCTCCCTCATTCCCTTAGTGTTTTATTTCTTTCTGAATTTAGAAATCTTTTATACTCTTCTAGATATCTATATATTATTCCCTCTTGAACCCATTCCAATGGAAGTAGGTTTCTAGAACTAACAGTCCTCTTCCCCCTTCTAATTCCTCTGTGTCAGTTCTTCCTCTTGTCCATCATTTGTATAAAATAATTACTCTTTTTAACTATTTCTAAATGGTTTTACTTTTTAAAGTCTTATCATGCTCAGGTCTATCCCAAACTTTCTTACCCAATTACTAATAAAAGTCTTAGACATAAGTTTTTCATTTTACATATGTAAAAGGTAAACAATCTGTCCTTACTGAGTCCTTTGTAATTGGTCATTGGTACGTACCTCATATTTCTCTTGGCTCTTATATGTCAAATTTTCTATTAAGTTCAGGATTTTTTTTTAAACAAAGTCCTGATAGTCTGACAGTTCATTAAATTTCCATTTTTTTTTCCATTCAGGATTATGCTTAACTTTGCTGGGTATGATATTTTTGGCCAGAACTCCAGATCTTTTGCTCTTCAATATATAGTGTTCCAAGACCTGTGATCTTGTCACCACTGCTAGGTCTTGTGTGATTCTAATTGTGGCACTGCCATATTTAAACTGTTTTTTTCTTGTTGCTTGTAATAGTTTATCCTTGAGCTTGGGGTTTCAGAATTTGACTATAATATTACTATGGGTTTTCCTCATAGGATTTCTTTCAGATGGTGATCAGTGGATTTTTTCTATTTCTACTTTTCTCTCTTGTTCTAATGTTTCAGGACAATTTTCTTTAATTATTTCTTGTATTATTTTATTAAGATTCATTTTTTGACCATAACATTCAGGTGGTCCAATTATTCTTATGTTTTCTCTTCTTGATCCGTTCTCCAGATCAGTTGTTTTTCTTATGAGATGTTTCACATTCTCTTCTATTTTTTCATTTTTTATATTTTGTTTTATTATTTCATGATCTCTTATAACTTCATTGGCTTCCCCTTGTCCAATTCTGATTTTCAAGGAGTCATTTTCATCCTTAAGATTCTGGGTCTCCTTTTCTAATTACTGACTTTCTTTTTTTATAATGTTCTTGTTTTTCTTGGATTGTTCTTATTTATTTATTTTTTAGTTTTTCCTCAATCTCTTTCATTTGATTTTTAAAGTCTTCTTTATGTTCTCCTATAAATTCTTTTTTGAGTAGGTGACCCTTTGATGTTGCTCTTTGGGGTAGAAGAGGGTTTCTTTACTTAAGTATCCTCCTCTGAAGATGAACTCCGGTCTTCTCTACTCCCATTGTAAATCTCTATGGTTGGATTCTTTCTCCTTTGCCTGAGCACTGTTTTGTTTTTTTGTTTTTTAATTTGTAGTAGCTTAGGTTTTATAATCACCTCTAGTCCTGGGGAATGGTGTTTCTGACCTCAGATCCCTCTTCAGTTCTTCCCTCTGGCCTAGAACTGGAACCAAGAACTCCAGTCTCCCACAGCCAGTGGCACCCCTGCCTCACTCCTTCTGCACTCACCCAGCATGTGCTGGTTCCTTCTCACCCCTAGCTGCATCTCAGCAGCACAGCTGGGTCTGATGTTCCTTGTCAGCAGAGGTCCCCTTGATCCTCCCTGGCTCAGATTCCCAACATCCCTAGATGTCTCTGAGGTAAAAATTCCTGTGGCTGGGGCTGGAGCGACCTCCTAATCCAGGCAACACCAGGGCTTGTTGCTTGTTATTTAAGCAGACCTAAGACATAGCCTGAGGGTCTTTGGGAAACCTCATCCTGGGACTTTTCTTCAGATCTTCTCCAATTGTCCCAGGAAGATCTCTGTTTTGCTCCTATTCTTATTTATTTTTACTGTTCAATTGTCACCCTGAGTTGCTATTTCAACTCTTTTGTCTGAGAGCTTGGAATTTTCTGACCTACTCCACCATTTTCCCAGAGTCCTCTCCTACTCCTATTCTTATCTGACTATGAATTAAACTTAATAGTCAAGACAAAGGAATTTCATATTCATAATCAAAAGGTTTACTTGTTTGTTTGTTTTCCAATCCTCTGTATGGATCAAATTAATATAGGAAGAGATAACAGGCATCTAATTCAAACTTTATGCCAGGGATGTCAAACTCAAATAGAAATGGGAGACACTAACTGTACATAAAGATCCCTGCAGGTAATATATTGACTTTGTGAATCACATACTAACATTGCATTTTCATGTATTTTGTTAATTATTTCCCAATTACATTTTAATCTGATTAAGGACTTACTTTGTAATGTTGTGGCAGCATCTGTATAATCTTAGATAAACCACTGAACCTCCCCTATCCCCACTCCCAAGTTTTAGATTTCTCAACTATAAAATAAAAGGGGTGGAATAGAAGATCTATAATGTAGATTTCAACTATAATACTCCATATGTCTAGGCAAAGGCAGTATGACAGATAATTTTTAGGAGTAAGCAGAGCAGTTTCTTCTACCAGCTTCCAGCAAAATTATCAAAGTATGTAAAGTCTGATTTTGTAGTACTTCCTACACCTGTCTTGGCAGGTCCTTTACTCTCCTTTAAAAATGCTTAAATGACTTTTTGTCTTCCCAAAGTTCCAAACTGGGTTATTTTACCCAGGAATTACTCCATGTTTCCATATTGCCTCTTCTCTTTTTTTTCTCAAACTTTTACTCCCAAGCTCAGCTACCTATAAAAGCAATATGATTAAGTTAAGTTATGAATGACCTATAGACCTTATCTTTTCAAGGGCTATTTTTATTTTGATAAAAGAGGAACATATTCAAACAAATATCTATCAAACTCTAATTTGTGGAATTTGGGGCAAGTTAGAGCCTACCTTAATTCCAATTCCCTTTTTGAGATTTATTTTCTATCTCTCCAAATGCTAGAAGACACCTTGGCATTTCATTTCCTTAAAGGTGCGTAATCCTGGTCTTTCATTACCAGAATAAAAGCATAACTGATAGAGAACTTCTGTTATCCATTAACAAGTGTAAAAAAAGGGGTGCAGTAGATAGAGCACCAGCCCTGTAGTCAGGAGGACCTGAGTTCAAATCTGTCAAATCTGGCCTCAGACACTTGACACTTACTAGCTGTGCGACACTGGGCAAGTCACTTAACCCCATTGCCTAGCCAAAAAGAAAACAAGCAAACAAACAAAAAACCCAAGTGTGAGAAATGAATCTTTCTCTCTTGTATTTAATAACTAATTATTGTATTGGGACTAAGGGTTTTCCCCTTTTCTACTTCCTCATCCAGAAACCAACCAATATGGGAAATCTCTCTCACAGATCTACCAAGTAAGAGGTCTAATCAGACAGTAAAAGAAATTCTAAATATGGGCTAATGGGTGTATTCTAGCTCATTTTGTTTTCTCAGACAGGCCTAGGGAAAGGTTTTTCTCCCTGTTATCAAGAAAGGTGATATGGAAATTGATTGAAGTGGCTTTGAAAAGCTATCAACCCCTAACAATTGGACTATAGTTAAGTCTAGTCAAATAAATACACAATCATTAAGTGTTCACTTCTTGGGTATAGTGCTAAGCAATGAGAATATAAGTGCAAATAGAAAGAAAGATAGTCCCTGTCCTGGGGAGCTTAAATTGAGTTGAGGGAGACCACATAAAAGAGGGAGCTAAACATGGAGGAGGTGGAATAATTAAAACTATATTCCTTCAGGGCATTTTAGAGAAAATGGGGAAGAGTCTGGAATGAATCCTGAATAGGAATAAAGACTTACTTGGCCTCAATCTCTCTTTGAAATGGAGATTCTGGTAGCAGAAACTATTTCCAGTGTGTGGAAGTCAAGGGAGTTTCCTAGTTGAAGAGCTTTCTAGGGCATCATAGACAGGTCCAAAAGAATCAGGAGTGCATCCTGAAGAAGAAAATTCACCTCTCTCAACCAGGTCAAATTATCAGCCGTAGAGATATCAAGTGTTTGTTGAATAAAAGCATGTCAGTTTATTGCAGACTATATCAATCAACCAATACTTATTAAATGCCTACTACATGCCAGGCATTGTGCTAAGTGCTGGGGATGTACAAAGAGGCCCCAAACATTTCTTGCTGTCAAGGAGTTTATATGATAAAAGGTCATATAATAACTAAATTTAAGGTAAATTTTATTGAAAATGGCATTGTTTTATCAACATTATACTTTATAGATAAAGTATCTATGTCAGAAAAAAAAATTACTCCCTGAAAGAATCAAGAAAGTGAAGAAATGGATCAGGTAGAAAAGATGGACTTCGCTATATTTTAAGTAACAAGTTGCTACTGTAATGGAGATGAAGAGGTTTACCTACACTTCCCAGAAAAACCTTAAAACTTTTAGATTCCTTGTAGACTCACTTATCTCTCTTTGACAAAAAAAACCTGACTTCAGTTTTGTTTACCGTCCCAGGAAACCCTTAAAGTTTTAGAAACTGCCTTATTTCCCTTTAAAAGCCCCTTGAAAGCAAACTTCCCCTTCCAGCTCCCTTCATTATCTATTCTCATTGTCTGTTCAAATCACTCAGATATTCCAAACGGAAATTCTCACCTGGACCCCTTTCCAAAGGATCCACCTCCCCCATCAACTGACTTTCCCATCATTTTGCCTTCCTGGCCATTCCCACCCTTAATCCTAGTTAAGCACCAGTGTTCTGTTTGCCCCAGCTTGCTGGCCACCCCCTAGACCCCTCCTCCCCTCACTCCAAACTGCTTGGCCACTCCTTGGAACCCTCCTCCCGTCACTCTAAACTGCTTGGCCCCTCCCCAATCAGTCTGTACTAAAGACTCATTTTACGCCCACTCAGACGCTGGAAATTTCTCATGCCCCTAGAGAATGAGACCCCATGCCCGCCTGTAACGGGTGTCACCAGGCCTGACCACCCTAGCCCCATCCCCAACTCAGACGCTGAGCTTTCTGGACTGCCTCACACTGCCCGTCCTTGCGAGCGTCACCTGACCACCTTGAACCCTATTTAGATCACTGATGTTTGGGTTCCTTTGGAGTCTGGCCTATATGCTTATCTTTAATAAACTTTTTGTCTGGCTGGAAGAAGATCTGAGTCGAATTCATTCAGGCAGATCCGTACCAGGATCTGGGCTTTTCCCATGATCTTGGGGTGCCTCTGTGCATCTAAGAGCACCCCAAAACCCCCACCCTCTTCAGAGATACTCATAAGGAAAATAAGCATTATGTCAGAGGTGGTGTTTGGTGTCAAACCTCATAACAGTAAATCTTTAAGTTGCTGAGAGAGCAAGACATAATTAGTGCTACCCTGGCTTTCAGGGAAGTAAGTTATTATTACTATACAAATGGGGTTCAAAGGAGTTAAATGTCTTATCTGTCACTCCAAATACATATTTATTATTTCACAATTAATCACATTTTGTCTACAAAAGCTCATTTTTGTGCTTTGAAAAAAATCTAAATATTTTTAATCAGTTGGAATTAATAAAGATTCAATGGTAAAAACAATTGGTAGAAATTATTCTTCTATTATTGTTATTGTTTGTCATTAGTTTAGAGGTGAAAATGATCTTGAGATACATGACACATGATATGCATGGATTAAATGTTTGTCAAACACCTTCATTAACATATGAAGAAACTGAGACCTAGAGAGGGACTCATCTGAGGTCAAACCACTGGTCAATAAGTCGCAAATTGGGATTGGAATCCAGACCATCTTGTTCCCAAATCCTTATTCTATCCTCTACTCAGTAATGAGATTGATTACATGAGACACAATTCATGCAACAAATATTTATTGAAAGCCTAATATGTGTCAATTACCTTGCTAGGCACTGAAGAGGATATAAAGAAGAGAAAATATTTACAAAAGTCAGAAAGAGGAAAAAACAGGGTATTAAAGTGTCATGGAAGCTCAAAAAGAGGAAAATATGAAGAATAGAAAGATGAGTAACAGGGTCAAATCCTAGAGAAAATGAAGAGAATGACTGTGAAAAGGTATTTGGATTTGTTGATTAGGAGACCACCTGTTATGACCTTTGAAAAAACTGTTTCAGTAGAATACTGACAGGAGAAATCAAATTACAAGAGGTTCAAGTGAGTATGTGGTGAGGAAATAAAGGAAATTACAGGTTAATATTACTTCATATTTTTATAGCACTTTAAAATCTACCAAAGTGTTTTCTCTATTATAGTTGATTACTAAAGGGATTTCCTTCCTCCACTTTCTCTTCTCTCAAAATACATCTGCCATATTACTATTAAACATAAGACTCTCCTCATTGATGGAGAATGATTACTCAATGCTCTATACTTGTGAGAGTGGTGGAGTTGGTGAAAGTATTAAAGAGGAAAGACACTATTATTCCGTTTCTATGATTTCAAGAGAGGATACAACCAGTCCCAGGCTCTCCTCAAGGAGAGGTCCCTGGAGGGAAAGACTCCAGGAAGAAGACAACATATGAATGAATGAACAAGTTGGCAGTGCAATCATGTCTCTATTCATAGCTTATGAAAATTGGAAAATTTTTTCCTTTGGTGAAATAGTGCTCTCTCTCTCAGTCTCTCTCTCAGTCTCTCTCTCTCAGTGTCTCTCTCTCTCTCTCTCTGTCTCTCTCTCTCTCTCTCTCTTTCTTTCTCCCTTCCTCTTTGGCTGATATATCTGATTCTGAGGAGAGAATTTATTATCCCTGTGGTATGTCTGATATATTCTAATCTGTAGAATTATGCTATTATCCCTTTGCTATCAGTTTGGATGAATGAGTTTATTTGATATTCACTAGGTGTGATGGATTTTGTGTAATTTGTGTGTGTTGAGAAGGGAGTCTGACCTTTGGACACATTTTGGGGCACTCAGATAGTGACCTGGAACACAGCTTGAATATGTGCATATATATGTATATGTATATGTATATGTATATGTATATGTAATGTGTGTGTGTATAGGCATGTGTGTATACACACATATAGACATAGACATATACACACATACATATATACATATATATATGCATATTCCCTAGACCAGAAATATTTAGGCAGGGTTAATAATTTTAATTCAATACCCCCTCTTTGAGGAGAATAGAGTGGCCAGCCTCATGGTTTCAATATTCTCTTCCACTACTCCTAGGAAGAAAGGTAAACAAAGGAGAATCTAGAGATATTATTCATTTCTTCTTAAGAGCCATATCTAGACAAATGGACAATACACACATACACACACACACACATACACATCCCTCAACAATGTTATACTCATATACAGACCTGATCATACTAATTCTCTGCTTATCTTCAGAAGTCCGCTATTGCTTATTGATTGAAGTGAAAACAATTTCCCTGGCATTCAAGGATCTTTATAATTTTATTCCATTCTAACTTTCAAACTTTATTTGATATTATTATCTTTCAGTGAACAACAACAACAAAATTAAGAAACGATATGTGCTAAACACTGTGCTAAGCACTGGAGATTCAAAGGAAGAAAAAAAAAGAAAAAAAATGACTCTTCTGTGTACTATATGCTTCAAACAAAATGGACTACTATCTGTGCCCTGAAAATCCCTCCTGCACTTTCCCACCTCTATACCATTACTCAGGAATGTCTTCCCTCATCCTTTTTCACCTGTTAAATTCCTATCTATCTTGTTTAACTCAATTCAATTACTTACTAGTCACCTTCCCAACTCCAGTCCCCATACTCCCACAATGAAGCCATCTCTTATCCTAGCATTCAGGAATGAAATTTGCCTCCTGTCTTCACAAAGTTCTTTGCATATCTCTCTTATCATAGAGTCATAGATCCAAAATTGAAAGGAATCTTAAAGATCATCTAGGCCAAAGCTATCATTTTACAGACAAGGAAACTGAATTCTAGAGAGAGGAAGGTATGTGCCCAAGGTCACTTAAGTCAGAATTGGGTTCCGAATGTGGGAACTCTCTCTCCAAATACAGTGCTCTTTACCCAGGAGTGTGCATAGGGGCTGTAATCCCTTTATTGGAACACAAACCATATGAAGGAAGGAATTGACCAAATCTTACCTAAATTTTGAACTTCCCTCAACATAACCAGTGCTCTTATGCTTCTCCTTCTCCTTCTTCTCCTTCTCCTTCTTCTCCTTCTCCTTCTTCTTTTTTGTGAGGCAATTGGGGTTAAGTGACTTGTCCAAGGTCACACAGCTAGTAAGTGTCAAGTATCTGAGGCCAGAATTGAACTCAGGTCCTCCTGACTCCAAGGCCTGAGCTCTATCCACTTCATAAATATTTCTTGAATCAAATTATGGACTATGCTTTTATGCAACTTCACCTCTTTTAAAACTCAGTTTCCTCATCTGTAAAATGAAAAAAAAAAACTTGACTAGATGATATTACAAGTCTTTTCCAGCTATACATCCTCTATCTGTCCATTCAAACAGTCATTGTGCACCAAGCATGTGAAATTAGAATTTTCATGGGAATTTTAGTTTCATAAAAGAAATTTACTACAAAAGACAGTACCAAGATAGCAGGCCCAGTCTTGTAGGCACCATAAGAGTAATGGGTGCTAGAGGGTGCCAGTGTAGGGAGAGCTAAAATAGTCCAAGCAGTCAGCAAATAAAAAGACAATATTGAAATGCTTCAAAAACAAACTTTGATTTCCCATTTTTGTCCAGGCCTAGTCCTTGCGTGAAGTCCCTATTCTAGCTGAACTTCCAGGAGATACTTTTCTACTTCTGGATATGCTAAATCCAACAATAGAGCACTGGAAGTAGTGCCATGGGTCTATCCCAGGGAAAAGAGCCAGAAAAATAAAATACTCTATGTTATTGACCCTTCTACTTATCTCCATTTTTTCCTGATAAATCTATAAAAGTTTGGCCAACCTTGCCCACAAACCTGCTGCAACACAGATTTTTATTACAGTGGCAGAGAAATACATCAGAATCAGAGAGATCCTTTACATTGTGATGATAAGTTATCACCACAGCCATTCATTAAGCTGGAATGATGAATCAAGATTTCTGTTTATAACTTAGATTTATTTTTAGGATTCAATTAATCCAAAATAAATTTGCTTTTTTAAAACATTGAATGTCTTTTTTTTTCAAAGAAAAAAGTCATTTAAACTAATAAGCAGTGCAGAAAGATGTCACATGATTTTGGTTCCCTAGATGTGTAAAATTACACAGTAATCAACTCATATTTACAGTTTTATTTGTTTATTTTTTAAGAAAAAAGTGAATAAAAATAATTTAAAAAGAGAAATGTGCTCTGTGGTGTGATTAATATCAAGACCTGACAATTTAGATTTTTCAGTCCACATGTAACATCTTTACCTAATTCTACTTTTTCCCCAGAGCTTCTGTATTATTCATAATAAAAAGTTTATTAATAAACAACAGTACATACACCATTTTGATTTATAAGTCATTCAGAAATTCTTTTCTATCTATCTAATAGAGAAAAATAAATTAGAAAGGGTCATGAATTAAGCTGAAAAGCTCATAGGATTTAATGCAATTGATACTTTGTAAAATTCTCTAAAACATTTCCTACCAAATTAATTTAGGCATTTTTAACTTTTTCAAAATTTGAGGCATATATTTTTGTTTAACTATTGATTGAATAAGTATACAAAGGCAACATGAAACATGATCTGGTGGCCATTTGGTCATAAAATTTTTCACTGATCTTAATGAATGTTAGCAAGAAGCCAACATGGAGATAATTGCAACCTATATACTAATAGCTGTTGAACAGCTTGAAGAGGCAGATGCATACTATGAAGAATTTGGCAAGATTCTCCACTCTAAATCAACATACAACATAGTACATGATGAATTCAATGCAAACTCGCACTTGGCAAAAGATGGTAAAAAAAATATTGGAAAAAAGTTATTGAGGAAAAGGAGATGATAAAGGTCAAGAGAATTACTTTGAAGTCTCATCGCTATGTATTATGAATGCTGTCTGCAAGGAGAGTTGTTAAGTTCTGACCATAAAAAGCACTGGATAATATCAGAAACAAATAAAATCAACTAAATTTTGACAGAAAATAAATAATTGGTCACTGATCATTTTTGTATCAGTTGTCTTATTTATAGTCATGCCATTGGCTTACTAATGAAAAGGGGAAAAAAAAGTCTACATAGTTCAATTCCAACAGTTTCAACAAAATAGTGTTTATGGGAAAGAGATAAAGTAAAAGACATTGATGAATACAAACAACATTTCCTATATTACTTAAATGTCAAATAATTGTCAACAATAATAGCAAAATCAACAAATAGCCTTTGTTAATTATCTCTACTATGAATATGAAGAAAAACAATGTAATAAGCCTTGCCCTCAGATAGTTTATATTCTGCCACAGAAAATAACATGCACATCAAACGATTTAAGAAATAAATATGAGATCTAGGAGGAGGACACTAGCAGCTGAGAGATAAAGAAAAAGCTTAGTATAGATAGAAGATATCACTTAAGCTGAGTCTCAATGGAAACAGATTCTAAGAAGCAAAAATGGAGACTTCTTTCTAGGGACAATGGACAATCAGCACAAAGGTGCAGAGATGGGAGATGGAATGTCTTATGTGAGAAATAGTGAGAAGTTCAGTTTAACTGGATTGTAGAATGCAAGAAGGGGAATTGTTTGTAGAATAAAGTTAAAAATTTTGGTTAAAACCAGGTTATGAAGAACTTTAAAAGTCAAACTTACATGTTTATAGTTGATCCTAAATTCAATAGGGAGCTGCTAGGGTTTATTGTATATGGCAGTGACATGGACAGACCCACCCTGAAGAAAAATCACTTTATTAGCTGTGAGGAGGATACATTGGAATGGATAGAGACAAGAGACAGGGGAACTAGTTTAAAGGCTATTGTAGACCAGAGCTGATGAAAATTTGAAAAATCATTACAATAAGCCTGGATAGGGCTTTATACAGTAAACACATCCCAGGAATATGTACAGATGAAGTTGGAAAGGGCTGCAGCTACTGTTTGTCTTTCATTCTTGAAGAAGACCATGACATGAGGACAGTGATGCCATGACATGTGAGTGAATTGAATTTGAGTGAAGGAGGGCTGTGCAAAGTAACTAGCCTCATTTTCACCTCAGGAGCCATCTGGGTCCAGCGGCCAGATATAGATCAGGACAATTGGAGATGGCGCAGAATGCAGTGGGGAACCTTGGCCTTTTCATTCTAAGGTCTTTAACAGGTCTCAGTTTGTCTGAGGCAATAACTTTCACTGATTAAGGCTTAATAAGAAATGAGGCAAAGAATGGTCTCTTAAAAAAATAGATCTGGGAAGGGAAGACCCTCAGTTTCTGGCAACAGAAACAATTGCTATTTACATTCATTCTGAGCCAGCAATAGACGAAATTGGAAAGGGCACAAAAATATATAAGAAACGCATAAGACCTGGCAACATTTCTATGATAAACTATGTTTATCCTCAATAGTCAGGAACTACCATATGTGAATTCTAAAAACTCACATTCTATTTCACTTCATAAAGAAGTAGAAATCACAGGATCATAGCTTTTGAATGGGAAGGGACCTGAGAAGTCAAAAAGTACAGACTCCTCATTTGACACATAAGGAAATTTAGATAAAGAAAAATTAAGTGACTCACCCATACTATAATAGCTATACACACACATACACACAACTGTAATATATATATGTGTGTGTATATATATATATGTATACGCACACATACATATTATGTATCTGAAAAAGAATTTTAACTCATGATTTGACCCCAAAGACAGTGCTTCCTTTAATGAAGATGACAATATGAGGAAACATGGCACAGAGGAAAAATACTTGGCCTTAGAGTTAGGAAGACTTAGGTTCAAGACCTGACTCTATCACAAATGGCTAAATTACCCTGAAAAAATTATTTAAATTATTTAATTATTAATTAAATTATTTAACCTCTTAATGCATTTAGGCAATTCTCTAAAACTATAAATTGCAGAGAAGGCATTGATCTGTATTAGATCACAGAATAGATGAAATTGGAAAGGGCTGCAGCTTCTGTTTGTCCTTCATTCTTGAAGAGGACCATGACATGAGGGAAGTGATGCCATGATATGCAAGTGAACTGGATTTGAGTGAGGAAGGGCAGTGCAAAGTAACCAGCCTCACTTTCAACTCAGGAGCCATCTGGGTCCCACTGGCCAGATATAGATCAGCCCAACTGGAGATGGAGATTCATATCTTGAAAGGACTTTAAAGACCATCAGGTAAAAGGTTGTCATTTTGTACATGAGGAATCGAGGCCCAAAGGTCTTAAGTGACTTGCTCAAGGTCATATAGGTAATAAGTAGTAGAACTAAGATTTGAACATAGGTCCTTCGACTTCAGATCAAATACTTTTCTGTACTGTTTACCAAGAGATGCCTTCAGCAATGAAATCTTAGGTTTTTAAAAGACGAATGTGAATAGCAGTTGGATCCAAACAAGTATGCTCTGAAGAAATGTGCAAACATGGTAACATTTAAGGGCTTAGCACAGTGATTGACACAGAGTAGGCACTGAATGAATGCTTCTTCCCTTCCCCGCACACAGGTTGGGATAAAACAATATTGAGATAACACAGTTTTGGAAGCATTAAAGATCCCTATTCATAACTGAAAGAGGAAAATATGCCAAATGAGAGGGAGGAAAAAACAAAGCGTTGTTATCCAAAATCAGTGATTGAGAGTACATGAATGAATGCCAACCTGTATGTTAATTTTCTCTTCCATGAAACATTTTTTGAAAAGGTTCCTCACAAATATTGAGGGTATCTTTTATGAAAATATGATTAAGGGATAGTCAGACTTTGACAATAGTCAAACAGTTGACTAAAATACATAGAAAATACAAGAACCTCCTGTGTTTATTTTTTCCTTTTTTTTTAATTGACTCATGTGGGAAAAATACAGTTCTAAAGGCTATCTTACAGCAAGAAGTCTCTGATGTATATGGCAAGATCTTGCATATTCCTTTATAACTACAACACAGAAACAGATTTGTTTACTCATCCTCTGATCATCGGTAATACAAGTGAGACATAAAACAAGGAGATACACAATTGCCAAAGGCATTTGTTGTCTAGTACAGGTTGTTCAGCAAGCAATCCAAACGGAAGAAGAATTTTCTGTAGGTGTAGAAATCTTCCAGAAGTTTTGTTTAAAGATTACACGGTATTGATCACATCACATATTAGAATGCTAAATTAGCCTCAATTAAATCCATTATCACATAAAAGAGCTCAGCCAACAATCCACAAAGGAAAAAAAAATAATACATGCAGAATATTTATTGCTCAGACTATGCTATGTGAGTAATTAAAAAAAAAGCAATGAGGAGTTATATAAGTGTAAATTGAATAATGCTTATTATCAATAATGACTTTTCATGCAACATTTTGAATTGGAAATTTCAGGGGAGATTAACTCCAGTGAAAAAGGGGCCTACTGCTCTTCTCAGTATCAACTACCAACAATCACACATGGGCAAGTAGCCTTAAGAACTTCATAAATAAGGACAGAGCCAAGATGGAGGACTAATGGGAGGAACTAGCCTGAGGTCTTACCCAAACCCCTCCAAATATCTTTAAAAAATGACTGTAAACAAATTGTAGAGCAGCAGAACCCACAAAAAGACTCAATGTAACAAATTTCCAGCCCAAGACAATCTGAAATGTTGACAGGAAAGGTCTCAGCCCACAAATGCCAAAGATGACTTAGAAAGTTAGCGGGAAAAGTGTGTCAGACCTGGGTGAGGTAGGAGTGAAGTCCAGCACAAGCTGCACCAGCACAGCCCTGGCCCCAGCAAACCAGGAGCAAGCCTTGAAAGTGACTGAATTGGCAGCAGCAGTGGCAGTGGCAGCAACAACAATTACTTCTGGAACTCTCAGCCCACATACAGTAAGGGTATAGAACAACTGGTCAGGAGGAAATTACAGGGGTCTCTTTGCTAGGACTGAGGCAGGACTCAGTTGCTTTGCCCATACGTGGATCTGGCTTGCAATCTTCAGTGGCAGTCCTAGGGTGAGAAGGAGCACTAGAAGACCAGAGCTTGTGGCAGAAATGGAAAGGGTACCCTCCTCACAGTTCCAGGGCAGAAAAGAGCGCTTATGGGCTCTCATAAATCAGAGCACAGGCCAGGAGAGGAGTAAACAACTCTCCATAGATCATACCACCTTGGAAGAACTGAAAACTTAAAAGTCCCTAGAAGTATCTCTGAAAACAGCTGCTCAAAATCCCTGAAGCTTGGGACAGTTTGCCCTCCACACCGGAAGCAGAGACCTACCTTAACAAAGAGTTAAAAAGTCAAGTAATAGGCTGGGAAAATGAGCAAACAATAGAAAAAAAAACCCTCAGATTATAGAAACTTACTTTGGTGACAAGGAAGATCAAAACATAAACTCAGAAGACAATAAAATCAAAGTTCCTACATCCAAAGCCTCCAAGAAAAATATGAATTGGTCTCAGGCCATGGAAGAGCTAAAAAAGGATTTTTAAAATCAAATAAAAGTGGAGGAAAAATTGGGAAGACAAATGAGAATGATACAAGAAAATCATGAAAAACAAGTCAACAGCCTGTTCATCATTTCTTGTGGCATGGTGATATTCCATTACATTCATATACCATAGCTTGTTCAACCATTCTCTAACTGATGGGCATTCCCTCAATTTCCAATATTTTTCCACCACATAAAAAGCTGCTATAAATATTTTTGTGCATATAGGTCCTTTTCCCTTTTTTATGATTTCTTTGAGATATAGACCTAGTAGTGGTATTGCTGTATCATAGGGTATACGTAGTTTGCCTGCCTTTGGGCATAGTTCCAAACTGCTTTCCAGAATGATTAGATAAGTCCACAACTCCACCAAAAGTTCATCAGTGTCCCAATTTTCCCACATCCCCCCCAACATTTATCATTTTCCTTCTCTATCATATTAGCCAATCTGATAGGGATGAGGTGGTACTTCTAGTTGTTTTAATTTGCATTTCTCTGATCAAAAGTGATTTAGAACATTTCTTCATATGACTATAGATAACTTTGATTTCTTCATTTGAAAACTACCATACTAGTTTCCAGTTTTCCAACCAGTTTTTGTCATATTTGACAGTGAGTTCTTATCCCAGAAGCAGGAGTCTTTGGGTTTATCAAATAGTAGGTTACTACAGTCATTGACTACTGTATCTTGTGTACATACTCTGATCCACTGATCCACCATTCTATTTCTCAACCAGTACCAGATAGTTTTGATGGTGGCTGCTTTACACTATAGTTTGAGATCTGGTACTGTTGGGTCCCATTCTTTTGCGTTTTTAAAAATTAATTCCCTTGGGGCAGCTAGGTGGCACAGTGGATAGAGCACTGGCCCTGGATTCAGGAGGACCTGAGTTCAAATCTGGTCTCAGACCAGCTGTGTGAGCCTAGGCAAGTCACTTAACCCCAACTGCCTAGGGGAAAAAAATTAATAATTCCCTTGCTATTCTTGACCTTTTGCTCTTCCAAATGAATTTTGTTGTTATTTTTTTTCTAGCTCTATACAATAATTTTTTTGGCAGTTTGATTGATATAACACTGAATAAGTAAATTAGACAGACTTGTCATTTTTATTATATTGGTTCTGGTGACACGTGAACAATTTCTATTTTTCCAGTTGTTTAGATTAGACTTTACTTGTATAAAAATAGCTTTGTAAATTGTGTTCATAGAGTTTTTGGGTTTGTCTTGGCAACTAGACTCTCAAGTATTTTATATCGTCTGCAGTTACTTTAAATGGAATTTCTCTTCCTATCTCTTGTTGCTGCGTGCTGTTGGTCCATATAAAGAAATGCTGGTGACATGTGCATTTACTTTATATCCTGCAACTTTGTTAAAGTTGTTAATTATTTCAAGTAGTTTTTTATTTGATTCTCTATCATTTTCTAAGTATATTATCATATCATCTGCAAAGACTGATAGTTTTGTTTCCTCATTACCTATTCTAATTCCTTCAATTTTTTTTTCTTCTCATCACTATTGCTAACATTTCTACTAAAATATTGAATAATAGTGGTGATAATAGGCCTCCTTTGCTTCACCACTGTTCTTACTGGGGAAGGCTTCTATCTTATCCACCTTATAGATAATGCTTGCTGATGGTTTTGACAGATATTATTTATCATTTTAAGGAAAGCTTCCTTTATTCCTATGTTCTCCCAGGTTTTAATAGAAATGGGTGTTGTATTTTGAGATAATCATATGATTTTTGTTGTTTATTATTGATATGGTCAATTATGCTGATGGTTTTCTAAAACTGAACCAGTCCTACATTCCTAGTATAAATCCTATGTCATCATAATGTATGATCCCTGTGATATATTGCTATAATCTCCTTGCTGTTATTTTATTTAAAGTTTTTACATCAATATTTATTTGGGAAATTGGTCTATGGTGTTCTTTCTCTGTTTTACCTTTCCCTGATTTAGGTATCAGCACCATATTTGTGTCATAAAAATTTGGTAGGACCCTGCCTTTTTTTTTTCCCAAATAGCTTATATAGTATTGGAAATAATTGTTCTTTTAATGTTTGGTAGAATTCACTTGTGGACCCATCTGGCCCTCTTGGGGAGTTCATTGATACCATGCTCAATTTCATTTTCTAAGATGGAGTTATTTAGGTATTCTGTTTCCTCTGCTGTTAATCTGGACAATTTATATTTTCATAAATATTCATTAATTTCACTCAGATTGTCATATTTAATGGCACATAAATGAGTAAAATATTTCCTAATGATTGCTTTTATTTCCTTTTCATTGGTGGTGAATTCACTCTTTTCATTTTTCATACTAGATATTTGGTTTTCTATCCTTTTATAAAAAATAAAATCAACCAATGTCTTATCTTTCTTACTGTTTCTCCCCCCCCATAAAACCAGCTCCTAGCCTTATTTATTAGCTCAATAATTTTCTTATTTCCAATTTTAATTCATCTTTGGTTTTCAGAATTTCTAATTTGGCATTCAATTGGGGTTTTTAATTTGTTCTTTTTTCAGTTTTTTTTTTAGTTGCATTCCCAATTCATTGATCTAGTCTTTCTCTATTGTACTGATGTAAGAATTTAGAAAAACAAAATTTTCCCTAACTATTGCTTTGGCTGCATCCCATAAATTTTGGGATGTTGTCTCATTGTTGTCATTCTCTATAATGAAATTATCGATTGTTTCTATGATTTGTTCTTTGACCCACTTATTCTTTAGGATTAGATTATTTATTTTCCAATTAATTTTAATCTATCATTCCACTTTCCTTTATTGAATGCATTTTTTTTTTGCATTGTGATCTGAAAAAGGGGCATTCACTATTTCTGACTTTCTACATTTGATTTTGAGGTTTTTATGCCTTAATACACGATCAATTCTTGTGTAGGTGCCATGTACTGCTGAGAAAAAGGTATATTCTTTTTTTTAAAATCTTCATTCAATTTTCTCCAGAAGCTTTTCATTTCTAACTTTTCTAAAATTCTTGCTTATTTTGTAGTTAGATTCATCTTGTTTTCAGAAGGCAAAGTTGAGGTCTCCCACAAGTATAATTTCGCCTTTCCTCCTATAATTTGCTATTTAACCACTCCTTTAAGAATGTTGATGCTATATCATTTGGTGCATATACGTTTAGTAATGATATTGCTTCATTGTCTATCTTTTAGCAAGATGTAGTTTCCTTCTTTATCTCTTTTAATTAGATCTATTTTTGCTTTTGCTTTATTTGAAACCATGATTGCTACCCCAGCTTTTTTTTTTACCTGCAACTGAAGCATAATAGATTCTGCTCTAGCCCTTTACCTTTAATCTGTGTGTGTTACTCTGCTTCAGGTATGTTTCTTGTAAACAACATATTGTAGGATTCTGGTTTTTAACCCATTCTGCTATTTATTTTTGTTTTATGGGAGAGTTCATCCCATCCACATTCACAGTTAGTGATTATTGTGTATTTCCCTCCATTTTAATTTTTCCTCCTGTTTGTCCTTCTCTCTCTCCTCTCACTTTTCTCTCCTCACCAATGTTTTACTTCTGACCACTGCCTCCCCCAATCTGCTCTCCTTTCTGTCAGTCATCCCCTCTTTACTTAAAACTCCCTCCCCTCCTACTTCCCTGGAGAGTAAGATGGATTTCTCTACCCAATTGATTGGGTATATTATTCCCTCTTTGAGCCAATTTTGATGTCCTAAGGTTTAAGCAATGCCCTTCACACACTCTTCCATCTTCATCTCCACTATAGTAGGTCTTTTGCTCCTCTTCATGTGAAATGATTTACCCTATTTTACTTCTCCCACTCCCTCCCTTAATTTTTTTATACCATGGGGCATAGTGGGGGGTGGCTGGTGCTGCAAAGTGTTACAGGGGTCTAGCTCTTCACATGGTGCTGAGTTGAGATACGTGGGGGGTCCTAGCACTAGCAGAATTTCATCAGTGGAAATGATATTAAGGAATGGGCATCCATCTGGCTTATCAATCTACCCCAAGAACCCTGATAACTTTATATCTGACTTGCAGCTGAAACTTTTCATAGGTGTTATCTCTCTGAGTAGAACGTGAGCTCCTTGGAGGCAGAAGGTATCGTTTCTGTTTGTATCCCCAGCTTTTAGCACTGTGTTCTGGACATCATAAATGTTTAATAAATGCCTTATACATTGACTCATCTAGTAGTCAATATATTTTTTTTAAACAGAGAATCTACAGCAACTCCATCTGAAGATGAAATATTTCAGATTTTCAGCAAGAAATAGCTTTTTGTTTCTTAACTCTATGTGTACAGTTAGGTAAAATGTGGCAGTGTGTGGTATCTAATCACCAGTGCCCTGAAGACAATATTCAATTAATTATTCTGGGAAATTCAGCTGCCCCATTTCATATTGGTTTAATTAATTAGCAGTACAGACTAGTTTCAACTGGAGGACAGTTGTCTCTCTCTTCCAAATACATTTTAATACAATGAATGTAAAATTCTAGTAAATGGAAGACTCCTCATTTTAGAGAAAAAATGGATAACCAACATTTGAATGGAATAAAAGATGGAATTGAGTACATTTCTTCTGAAATATTATTTCTAAAATAAATACCAATGGGAATGGTAAGCAATTATTTCTTATTTATTTTAAAGTTGAGAAGGAAATATGATTTTCCCTAAATCTGTCATTCTAAAGTTACTATTGATACTAAGCAATTGATACTAATTTAAAACAGAAAGGAGTTGTTTACAAAGCCCTATAGCTTTTCTAAAAGGTTTCTGTTTGAGAGGCACCTGGCATAGAGGATAGAGTCCAGAAAACTGTTGTGTTTCATTGTCACAGAGACACTTCAATACTTCTGTGAGCATAGACAAATCACAGACTCTCTGAGTCTCAGTTTCTATATATGTAAAATAAATAGCACCCACCTCACAAGATTTTTGTGAAGATAAAAAAAGTTATATGTAAAATGCTTTACTCATCTTAAAGCACTCTATAAATGTAAGCTTTTTGTCGGTATGGTACAGTGAAAAGAATACTTGCTCTGAGGTCAGAGAACCTGGATTCAAATTCTGTCTCAATCATCTGTGTACCCTTAAGCAAGTCACTTAACTTCCCTGGGCTTCAGTTTCCTCATCTGTAAATTAAGAAAATTTGTATTCAATGTATTGGAGGTCCCTTCCAAATCCAGATCTATAACTGTATGCTTATTTTGGATAAATTTTAACTTTGATATTTTATTACTTTAATACCTTAATGGATTTATGATCTCATCAGTATGGGTTCTACCTCCAGTAGCACACATCTTAACCAATCTAAATCTTTGCTATGAAAGTCCTGAAATCATAGACTCTGAACTGGAGGATTCTTCAAGTCAATCTCATCATTTTAGAGTTGAGGAAACAACAATAAATTATTTGCCCAGAGTCACTCACATAGTAAATGGTGGAGAGAGGAACTGATCCTAAGTTTTCTTCCTCTACATCCTATATTCTTTTCACACTTGCCCATGTCTTTCAATAAATTCTTCATAGAGGACTTTCCTAATATATTGGAAGACTTGCTTTGGTTTTTCTACTATTTTGAGTATAATAATTCATCACCCACCTTCTTCATCTGTTATCCCTCTCTCTTGTTATCTAACATATCACAGATCCCTCTACTTTCCGACTTTGACATTTCTTTGGTGATATCTTTTAAATCACTTCTTAATTTCAAGTCAACAGTGACGGTATCTTCAGCCTTTCTACATCAAACTTGTACTTGCCTATATGTATAGTTTACCCTTTAGGTGACTTCATATCATTATGCTCCACATTTCAGAAAGGTCTAAAACCACTAAGTAAATAATAGTGTTTAAGAGATGAGCTTTTTATGACAGCAATTAGCTCGGGTCATGGTGCTGAAATATCTGAAATAACAATCTAATCTTCCGCTCAATTTTGAATCTATATTATTGTCTATTTATAGTGGTCTATTAAAAATATATGTAACATGCAGGTGTAGACAAATTAATGATATGTATTGATTCGCTTTTACACACGTGCACAACTATTGTGTTAGACTCTGTGGACTTCCAATCATGGACATGTCTATCTTGATAATTTGCAATATTCACTCACTATGGGATTTCTAGCAATTTTAAAAAATACATTTTACTGGTGCCTTTTTTAAACATCAAAAAAAAATTACTCCTAATATGAACCTAATATAAAAACTGAAGAAAAAATTAAACAAAACCACCTAATATATTAGCAGCATCATTTTATTTTTCAGGTGTGCATGAATATACTGATCTCTTTTGACTGAAGAAATCTTTCTGAGACCAAAGCAATCAGAGCAATATCCATAAACAGAAGTCTTTCTAGAAATGCAATGTTAATAAGGGATCTCCCTTCAATTTGGACTTCACAAGGCATCTTCTATTTTTTAAATGCTATAACAGGAAATTTTGGTGCCTAGAGCAAGGTGGATAACTATGCCCTCCAATAAACTTTGCATTCAAGCAAAAATGGAAGAAATAATTAAGCAAAATTCAGTTGGCTAACTAACATTATCTATGTATTTATGTTTTCCAAGTAGCCCTCTACCATTTTAACATGTGTGAGAGATTGCTTATGTGTGAAAAGCCTTTAAGGCTGCATTTTGTTCATTAGTCATTTAAAAAAATAGGTACAGAAAGACTTTATATTCTCTATATTTATCAGTCAGTTGTGTGATAGTAAAAACATGATCTCATAAGGTGCACTAATATGCTATTTTTTCTGGAACTATAAATTAAACCAATTACTCAGGAAAGCAATTAGGAATTATGTTACAAAAGTAACTAAAATGTTAGTATCCTATGATCCAGGTATCTCATTGCTAGACATATATTTCCAAGTGGTCAATAATAAAGTTCCAAATATATTTAGCAACATTTTGTCATAGCAAAAAAACACAAAAATATATAAATGTGTGTATATATATATGTATATACATATGCATATAGAAATATACATATATATGTGAATAAACTAAATACTTATTGATTGAGAACTGGCTAAAAAAATGTGGTAACAGAAGCAACTAGTGATGAAGTGAATAAAGACTGGGCCTGGAATCAGGAAGACCTGAGTTCAAGTCTGGCCTTAGATACCTACTAGAAGTATGACTCTGGGCAAGTCACTTAACCTCTGTTTGCCTCAGTTTGCTCAATTGTAAAATGTAAATAAAAATGACACTTATCTTGGAGAGGTGTTGTGACAACTAAGTAAGAGATTTTCAAAACACACAGACATACACACAGAAACAAACACATACACACACACACAAACACACACACATACTTAGAGCAGTGCTTGGAGTATAGTACGCACCATATAAAGTTATTATCTTTCCTTCTTTTCCCCTACATATATGGAAGGGAAGCTCATTGCATTTTAAAAACAATGACTATAATGAATCCAAACATACTTGGAGAAAGATATGAACTGATGCAAAGTAAAACAAGCAGAATCAGGAAAACAACACACTCAATAACTCAACACCATAAATGGGGGGAGGGGAAGGAACCATCCACAAAACAAGTGAAACTGAATTTGTGAAAATATGACCAAGCATGGCTCCAGAGAAGTGATAAGAAAATGAAAATCTTTCCTGACTTTGCCATAGATACAGACTGTGACTGGAAAACTACAAACCATGTTGGACTTGATTGAAATGTTGGCTATTTTTGATGAATTGTTTTGTATTTTTATATTTTTTAATTCTTCATTATAAGGGAGCCCTCTTTGGAAGGGATAGCAACGTATTGGTGAATGAGGTCATTTTAAAATTTAAAAAAAATAAAGAAAATGTGGTCTGTGGGAGAAAATAGTCAAATTATCCCTAGGGCCTATATATTTTCATCAAGGCTGACCTCATTACAAATATTTACACTCTCAAAAAGATTATATGGAGATAAGAAGTAGGTATATGGATTGGCATTTGTTGATGTCTTCCTGGTTAGATTTTTGTGGTATTAATAATCTCCATGACACTTTTCATTATTTTGTAATCTTCACTTTTTTTTAATATCTTGAAAACCATCTCCTGAGTGTCCATGAGCTTTAGCGTATTTATCAATGAAATTAACATTTTTTGCAGGTCTTTGCAAAGACCTTCGGTGAGTGTGTAGGTATACATCAGATACATACTCACAGAAAGTGCTCCGTAAGCTAGAAAGTGTGGTATCAATATATGTTGTTGTTGTTATTGTTGTTAATTATTATCATACTGGATTCAGGGGAATATGAAATTGAATCTTGCCTCAGGTAAGTCATGTCAACTTTATTTTCCTGTTCTGAAAATGAGGATAATAATCTCACTTGCCTCATGGGGTTTTTTGGAGAATCAAATGAAATGATATGTGGCAAGCTCCTTGAAAATGTTAAAGCAGTATAGAGGTGGTAGTTATTAATGTCATCAGAATTTTTACAAATATGTGTACCTTCAGCACTGGAAAACAGCAGGCACTTAATAAATGCTTGCTTATTTTTTGTTGTTTTGTTGATCATACTTATTGTTGTTGTTTCATGGATTTAATGACCAAACAAAACAAAACAAACAAATAAACAAACAAACAAACAAACAAACAAACGTCTCATCCTTAAGTGACCAGCTTGCTAATTATGGGCCTCATCATATTTATTTAGGTTGGTCTTTGGAAAGTTGACATAGTTGAATCCCAAGGCTTTCCAAAATAGAATATTGTCTAGTGTTTGATAATTCAGAGCCATATCCACCTCCATGCTGTAGGGAGGCATTTATAATGAAAATACACAAAGAATGGTTGATTTCATCTGAGTAGGCAACATCCAGATTAGAAACTATCTACTGATACCCATCAAAATCCAATCTAGTAGATTAGTTCTAAAGAGGTGCCTGAGCCTCAGAGGAGTTAACTGTCAGAGATAGGCTTTTAAACAAGAAAAAGTCTTGTTGACTCCAAGCCATATTATTGTTATTTATAAAAGTAAAATCTAATAAATTCACACAATATAAAATAAAATAAAATCTCCACGGATTCTTTATTACTATAGGATAACTGACTCCATTGTCTGACACTTAAAGGCTTCCATAATTTTCTCCCTAACTGCTTTTCCAGGTTTATTTGGCTTACTCCCCTTCACTTATTCTATATTCCAAACAAATGGGCTTTTTCACTATCACAGAATTTAGAATTCCATTTACTATCTGTTTTTTTCCCCCACCACAGTTTCCCTTGTTTTTTATGTACTCTTCTGCCACCTCTACCTCTTAGACTTCTCAGCATCCCATGAGTCAGGAAACCAGAATTCAGATCCTGCCTCAGACACCTACTAGTTGTGTAATGTTGAGCAAGTTATTTAACCATCTCATTTCTTCACCTTTAAAATGAAGAAAAATAAAGCATCTTTTAAACACACTTTTTATATTGAAATGCTTTAACATAATAAAACATTTTGCAAACCTTACAGTGCTATTTAAATACTAGTTACTATTATTGTTAATTGCTATTTGCTTCCTCCTCAAATTATCTTAAATTTACTTATCTGTTTGCATGTTGCATCCTCTAGTAGAATGTCAAAGATAAGTTTATTTTTTTTTTCCTGAACAGCCACAGAATTTAACATGGGGCCTTGTACAAAGTCTACCATGGATAAATGCTTGATAAACTGAATCCCCACTTTACAGTTAAGGAAACCAAGGAATAGTGAGAGGTCATGGGATCAGAGGTTTAAAGCTAGAAGGGATATCAGAGGACATCTGGTTTAATTCTTTCCTTTTACAAATAATAAAACTGAGCTGTATGAGGGTTGTGTCTTGTCTGTGATGACATAGAAAGTATCACAGACAGGAACCCAAGTCTCATGACTCCTGAACCAGTGTGCTTTCCTCACCAGCAAAATGATAATAACAATACCAACTGAGCAACTGAGATACTGTATGTTAAGATTTTTTTGTAAGCCTTGTCATGGCACTAAACAAATGAATGGTGCTTTACTTCTTTCTTGATCTAATTTTATTTTCTTTGATAAGTGCTGCTCAAAAACTTTCTTCCCAAAATTTTGCCCATTATTTCAGTTCATAATAAGTAACTCCTGAAGTTTCTTCTTTTTATGCCATATGTAATTTTGCAAATCTGAGCACCAATAAAAAGCTGAAAATGTACACTTATTATTGAGAAGAATCATGGAATTCTCTTCACAATCACCATGAGCATCCCTTTGGAAATGTGAGCAGAGAGGTCCAAGACTGGTCACAGACTCCTTTAATCCCCAGAAGAAGGCCTTAACCTTCTGAAATTGAAATGACATTGACCTTACATTAATAATGTAACTGGCTATTTGGGTTTCATAGCAGGAGATAGTCTAACTTTCCAGTGTTGTTGGGTTTACAGTGAGCTCAGCCCTACCAATCGAATCAACAAAGGGAATTCATTAGCTGAACTGTGTGGTGCCAGATAAAACAAACCTGAGTGTGAAGTGTGCTTCATAAGATTGCTCTTAAACTGATGATAAGCTGTAATCTGCCCTGGGCAAATAAAGTCCTCTAGGTGAATGGTTGCGGTGATATCAGAGATCACATATCACACTAGGTGAACCTCTGATACATTCTCTTCCCTTCCTTAACCTTTCAAATGCTTGAAGTCTCAAGTACTCTCAGTGAGAGGAGAGAAGAAATTCATAGAACCAGAAAACTGAGTTGAAAGGGATATTATAATTGAACAAATATAAATTTTCACCCAATTCAAGAATCTTCTCAATAACATCTCTGTTAATTCTTTAGCTAACATCCTTCTTGAAATATCACAGAACTGAACAAGAAATTACATTTTATGAGTAGCACAGAGTAAATTGGGATTGTGGTCTTCCTTTTCTGACATTAATTTCTGTTAATTCAAATGATGTCTCTATTAGCTTTGTTGGTAGTCACCTCATATTGTTAAATTTAATTCAATAATAAAGCTCTTAATGTGTACAGAGGACTATGCTAGTCTTTACTGGAGATAAAAGTTGAGCTAAGACTTAGTCCCTGCCCTCAAGGATTTAGTAAGATACAAATTCCTATAATTATAATTTAACAAAAAAAAAAACAAACCTCAAAATGATGAAGTATTATACTTTTAGTGACCATGTTTGTGAGGAGCTAAGACTCTTGACTCTGACTCTTTCTTTCTCCAAGCATTCTCATCTTCACCCTGGACATTTTCCAAATCTGCTGGCTAACAATTGCTCCATCCTATTCTTTTACCATTTTTTTTCCTTCTAAGAATTGTAATCACATCAACACAACTATTTCCCCATGAAAGGGCATGTCAGTAGACTTCTACTCTATTCACCACCATCCCTATGATTTCCAAGAACAAAACAACCTTCCCTGGCTAAACACTCCCATTTAAGTATTGTTGAGCCCCTCTCTCCATTAGAATGTAAACTCCATAAAGGTAGGGATTATCTTGATTTTTTTATTCTTGACACTTAGTAAGTACTTGATAAATGCTTTTCACTCATTCTTTCACTGATAAGGAGGTGCAACTAAGATGTTATGTGATACTGGAGGAGTCATTACTGATTGTTCATATGACATAATGAAGCACTGAATAATATTTAATTAAAATTCCTATCCTGTACTTGGCAATTTTTTTTAACCTAAATGTAGGATTTCATACTTTGTCCTATTAGTTTCCTCATTTTACTTTTAAATTATCTTTTCAGTCTATTGGGATCTTTCTAAGTCTTGGTTATATCATTCTTAATAAGTTATTTATCTCAAATTTATGTTGTCCACATATTTGTTAAGTATGTCTTCCATCTGAGTCATGGGTAATGATGATGAGCAGAATGGAGTTGAAGACATAACTCTACTAAAGACATTTTTTGTTGACCTCTAAATGAACCACAGTAAACAAGGTAAAAGTAAGAGAAATTGGGGCATAAATGTAAAACTGACTTGAAAATTTTCAAGGAAAATATTTGATTCATAAGCCTGGACTCTTCATATAAACTCTTCATAATTAAAGTGATTAAATTCTAATTTCCTTGATAGAAAAAAATGTGTTACTTTAATAGCATATGATATCAACATCAAAGTTTAAAATCACAGCTTTAAGTGGTAGGTGTCATGAGATTACTTCTCATAGATTCCCCTTTAGCACCTCATCCTCAGCTCCTAGTCATTTCTTCTTGAACAGACACTTGGAAGAGTCCATAACCCCATAATGAAGATACTTTATATGAAAAAGAACATAATATTACTGTCCTTCATTGCAGTTTGTTTGTTGGTATATGCTGCATTTTGGCAAGGGACAAGGGAGGAGACACTAGCAACCAGGTCTCAGCTCTACCTTTTCCATAGCAAGCCCTAAATGGAGGTCCCAAGTTCCTCACTTGCCTTGGAATGTGCTGACTTATTCTTACCAGTCATCAAAGAGAATCATGAAACTTGAACTGAATAGGACCTGTGCCTGAAAGTAATGTTTACTAATAACATGCTTGAAAAGTGGGAAGCCAGTCTTTTGCTTGAAGACCTCCAAGAATAGGGAACTCGCAAGATAGCCCATTGAATAATTCTAATTATTAGGAAGGTTTTCCAAAGTATCAAGTTTAAATTTATTTCTTTGACACCTATACCCATTGTTCCTGGTTTTGTCCTCTGAGTATAAACTAAATGACTCTCATCTCTCCTCCATTTAATAGTTCTTTAAAAGCTTGAACAAGGTATCATATCCATCCTGAAGTCCTCTCTGGGCTGTTTAGTTCCTAGTTTTTAAAAAACATATGACAAGGACCCAAGACCCTTTACAATCCCATTTGCCATCCTCTAACCTCTGTCCAGTGTATCAATAGCTTTTTGAAGCTATAGTTCTCAGAGCTAAATATAATATGCTAAATATAGTCTTAACAGGAGAGCACAGAGAGAACTTATTTTTTTTTTTCCTATAACCCCTACCTTCCTCACAGTAAGTCTAAGATCCCTTTACATTTTTGGAAGACCACATTATACTGGTGATTCCTAATCAACTTGAATCCACTAAATATACCAGATCTTTCCCCCAAACTCTTGGCTAACCATACTTCTTTCATCTAATAGGCATGTAAAATTGTAAACTTTTTTTTAATTCCAAGTGCAAGAATATATGGATCCTTATTAAATTTCATTTTCTTAATCTAGGCTCAATACTCTTGCCTGGCAAGGTCTTTTTGGAGCCTGACTGCCATTGAGCATATCCAGCTTTGTATCATCTATAAGTTAGGTAACTATACATCTATATCTTTATTTAAGTCGTCCAAGAAAATGTTAACTATCAGGAGACCAAGCAAATCCCTATAGGGTGGTCTACAGGAGACCTCCTGGGAGCTGACATCAAAGCTACTTTTTTGAATCTTAACATTTGACTCATTCAGAATTTGTCTAATTGTATTATCATTAGTTTACATCTTTCCATTTTTTTCCACAAGAATAATATAGAATACTTTATTAAATGCTTAGCTAAACTCAGAATAAACTATATCTACAGCATTATCCAGAACTATCAATTTGTAACCCTGTCAAAAAAGTAAATAAGGCTAATCCAAAATGACCTAGCCATAAAGAAAGTGTGCTAGCTATTATAATCACCACTTTTACCTTAAAGGAGTTTGGTGGAACATTGGCTAGAACATTAAGCTATCTGTCAGGAAAACTTGATTTCAAATACTGCCTTTAACATTTGCTACTTTTGTTTCCCTGGGCAAGTCACTTAACTTCTATTTCAGTTTTCTCAACTATAAATGGTAATAGTAATATATATCACCTTTCTTGAAAGGTTAATGTGATGATAACACAAAGTAACATAAAGCACTATTCACAGTGTCTGGAATATAGTAGGTGCTTAATACATACACACACACAGATGTTCACTAACCATCTCTTTACTAATATTTTACAGAAATTTCCAAGGAACTGAAATAAATTGCAATACCTAATTTTTTTTATCCCATTCTCTTCTCTATAATGAAAATCAGGATACTTGCCCTACTTTAGTCCTGTGGTATCTCTCATTTTCTCCATAACCTTTTAAATATACCTGACAGCAGCTCCACATTCACATTCATCAGGTCAGGTGACTTCAATTTATCAAGAGCTTCTAGTTACTCACTTATTTTGGGTAATTACCACTTAGCCACTTTTGTTGGGTTATTTTCAGCTAAAAAGTCATTCTCTTTGGTAGAGAAAACAAAAGCAAAACAAAATTGAGCAATTCAGCTCAGCCTTTTGTATGTTGTGAGTTGCCCTTGTCCCTATTCATTGTAAGAAGTTCAACCTCTTTTTGGATCATTCTATTTCCCCCAATTCAGTCCTAATAGTCCCCAAACTTACTTACAGTCCCAAAAAAGTCCTCTCTACTCTTTAACAAAATACTCTACTATTCTTCTTAATTAATGATACTCTGGACATCCTTCCAACTTCTTCCCTCAAGCTATTTCACCCATTATTCATTTCTAGGTCAGTTTCTTAATCTCCTCCAAAAAACAAAACATCAGTCCTGTAGTTATTTCCTGAAGCTGCTAAATAACCTCTAGTTTTAGTTTAGTTTAATTTACTAAAGATTTTAAACCAGAGTAGTGACCACTTTCTCAAGATGGTGCACAGCAGAGGCGTCACTCATGAGCATGGGGCCAACAAAACTTCCTAGTGTGGCCAAACCCAATTATAATGTAACTGAAAAAAAATGTTTGACAGAATAAATAAAAGTACAATCAAATATAAATAATGATACTTTGTGGTTTCCTCAGTCAATATGTTGCCAACAGGGATCAATTACTATTTGAATTTGATAACACTGATGTAGAGGTTATTAATGTTCAGTTTGGAATCACTAATCTCAGGACATTCTGTATGTGAGATTTTATGATACTATTGAAGAGGCTGGGATCCCCAAGAGGGAAAAACCCTGGAATTTCCGACATGGCCAGATCTCTGACTTTTGCCTGAGACTATAGCCCCATCAACTGGCCTTTTATTGTGGCTACACCCAATCTCTGTTACCCTTGGCTTAGCCTGGCCCTCCATTGTCTTACCTTCCTATGGCCCCCTGCCATTTCCCATCCTTAATCCTAGCTAGGCTCCCTTCTCCCTTGGCCATGTGGTCCAGATCCCAGGAGTTCCTCCTTAGACCCCTCCTCCAGTCACCCCAGATTACTTGGCAACTCCTGGATCCCTCCCACAGTCTTTCCGTATATGGGTTCATCTTGTCTCCACTGAGGTGCTCAGATTCTTATAATCTAGCTACATGCTTAGATTCTTATAATCTAGCCATTGCTCAGATTCTTATAATCTAGCCACTGCTCAGATTTTTACAATCTAGCCAACAGCTCACAGGTGCTCAGATTCCTTAAGAATCTGGACAATATGGTGGATCTTTAATAAACCTTGTCTTTGGCTGAAAGAAGGCTTGGGTCAAATTCTTTTGGGCAGGACCCGTGTGTTGTGATCTTGGGGTCCCAGCACCCCTAAACCTCTAGACCTCGTCACTATGATTCTCCAGTCCTGTGAAATTTCCCTTTGCAGCCTCCATTACACACCTTTTCCCTTCTCCACTTGCCTACCCTAATGGCATTCCAAACTCCTGAGGCAGAGGGCAGATACATTGAAACATTAAGTTGTTAGTGATTATTGCATTTTAAGATTTCTGAATTAGTTTGTAAATGTACAATTTGTATCCATGGGAAATAAAATAGGAACAGAAAAATCCAATAGCTTATGTTCACTCTCCCAGTATTCACATGATCTAATTAAAATTTAAATAGATCTCACGACACGAGTAGTATTTCTAATAGTGACCCACATCTACCAGTATGAAACCATGGCAAAATAGAAACCTTAGGATAAAGACATTTCAGAATCTGCTTCTCTAATAAATGGGATTCTATATTTTCCTCTCTGACCTTTCTTTTTCATCTGCAACTTTCTTTATAGAGGGAGGAAGAAGAAGAGCCATATTGAGAACCTCTGAAAGCCAGGTCCTACTTTATGACTGAGCTCCTGGCCCTGGCACTAGTTCCAACACTAATCCAGTAAAGAGGTGCTATGTTCCAAAGGTACATGTATCTAGGATGGATCTATTTTTTAGTGTATTGGTCAATTCGATGGTATGATGAGATACCACAAAATTTGGTAAATTTGAATTCTCTTATTATTTATCACTTTTTAAAAATTAATATTAATAGCTTATTTCAGTCTGAATTTGGGTTAGAAGATTCCAAGGGATTCAGATAAAAAGAAAGTAGAATTTAATGGCCTTATATTTTGGGTTAGCCCACAAGGAATGGCAAAATTAAATTTTTCTTTGAAAAATAAATAAAAAGTCCCATAAAAAGGAGGAGGGAAAGGAGTAACTGCCTAAATTAACTGATGTAGATGTACAGTATACTCTTTGTACAACTCAGATTTTAAATGAAATGTATAGAAGATGAAGATAAGAGACTCTTTATAAGAATGATTAGAAAGGTGCAATTCTGTAAGGATTCTATAAGGAATATCAAAGCTCAGAATAACTGAAAATTGGCAATGCATAATAAGAGCAACTGCTTTTTTTTTGTAATGCAGATTGGTAGAAAGAAAAGAATAGTCCCATCACACTTAGCTTGGTACATACCTTTTGTACTGTTTTCAGTTTGGGGGCACTCCATTTTAGGGAAGCTAGAGTGCAGCAGGAGTATACTTAGAAGAGGCTGAACAGAATTTTGAAATGACTGAAGATGGCCTTTTTAGAGAAGCTGGGGAACTTTAATACACAGAATGGAAGATTTATAGGAGATACGATAGCAGTCTTTAAGTCACACAGAAGAGAAACTGTTCATGTTTTGTTTGTCTCCTGAAAGGCAGGACTAGGAATAATGATTACGATATTCAGCTGAAGGCATTTAACAATTCCTAAACATTAGAGCTATATACTACAATGGAATAAATTTCCTGAGGAGGTAGCCAATTCCCATCATTGTATTTCATAAGGAAAAGTGTGATAATATCTTATTAATATGAGGATATTGTAAGAAGGATTCTTTGTCAGGAAGGAATTGGAGTAGATGGTCTGTAGCTATTGGATTCCATAATACTATAATTCTGGGCTGCCAATCATTGGTACTGAGCAAGTCAGCACATCATAGGTTCATAGAATAGGAAGGAACTTTGAAGGTCACTTAGCCCAACCTCTACCTGAAGCACGAACCCTCTCTACAACATCTTTGACAAGCCTACAGTCTCTTCCTGAATCCTCCATTGGTAGGGAATTTTTTTTTGGTAGACCATTTCATTAAAGGACAGTTTTAGGTTGCTTCTGTATTTTGAGGTGAAATATGCCTGAATCCAAAGATGAGAATATTCGATCTTGGAGAGGTTGTAGGAAGGCAGGAATACTATTGCATTATTGGTGGAACTACGAATCAGCATAACCATTTTGGGAAACAATTTTGAATTAGTCAAATAAAATCAATAAAGTGACTATACCTTTTGGCCCAAAGGTCCCATGTTTAGGCAATCCAAAGGTCATTAATAATAGGAAAATTCCCATTTATGTCAAAATATTCATAGCAGCTATTTTTGTGGCAGTAAGAATTTGGGGGTAAGGAGATGCCATTGATTGGGGAATGGGTAAACAAATTGTGGTACATGAATGTAAAGGAATATTGTGCTATAAGAAAGGACATAAATGATATACACAGAGAATAATGGACAAATTTACATGGAAGGACACAGAATTTAATAAGCAGAGCCAAGAAAACAATACATAGTAACTTTGACAACAACAATGTAGGAAAGAATACCAATCACAAGACAATTAAAACTGAATGTTACACAATTACCAGAAAAAGAAAGAAAGAAAGAAAGAAAGAAAGAAAGAAAGAAAGAAAGAAA
>NW_020954608.1:17327562-17373467 GCF_900497805.2 Vombatus ursinus
AAAGAAAGAAAGAAAGAAAGAAAGAAAGAAAGAAAGAAAGAAAGAAAGAAAGAAAGAAAGAAAGAAAAAATACAACCATGAAGAAATATGAAAAGGTATCCTACTCTATCCCTTTGCAAAGATGGGAGGTCCATGGATGTGGAACATTACATATATTTTCAGACATTTTGGGGATGTATTGATTTATTTTGCTTTTTTCTAATCTTACTTTTTTTCCCCTTAAAAACAATTCTGTTATAAGGGATGGCTTTCTGGAAAAGATTGGGGAAGGAACATTGGGAGTGAATTAAGTGATATATAAGAAGAGAATCTAATAAAAATTTAAAAACAAATATGTCTAAATCCTTGTTTTCACCTCTGATACCAAGTACAAAAATGGCTAGTACTTCTGCCATATTAAAATCCTTTAAATATTCAAATATCATATCCTTGCTATTTCCTCTTTATCTAAACACCATATGTTCCTTTAACAATTTAAACATAGGTTTTTCTGATAAATGCCACATTTCTAAAATATATAGAGAACTAAGTCAAGTTTAAAAAAAAAAAGTCATTCCTCAATTGATAGTCAGAGGATATGAAGAGTTAGTTTTCAGATGAAGAAATCAAGGTAACCTATAGTCATAGGAAAAAATGCTCTAAATCACTATTGATTAAAGAAAGGTACGTACTATATCAAATTGTGTGCTATCTTGGGGAGTTAGGTGGGGAGAGAGGGAGAAAAATTTAAAACTCAAAAGCATATGGAAGTGATTGTTGATAAATCAAAATAAATTAATTTTAAAAAAGTATGCATTGAGCACCTACTATGTGTTCAGCTGTATACTTTATATATTGAAAGAAATGGAGAAGAATGAAGTCTCCTAATCTAGTACTTCAGATTTGTACATTTCTTTTCTCAGAATCTGATTTGGAATCATCAGCAATAAAAGCAGCAACATCCCAGTATTTTTCAACAAATTATTTTTTTCAAAAACCTTTTTTATAGAAACTGGATACTATAGGTAAAGGTATCAGATATTTTCTATTGCATATATGACTCAACCCATGCATTATTTTAATAACTGATTTGGATTAACAGTTGATTTGATTGACTGCCACATAATTGTTGAGTAAAATAAGGAAGATAAACAAAAGGTGGGGATAAAGTCTTCCCTGGATCATAAAGAGCAGAATTCTTTAAGGTTTGGGGATTTAAAGTTAGGGTTTTATCACCAACTTTTTAGATAATCTTGAGGAAGGAGACTATTTAATGAGATTTCCAAGAATATACTTTACATTCCTGGTAACGAAGAACAATTAAATGGAAATCTGTATTATAGGGATTGTATGAACTTGTTGAAATCCACAGATGACTGATCTGTGAGTAGAATCGCATTGTGGAAACAGAGATGAATTGACAGACAGAATACATGAGTTTTGGTTTCTACAAAGGCCATAAAGGATTTTTGCTAACAGTAGACTGGAAGGTACATTTTTGCTTTTTTTTTAGTCAGGGCAAAGGTGCAATAAAAAGATCAAAGAAGAGACAGGGCTGTAGTTCACGTGAAGGTACAATGTAATAAATGATGGAGAGGAGGCAGAGTGGTTCAAGTCTATTTTTCTATCACAGAGGACAATATTCAGATTGAAGAATATGTAACAGAAGGAGTTGAAGGGGAATTATTTATAGATGACAAAAAGCTTAAAGGGACCACTAACTGATTGGATAAGAGCTGTGGGATCAAAATAGATCTTGGTAGGCTAGAACCCCGGTTTATTTTTAATGAGATGAAATTTAGTATGAGTAAATGTAATATATTACACTTGAGTTTAAAAAAATCAGCCTTATCTGAGGCAAAATTAGCCAGAAGTTTGTATGAAAAATATTTTTTTAAAATTCCTCATTCCTGGTCAAGCTAAATTTTAGTATTGTGTTCAATTCTGTGCACCAAATTTTGGGAAAAATATTGATAAACCAGAGACAAATCAGAATGGTGAATAATCTTAAATTCATGCCTGAATTCAAAGGAACTGCAGATGTTTAGCCTAAAGAAGAGAAGGCTCTAGAGAAATAAGATAACTGTCTTAAACAATTTGAAGAGCTTTATTATGTTAGCGAAGGTAGATTTATTTTGTTTGACTTCAGAGACAAGAACTAAAAGCAATGTTTGTAAACCATAAAGATGCAGTTTTAGGCCTTACCTTAGGAAATATTTAACATAACTCTCCAAAAGTAGAATTGACTGCCTCAGGAAGTAGTGTTTACCCTCACTGGAAGTCCTCAGGCTACTGCTGGATGACTACTTTTCAAATATTCAGTTCAATAAGGATTTATTAAGCACCTGATATATGCCAGGTGCTGGAGGTACAAAGACAAAAAATGAGACATTTTCTGGCCACAAGGATTTCACATAGTACTAGAGGGACACAACATGTACATGTTTACTGCAAATAAATATAAGATAAATACAAAATAAATACAAAGTAGTTTCATAAGGAGGTACAGGAGTGAAGAAAGGCCTCTTGAGTTGAGCCTTAGAGGGATGTAGGATTTCTAAGAGGGCGAGGTGAGGAGGAAGAAAACTCCAGGTATGGGGAACACCCCGGCAAAGGCACAAGTGTGGAAGATGGAATGTTGTATTTGGAAAATGGCAACTTGTCTAGTCTGGCTTGCATACCAAGTGCATTGGGAATAGGGGTTGGGGTGGATAATGTATAATCACTATAGAAAAATAGGCTAGAGCTATACATTGTGAAGGATAATAAATGACAAAGACAGGCATTTGTGGTGTATCCTAGATTTAAGAAGGAGCTCCTGAAACTTCTTGGTCAGGGGAGTCACATGGTCAGAAACATTTTCAGCTGTGTGGAGGATGGATTGAAAAGGGGAGATGCCAGATGCAAGGAGGTCAATTAGGAGATTACAATAGTCTAGAGAAAAAGGTGATGAGGGTCTAACTAGGATTGAGGTATGAGTGAAAGGAAGAGGATAAATGTTAACAAGGATCCTCACCACCAATGTAAAATAAGTTGTTGAATTCTGAGATTGTCTCACATTGGCATTTGCATAGCCATAGCCTAGCACAATGCCCAGCACATAGTATGCCTCTAATTTTTGTTGAATGATTAAATGGTTGATGAATTAAAGAAACATAAATGCTTTACAGGAGATGATTATACACACACGTGTGTGTATGTATATATATGTACATATATATTATATATGTATATATATGCATATAATTGAATATTTAAGGCAGGGATCAAAGAGGATAAATTCTCCCGCTCCCCACCTCTTGAACATCTTTGGGAGTTGCTATTGGCAACAGAATGTTATAATGAATGCTTTGACCTAGAAGCATTCCCTATTTCCTAGTCACTATACAAGATCATCTTAAAGAGTAGATTCAATGTGATACTTATTTTGTTGGTTTGTGTAAGAATTCTATGATTTTCTTATCAACACTTTTTTTTTGAGAAAGCTTCAGAACAAATAAATCTTCAAGATACATGTGATAATGGAACAAATTGAGACAACCTGTGAAATAAGCTTATTTCATAGAGAAAAAAAGAATTAGTCTAATCAGTTTCTCAAATCACATAGGCAAAAGGACTGATAGATTATTTAAATTTCTCACTTTCTAACCACGTGTTCAAGAATTTTGAAAACACGGAAGTAACTTTTAGAAAGCAAACTTGTATGTGTTATATAGCCTGAAATTCAAAGATTGAGATTATCTACATTTATGCTATTGTCAAGTAAATGTGGATAATGTTAAATATTACCCCTTGGATTAAAAACAATAACAACCCTCTAAAGACTACACAGGAATAGATATCAGAAAAGATTTATTCTGTAAGAGCAATCTGTTCTTTGTTTCAAGTACAGGATAATATGTGTTTGTAATTGTATTACTTTTTAAAAAGTGTTATACTGAATATAAAAGTGGTTCTGAGAGATCTGTCCTCAAGTGAAGTCACTGATACTTACTACCAATTTGACCTTAGGCAAACCAACTCAGTTCTTGGAACCTCAGTTTCTTTATCAGTAAATTGAAGATGATAATTCCTATCCAGCCTACCAAGTTGTACTGATCAAAGGAAATTCTATATAAAGCTCTTAGCAATCCAAACAGTCCTATTTAAATGAAAGTTATTATTCTTTCCTAATACATGTATAAACTTATGCCATATTCAGAAATAATTTGTTACATACTATCATTTTGTTTTTTTTCTTTCAATTAGCAAACCTTTCTTTACATGGTGGGAAAAGATGGAGGGGCTGCTAGGTGGCACAGTCGATAGAGCTCTGACCTTAGAGTCAGGAGGACCTGAGTTCAAATCCATTCTCAGACACATGACACTTAGTAGCTGTGTGACCCTGGGCAAGTCACTTAACCCCGATTGCCTCACCAAAAACAAAACAAAACAAAAAAACAAGAAAACAAAACAAAAAAAAGAAAAGATCAAAGGCAAAAGTAGAGAGGTCAGCAGAGGATGAGATGGATAGACAGCGTCATGAAAGCAACAAATTTCAAATCTGAGTTCAAATTCGGCCTCAGACACTTCACATTTACTAGCTGTGTGACCCTGGGCAAGTCACTTAACCCCAATTACCCCCCCCCAAAATAGGAGTGTATACAGACTTGTGACAATAGCACAGGATGGAAAGGCCTGATACTATGGTCCATGAGGTCACAAAGAGTCAGACATGACTGAACAGCAATAACATAGCCTTCGCATCATGTGTAAATATTGTGAAAAAATAGAAAAGAAAACCAGAAACTTTGTAACCAATATGCGTAAGCAAGGTAAATAAATTCCTATATCTAAGTATAAATGTTTATTTAGACATGGTAAATATGAGAATTTATTTTCCATGTTTATATATATTGGTTATAAGAGTTTTTTTCTATTTAATAATTTTATATATTATGCAATATATTTAATACATTGATAAAAATTTTATGTTTTCTTTTATATACATAGGAGGCAAATATATATATATATAAAAGGCACACATATGCATATATAGATGTGCATATGAATACATATATACACATATATACACATACACATACACATACATGCATACGCATGTCATTCTTCATCATCAGTCCTCTGGAATTATGATTTGTCGTTTTGTTGATCTGAGTTCTTTGATATTTCAAAGGCATTCAATTTTACATGTTGTTTCTTAACACACAAAGTGTTCTCCTGGATCTGCTTACTTTACTCTATAACAGTTCACACAAAGTTTGTGGTTCCTTGTTACTTGAGCTATGTATTTCTTTATTCTAGTGGGTTTTTTTTTTGTTTTTTGTTTTTCTTTTGGTTTTCTGTTGTTGTTGTTTACTTTGATCTGGGAGCTCTGGATTTTGACTGGGTCATTCCTGTGAGTTTTCATTTAGGAGTGTCAGGAGGTAAGCAATAGATTTTTTTCTATTTTCACTTTACCCTTTAATTCTTCTTTTTTTTTTTTTGGCTATGCAATGGGGTTAAGTGACTTACTCAGGGTCACACAGCTAGTAAGTGTTATGTGTCAGAGGCTGCATTTGAACTCAGGTCCTCCTGACTTCAGGGCCGGTGCTTGATCCACTGCACCACCTACCTGCCCCTTGCACTTTAATTCTTAAAGTTGTGAGCACTTTTTAATGATTTTTGAAATATAATATCCAGGCTATTTTGGAGGGGGTGATAGTGTTGTCAGGTGTTTCAATTGCTCAAAAGTTTTTTAAACTCTTTTCCAGTTTTCCTAGCAGTTTTTGTCAAATAGTGAGTTCTTATCCCAGAAGCTGGGGTCTTTGTGTTTATCAAATAGTAGATTACTATAGTCATTGACTACTGTGTCTTGTATACCTAACCTTTTCCACCGATCCACCACTCTATTTCTTAGCCAGTACCAAGTAGTTCTGATGATTGCTGCTTTATAATATAAGTTAAGATTTGGAAGGGTAAGACCACCTTCCCCTGCATTTCTTTTCATTGGTTACCTTGATATTCTGGACCTTTTGTTATTCCAAATGAATTTCTTACTATTTTTTTCTAGCTCTATAAAATAATTTTTTGGTAGTTTAATTGGTATGTTACTGAATAAGTAAATTAGCTTAGGTAGAATTGTCATTTTTATTATATTACCTAGAACTCACTATTTGACAAAAACTGCTGGAAAAACTGGAAAAGAGTATGGCAGAAACTAGGCATAGACCAAAATCTCACACCGTATACCAAAATAAAGTCAAAATGGGTTCATGATTTGATATAAAGGCTGATACTGTAAGCAAACTAGGAAAGCAAAGTATAGTTTACCTATCAGATTTATGGAGAACAGAAGAATTCATGACCAAACAGGAGATCAAGAACATTACAAAATGCAAAATAGATAATTTTGATTACTTTAAATTGAAAAGTTTTTGCACAAAGCCAATGCAACCAAGACTGGAAAGAAAATAGAAAATTGGGAAAGAATTTTTACAACCAGTGTCTCTGATAAGGGCCTCATTTCTAAAATATATAGAGAATTAAGTCAAATTTATAAGAATACAAGTCATTCCCCAATAGGGGGTCAAAGGATATGAGCAGGCAGTTTTCAGATGAAGAAATTAAAGCTATCTATAGTCATATTAAAAAACACTCTAAATCACTATTGATTAGAGAAATGCAAATCAAAACAACTATGAGGTACCACATCACACTTACCAGATTGATGATGAAACATGAAAAAACAGGAAAATGATAAATGTTGGAGAAGATGTGAGTAAATTGGAACACTAATGCATTGTTGGTGGAGTTGTGAAATGATCCAACCATTTTGGAGAGCAATTTGGATCTATGCCCAAAGGGCTATAGAAATGTGCATACCCTTTGACCCAGCAATAGCACCTCTGGGGCTATATCCCAAAGACATCATACAAATGGGAAAAGGACCCACATGTATAAAAATATTTATAGCAGCTCTTTGTGGTAGCAAAGAATTGGAAATTGAGAGTATGCCCATCACTTCGGGAATGGCTGAACAAGTTATGGTATATGAATGTAATGGAATACTATTGTGATATAAGAAATGATGAGCAGGAAGACTTCAGAAAAACCTGGAAAGACTTGCATGGACTGATGCTGAGTAAAGTGAGCAGAACCAGGAGAACATTGTACACAATAACAACCACACTGTGCAATGACTAATATTGATAGACTTAACACTTCTCAGCAATGTAAGGATCTAAGACATCTCCAAAGGTCTCATGATGGAAAATGATATTCACATCCAAAGAAAGAACTATGGAGTTTAAATGCAGATCGAAGCATACTATTTGCTATTTTTTTTCCTTCTGTTTTGTTTTGTTTTCTCTTTATTGTGGTTCCTCCTATTGGTTCTAATCTTTTCTTACAACATGACTAATGAGAAAATATGTTTAATAGGAATGTATATGTATAGCCCATATCAGATTGCATGCCATCTTGGAGAAGGGGGTAGGGAGGGAGGGGGAGAAAAATTTAAAACTCAAAAGCTTTTGTAAGTGATTGTTGATTAATCAAAATAAATTAATAAAATGAAAAAAAAAGACAAAACAACCACTCCCAGGTCATCTGGGTAATTAGTTTCCCTCTCTAACCCCTGAAGATGATGAGGTTTAAGGGATACATGTATCATCTACATATGTTCAAATGTAAATAGTTTTTGCTTGGTCCTTTATAATCTTTCATTTATATTCACCTTTTTATGTTCCCCATAACTCCTGTACTTAAACTTGATAGTTTCTTGATAACCCTGGTCATTTCATCAGCAATGCTTTGAAACTTACTATTTCATTAAAAGTTCCTTTTTGATAATGAAAAAAATAGTTTCTTAAACTATCTATCCTTGAGTTGTTTTCCAGGTGATTATTTTTTCATATGAAAAACTCACATTTTCTTCTTTTTTAATATTATGACTTTTAAAATATTCTTACAGTAATTAATTTCTCTTTATTTCATTCAGAATTTCAAGGAGTGTATTAACTGAGTACTGTTTTGTACATTTATACTGTTGTTTGTTAATTTTCTTTCTAAGTCTACCCTCTTTAGCTCTCACTTCTTTTCCATTTTTCCCTTTATATCTCTTATTTTCCTTATCATATCATTCTAAACTACTGCTTTAAAAGCTTTCATCATTTTTTCTACAAATTAAATTCATTTCATCTTTGTTGTTCTTTGAGGCTTTGCTTATAAGTGTTTTGGAGTTATTTTCCTTTTCTTGAATTGTGTCTTGGGCATCCCTGGAATCATAATAACTTTTTATGTGACTTATTTTTGTTGACTCATTGACTTATTTAGAGATGCTGGCTCATTGTTCAAGGATCTACTCTGAACAACTGAGTGTTGCTGGCTTAGCTGAGAGATCTAGGGATTCAGTGTCTTTGATCCTAATACCTCTTTGGTGTGGGGGGGGGGGGGGGGGGGAGATGAAGGTCTGTTTCCCTTGCACTTTACCACCAAAACCTGGTACTGTTATCCTGGGCTGAAGACTGTGTCTAATACTTGCTCCAGAAACCTTTGCTTAGGGGTCTGGGAACTGAATCTAGACTCCAGTCTTCTCTTGGAAATCCTACACTGCTGGCCTGGCCTGAGGGGCTTAAGGGAGTCAATCCAAAATCACTTCAATATATCTCCTCCCTATTGGCCTATTTTAGAGCTCTGGGTATGTCGAATTCTTACTCCAAGTCTCTCTGAGAGACACTAAACTGCTAGCCTAGGTCTAGACCAGAGGCTGGGTCTGTTTTCAGTTCTGGGCACCCTTACTTTGCTGGTCTACCTCTGAGCACTGACTGTGTGATCATGGCTTACTCAAGTTCTAGAGTTCTTGTCTTGGCTATTTTCTTATAATTTGAATTTGTGATTATAGGCTGTAAAGAAGACCCATTGTAGTTTCTCCTTCAATTTCCCAAACACTACTTGGTCTGGAATTCTTCTTAGATCTTTGCTAGAGCAGTTATGGGAGGAGCTGGTCTGTGTTGCATCCCTCTGCTCTGCTATCTTGGTTTTATTTTCCCATTTTAATTTTCAAGGAGTTTAGTACTTGGGCAAAGTTTTGTACCTCTTGAGTTAAGCTGTAAATCTCCTTCCAAGTCTTTCCTCCAATATTCTCACTTCTTTTCCTTTTCTTTCTCCTAGTATTCTAATTTCATTTATAATAATAGTATTTAACTGTTTAAAAATTTTTCATTTCATTTCCTCTAAGAATTCTAGTTAAGTTTGTGGCCTAACTTCTTCTTTGAGGATTTGCTCATAAGTATTATAGATTTAGTCTCTACTTCTGGATTAATGTCATCTTGGCTTCATATTTATTCTTTCTTGTGGCAGTATTTTTTTATTAACTTATTTTTCCAGACTCACTTTCCAAATTAAGACTTGTATAAAGGCCAGGCTCTGTTCTGGACATAACAGAAGGCCCTTGGAAGGTCTTGAACTATATTACTTTGGGTCTTGTCACTATATTCTCTGAATGCTATGCTTTTCATGGAATAAATGGATTAAGTTGAGTTCTTAATGGATAACAGGAATGGAACATATTAGGCAAGGGAGCTGTAAACTTTCAGCAGGTTCTAAGCAGTCTGATATAGGTCACAATCTGTTTGTTCAGTAAAGATTTACATATTTCATATCCATGATAGAAGTCAGACATTTAGAATGATTTAAGAATGATTTAATGTCAATAAAAATACCTTCTATCTTCTTAGCAATCTTTTCAAAATATTTCCACTTTCTATATTTTATTTTTCCCCATATATTTTAATTTTCAAATAATGACACATACAGACTTACATGTTTGCAATTCTCTTCCTAAATTCTCTTAGACATTCAATGGATTGCATATCATTTTCTTGTTCTCAGGGTTGGGGCTCTTTAGGAGTATAGGCCAGATGACTGGTTGAAACCTAGACATTAGACAAGTCCACAAAGTCAGGACAGGTGCCTGAGAAGTTGCCAGAAAAAAATAGGAAAAAGTCCAAATTGTGGATGATGTACATCATTAAATAAGCCCGCCATGCAATTGACAGAGATCTGAATACACAACAAGTCTGCACTAGAGAATCTGATAGCAGAAGAAGTTGGATTCATTGCACTGGATTGGAATTCCAAGAATACAGCCCAAATCCTAGGAAGACAGTAGGTTACAAGGTTAAGTGTCTACATCAAAAGGAAAAAGACTATGAGAAAGACCTGAAAGCAAAAACTCAAGGGAAAAATTAAGAACCTATTCCCAAATGAGGTATAAGATGGGCACCTACATAGAAAAAAATAAAATAAATATAAGGGAGGTGCTCAGTCAATATAGCTGCATCACCAATTTATCTGAAATGAATTAGTTTCATTTAAATTTGATGCAGTGAATATTATATTGATGACCTTTTAAGGGCAAGACACCATGCTAGATACTAAGGATTCAAAGGCAAAAATAAAAGTCCTGTTCAGAAAAATCCTACATTTTATTAGGGAGAATTACCCTATTAAAAAATAAGTAAATGCATGGCAAGTTGAGGAGGGGGAATCCGCAATTGTAGAGGATTAGGAAACAAATCAACAAACATTGATTAAATGCCTATGATGTGCCAGGCACCATGGGTACAAAGACACAAATAAAATGGTACCTATATTCAAACTGCAGAGACAATGAGAAGCTTTAAAGAGGAGTCAGCAACTGAACTGAGCATTATAGGAAGGAGCATCTTGAGAGGCAATGGTGAGGGGAGGGTACATTCTAAGATTGAACGAGAAGTAAATGAATGGAAGTGGAAAGGTGAATTACTGGAGACTTTATATCTGGGTGAGAAGCTTGAATATTCTAGAGGCAGTAGGGAGAGGGGAGCAGTGAGAGAGGGAGCAACATGGCCAGATTTGTGCCTTATTTTGGCAGATTTGTGCAGGATGTATTATAGAGGCAAGAGAGTAGATGCTGGTGGACAAGTTAGGAAATTATCAATATAATTTAGATGAGAAAAATGGTCAGAAGGGGAAGTTAGTAAAGATGGTATGGAGGAAGATGGAATACTAAAATGGTGAACTCTTATTAGTGTATGACAAATTGGGATTCTAGAGGACTAAAGATTAGCCATGATACCCACCTCTTAACAAAGAGGCAAAGGAATCAAGATGCAAAATAAGACATAATGTTTTGGACGTGGACAATGCGGAAATTTGTTCTGACTGACTCTACATGATGTATTGGGTTTTGTTTTTCTCATGATCTCAATTCAGGGATGGATAGAAAGAAGTAGAATGGAGGGTGAGCAGGTGGATTTTGGCAGATTAAAATAAATTTTTTCCAAAAAAAAATTGGAGAATAGAGCAGTGAAAAAAAATGCAATGGTGATGGATGGACTGTTTGATATGGATGTGGAAAGCAAAGCATATGCATACCCTGCCAGTCCCAATGTGCCACAGGACATAGTAGGAATGATCAGCAATGAAGAAATTCTCAAGGCATAAGAAAATAACTCTTGGAGAACCCCAGGTTTCTCTAAACACCTAAAAGTGAAAATAATAAAAAGGAACAATTTAAGAGGAAGAGCATTTAATTAATACTATATGGAAATGTGTTTGTTAAACCCATAAAAGAATATAAATTATTTAGGAGAAAACAACTCTCTATTTAATAAGAACTTCTGGAAAAACTAGAAAATGGGTTGGCAGAAATTATGTCTGAACAAATATTTTGCACAACATACCACAACAGGCTCTAAATGGATATATTACCTAAATATTAAAGATACTACCATGAAAAAGAGAACCAGATCAAATACTTGTCATAGTCATTATGAGAAGCAGAATCCTTGCCTAAACAAAGTAGAGATGCTATTACAAAAGAAGAAATAATCATTTTGATTGTATGAAACTGAAAACCTTTTGCATAAACAAAATCAATGCATATAAAAATAGGAGAGGGGCAGTTAGGTTGCATAGTGGATAGAGCACCAGCCCTGGAGTTAGGAAGACCTGAATTCAAATCTGGTCTCAGACACTTCCTGGAGAAGTCACTTAACCCTTTTGCCTCAGTTTCCTTATCTATAAAATGAGCTGGAGAAGGAAATGGCAAACTACTCCAGTATCTTTGCCAAGAAAATCCCAGGTAGGGTAACAGAGAGTTGTATATGACCAAAATGAATAAATTACATTCAAAAGAATTGCAAACAATTAGTAATCATGGGGAAAATGCCCCAAATCACTAATAATTTGATAAAAACAATTCTGTGGTTTCATTTCACAATCAGTAAATTATCAAAAATGACAAAAGTTGAGAATAGTGAATGTTGGTTGGGTTGTACAAAGAAAGGTACGCTAATACACAGTTATTAGAACAGTGAATTGCTCTAACCATTCTGGAAGGTAATTTGCAACTGTGATAAAATGTAACTTAAAAGGCCATACCCTCTGAGTCATTATATACCAAGCAACTTAAAGACAGAAAGGGCCCTCTATATATCAAATCATTGTTTCCAGTAATTATTTTGGTAGCAAAGAATTAGAAACAAAGTAAATGTCCATAAATTAGGAAATAGATAAATGTTGTTGTAAAAGATTGTCATATTTTAGGCAACAAGATGTTATATAATAGATATGAAGAATGCAGAGAAGTATAAGAAGGCATATTAGTTAATGTAAAGTAAGTAAACCAGGAAAACAATACACAAAATGACTACAATGAAAGTGAAAATAATTAAACAAACAAAATTAAGCTGAGTTCTATGTAATTTGAAGATACCTTAGGAATCTCCTAGTCTAACACCCATTTATCAGATAAGAAAATCAAGGTTCGGAAAAAGAAAATACCTGGTCAAAATCACTGCTGGTTAATGAGGCAGCAGATTCCCAGGTCAGGGATTTTTTCCACCATTTTTATTCTCTTTTTACCTTTTTTTTTAAAATAGAGAATAGAAAGTCTCAGCAAAAACAAGGTGTCAGTCTTATAGGTAACCTGTGCTTCAGATTAAATCTTTTCATCTCCTCCTTCTCCAACTGCTTCCATGGAAAATCATTCCAGGTTGTCCTGCCCTCTTAGTATCTCCAAAAAGACTTTTTAGTCCATATCCATTTAATGATTTTGACCCCATTCACAGTAAGTTTTCTAGCTTACTTTAGAAAGCAGAGTTTTGGAAAATCTAGTAGTTTCTAGATCTCTCTGAATAGAGCAAGAACAAGAGAGTTTCAATATTCAAGGTTTGTAAGAAATGGATTGGAACAGTTCTTAGATTTTATGTGGCCAAATCTCTCATTTTGTAGGTCACAGTATTAGAGACTTAGAGCTGGAAGTGACCTTTGATGTCATAATCACAACAAATCACCTCATTTTGCAAATAAGGAAACTGAGGCCCAGAGAGAGGAAACGACTTGTCTGAAGTAGTGGAACTGGGACTTGAGCCTGTTTTCTGACTCTAACTGCAAAGCTCTTTCCACAGTATCATAAGAATTCAAAAAATGACATGATTTGTTCAAAGTCACACAGTGTATTAGAGAAGAAGAAAAGGGTACCTAATTCTTCCTATTCCAAACCATCTAGCTCTATAAGAATGACTTCAGAGAAATAAAGGGTTTCATTTCACTATTTCTCTACACGCACACTTTTAGCTAGTCCAAATATATAATTTTGTATTCCTTGAGCAAACACAACTCTCACTTTTGTGGCCTTGCTCATTTATTTCCCTCAGTAAGCAATCTGTTCTCTTCTCCATCTTCACTGGGAATAATTCTAACAATACAAAAATGCTACCTCTCCCATGAAGACTTCTTTGACCCTCTACCTCTTTGCAATGTTTTACTGCACAACATAGCAGATTTGTACTCATAAGACCCTTGAGTTCAAGGATGAATTTTGCCACCTACCAGTTCTATTACTGTGGGCAGGTCACTGAAGGCCCCAGAGTCTTAGTTTCATCATCTATAGCTTTGTGGTTACAGTACTGCTATTACCTACCTCAAAGGGTTGTCATAAGCAAAGTTGTTTTTAAATCCTTCAAATGCCACATAAATGTGAGCTATTACTATTCTCTTCTTCTTGCATCCTCTAAGATGCCTGGAGGCAGTGCCTTTATTCTTGTTCAGAATTGTCTTTGTTCCCTCATTCTGATCCTGTCTCTGTGGATTTATCATGTTTTCCTTTGATTTTTATTTTTTGCTCCAATTGTTTATGCTAGATCATTCTATGTTCCATAGCAATTGCTCCTGTAAACAGAAATATCCATATTGCTCTTTAAATCTTTGACCTTACTCAACTTTTACAAGTTTTAAATAACATCATTAAATCAGATCAAGTTATATGCTACTTTCTACTATTTTCTAATTGAATAAAATGTAAGGAATCTTTCTTTACTCTTGGATGTCTATTGGAAAAGACTACAATTTTTTTTTCTAGTGTTTCTTGATACTTTTCTTCTGACACATTCTACTGATCTGACATTCATCCACTCCAGGCATTGGGAAGTAACACTTGGGGCTATTATCCACCAGTTCTCTGTTTGGCTTGTGGCTTCTTCATATCCTCCAACTCTTCTATTTTCAGTATTATCTTCCTAGATGTTACACTGTCCTTTAATGTAATCCATACTGCCTCCTTTCCAGTATAAAGTGGTCTGAGAATAAGGTGAAACCACTGGGTCCTCACAACAGTCTATAAATTTAGTTGAGTATATATTGTTACCCACATTTTGCAAATGGAAAACAGATAACAATAAGGGAGTCTGGACAAGAATTTTTTGTTTAGTCCGCAGTTCTTTCCATTTTATTTCTTTTCATTCTATGGCACTGACACCAATGATACAATATTAAACAATATAATAAAATTTTACATGTAGATAATTATGTCAATGTATAGCTCTATGAGCATTTATATATCTGTATATCTACCTACATAGATAGTTCTGAAGATCTATCTACCTATCTCTATTTTCATCTATATCTGTATGCCCCCATCTCTGATAACTAATGGGGTAGCTAAGTGGCATGGTGGATTGAGAGCACTGGGCTTGGAATCAGAAAGACTAATCTTTCTGAGTTCAAATCTGTCCTCAAACTCTTACTAGCTGTGTGACCCTAAGCAAGTCACCTAATCCTGATTGCCTCAGTTTCCTCATCTATAAAATGAGCTAGAGAAGGAAATAGCAAACCACTCCAGTATCTTTGCTAAGAAAGCCCCATATGGAGTCACAAAGTCAGATGCTACTGAAAAATGACTGAACAGCAACAGCAAAAGCAACAATGATAACTAATACCATGTTCTAATGGTAAAGTATTCATTTTGTCATTAAATGTTCCTGGGTTAGGAGAATCAAGTAAAAGATTCCTGCTGGCAGGTGGATTTGTTATACATATTTGCAAGGCTGACGTAATGGAGTAGAAAGCTTAGGATCTGATGACATCTTGAATAATACCAGTGGTTAAATTCATAGATATTCTGTCTCCAGCAACACCCCTATGATGAATAAGCTATTGATTAACTTGCAAGCGTGAAATGAGAAATGTCATTTGCCATGAATTGTTGAAAATATTATATTCATTTTCCATGGCTGCATGGCAACTACCTTGTTTTTAGGAACTATGTCAACATTGTCAGGAAATGGCTAAAATACAATTTAAATAATTTAATTCAAAGAATTCAGGAGAGTATATTGAATTTATTTCATTTGTTTTTGCTTTGATTAGCTTACACTGAGGCTAAGTTAAAGAAACTAGGGTTTCTTGTTTTTGAAATATTGAAGGTATTATTTGGAATATGCTATATAATTTTTTTAAGGAGCTAAATGGTTTGGAATGGATCTGGAAATTATGAAAGAATAAAACAGAACAGGTAACACTAATGCTATCATGTTTCATCTTAAGTCTTCAAAGCCCTTGGCTGATTATGATGAGCAAAGACTAAAAGCACTTAAAATCAGAGTAGAGGACACAGAAAAGGACATTAGTCAAATGTGCTTTTATATAAAGGGATATCAATCAGATTTAAATCCCCCATCAAGGAAGAAAAACCATAAGAGGTAATAGCATCTTCTTTGTCAATAGCACTTTTCTTTGACTTCATTTAAATACTCATAATTACTTTGATTTATAGAATTACTCATATGTCAGGAAATTTTACCATATCATATTTATGATGATTTGACTGTTTTGTGAATATGAATTTCTCCTATTTCCTTCAAACCTTATGTATTTAGAAATGCAAAAGGAACCAGTAAAAATGCTCTCTGAAGGTGAAAATGAATTTTTAGCTGATTGCTGTTGCCACATTGGTATAAGCAAGCGTTGTTTGCTTTAATTCGATGCATTGTCAATTTGTGGTTTGACCTCTAACGTGGCTGTAAAGTGATAGTTTGCCTTCCAATGTGTATTTTTCTGTAACAAAATGACGTTGCCTTTTCATACAATTTAATGAGTGTTACTTTCTTTCTCAGCTTCAAAAGTATAATAGTAATTCTGTGCTTTTGAAGCTGTTAATAGGGTAAAAGTATAGGTATTCTTTGTATGCGCGTGGTCTTTTTTCGAAGTGAACTATCTCTAGTTAAAAACCAGATCAGCTGTCGAGGATATACATGGTACTATTTAAACACAAAAACAAAAACAAAATACCTAAATTCTCAGGTTTAATCTCCAAATGGTTTGGTTAATATCACACAAAGAAAAACACTGTTCAACAGCTATGGATTACTCTTCTAAATTCAAGAAGCCATTTGCCACCAGAGAAGGTAATTCGATATAATGAAAATATCCTTGGGTTTGGAATTTGGAGTCAAAGGTCCCAATTTTGAATACCAGTTCTTACAATCAGTGAGCACTTGAACAAGTTACTTAAACCTTTTGGACATCAGTTCCTCTCATCTACCAAATGATGGTAGTCTAGATGATCTCTAAAGTCCTTTGATCTCTAACTCTATGGTCATATGATTCCTCCCTATTTCTATGAATTTTTTAAATCTTTTTTTCCCTAGTTCTTATCTCTGATTATATCACTTATACTTTTTTTTTGCATGATTACTCACTTGTAATATTTTTTAGCTCTGTTGACATGCTCTAGCACTTTTTGGGGGGATAATCTTCAGCTTCAGTTCTTCAGAGACCATGACAGTCAATGATTCAGTCTGGTGACTCAATGTCATATATCAATGTCATATATCATATAGAAAGATGATGGAATTGGGACTTGGGGTCTTTATAACCTGTGAAATTTCCCAAAGACAATTCAACCAACAGTCTTCTTTTTCAATTCCAGTGCCAACTAATTGTTCATTTGCAGTGTTCATGTAAATTACATCAATTGATAGATATAATCTGTGATGCTCATAAACAGCATTCTTCATCCACTTTTTTTTTCTGAATCAGTATTTGGGTCAAACGTTTTTGTGAGTAATGAAGTATCTCACATATGAGGCTATGTAATAGGGATTGATGCAATCAACACAGTGTGATTCAAAAACAGATATATCTGAGGAACTTCACCATCTATAGGGAATATATATATATATATGTAATTTCTATTTATGATTCATAATGGAAATCTTTCTCGATAGTGGCATACACCACTGGTGAACATATGTATGCCTATTTACTTCTTTCTAGATAATAAAAGTCAGGTCATCAAATTTAATTTTGTTTTGTGTCTTTTATGGTTTTAACAAATTCATGAAAAACAACAAGTTGGAGAAGAGCTCTTGAGGCAGCATTTTGTTTTATTGAAGCAAATGCTTTCTTTTCAAAGTCAACAAACAATAAGCACAGTGGGATCTTGTGACTATAAAGATAATATAGAATGTCACTTATAAAAGTATTCCTGTTTCCTTCATCAAAAAAGTCCTAAATTCACTTGAAGATTATTTGCACAAAAATTTTGTAGAGATGGGTAAGCAGACATATTGGTTATTACTTATTGATACTCTCTTGGTCATCCTTCTTTAGTAATACTGAGATGCAAGTTTTTTTTTCAAATATTTGATATTATTTCTCCCTTTTAATGCCTTGAGAATCAATCTCCCAGTAACCTCAAAATTCTATTGCCTCCAAAATGGAACTCCTCTGAACATAGCTAATCTAGTTCACTTGCTCTCTTCATCTCTGTTGTCTTCACACAGTACACACTTTCACTCTCTTTCACACAGTACACTTAAACTTGTGAAGTCTGATGCTAAATGTTATGGTTCTGCTGATATTGAATATAAAAGTTTGCTATTTATATTTACACATCTTTTCCACTTTTTTGTCCATTTGTTGTCCTCTCGGTTTGACTTAGTTCATTTGTTCTCTTCTTTAAACTTAATTTTCCCCTACATTGTTTCTTTTTAAAGTCATAGTATACATAATCTTCTACCTCATCTGTAAAATAATTGCCAAATGGAATATATATACATATACACATAAAACATACATTATATATTAACATAACAGTAGTAGCTATTAAATTTTAAATTGTACTTATGTATAAAACTTGATCTTATTGATAAAGGGATAAAAGGCTCTCTTAATATATATAACTATCTATAGTGTATATAATATAAACTATAGTATCTATAGTTTAATATTATCTAGTGTATATACTTTGTCAATGAGATCAAATTTTATATGTAAGTACAATTTAAAATTAAAGTGTTATTACAATAAGTATTTTGAACTTTAATGGCTATATAAAAGATCATATTCCAGATGACAATCAAGAATCTCTTTTTGTCTCTGGGTATTTATTCTTGATTTCTCTTAGTCAACCTTTTATAGGGGATTCTTGGACTCCACACATCAAAGGCTATCACCAACAATTCCTCTAGTAAATACTTACACCATTACATACAAACAAGAAATTAAAATTATTTGAATACACCAAAGTAAGGTTCTGAGAATGTAGGAAAATGGTAATATAGGGATGATAAAATTAATACTTATCTCAGAAAAATAAGCTATCCCTTCCTAAAGCAAATTACTTAATATCTCAGAAGGGAGTTGTAGTAGTTGATACTTAACTCTTTCATTTCCCTTCTATCTTTGTATTTATCCTCAGATCTCTCCTCTCTTTTCTCCTTCCTTTATCCTCAGTTAAAACTCCTTGATCCCGTAGCATACCTATTGTGTCAGGCACTGTGCTAGACACTGGAGAAACAAGTACAAAGAATGAAACAGTATCCACTTCAAAGGAGCCTCCATCTTAAAAATACAAAACTATATGCTACCTCTCACTCAACCCATAAAGCAGAGAGATATTGATACTCGAGGTAAAGATATAGTAAAACAGCACCTAATAGCACATGATGAGTTTAAGTCATTTGCCTTAAATGCATTACATGTAAAGTAGATGACTCAGCATATTTGGTTGCCCCATCACTGTTGACTTTGAAAAGGAGAGTGTGATTCGTACTGCAGGATTAGAAAGGCAGATAATTTAGTATAACACTCTAATTTTCAAGATGATATGATTATCTCCAAAACTCACAGATTATTTAAATGGTAGTCAGATTTCAAATCCATCACCTTTGGCTCAAATCTAGAACTTTTAAAAATGTAGCACACTGTATTTCAATGATCACAAATCAAAATTAATGTACTTTGTGACGGTCTATTCAGAGTTAATCACACTACTCTTACAGTACTACATTGAACTCTATTTTTATTTCTTTCTATAAACAAAACACATCAAAATAATAATAACTAGGCTTATTAGAGCTCTTTAAAGTTTGCAAAGATGTTTACACATATCTCATTTTATCCTTACAATAACCCTGGGAGGTAGTCACTATTATAATCCACTTTATACAAATGAGGAAACTGAGGCAAAGAGAACAAACCGTTTGGCATAATAATTGAATTTAAGTATATTGGAGTATAGGCACAATGTAGTGGAAAGAGCACTGAGTTTGAACAATGATGACAAAAACTTACTATCTGAGCATGTGACTTTGCCTCTCTGTCTCAGTTTCTTCATTCAGAAATTAGTATTTAGATTACCCCTCTTACAGATTTGTTGTGAGGAAAGTGCTATGTAAACTTTTAAGTACAATATAAATGTGAATCTATCATTTGGTCTGTTTATTATAATTACCACAGTTGTTGTTTAGCTTCTTTTCCTTTGTTATTTTGTCTGGTAGAATACTGCTGTCCATGGGAGCCTTAGAGCCTTTACTGTAAAATATATGTTACAAAATATCTCTGTGTTCTGTAAAATGGACTTTTCTGGCATAAAACAATCTGTATTTTTTAAAAAAATAAAATCTACAAGTTCCTTGTTCTTTATTTTGTTTCATCCCACTCTTTCCCCATACTGCATGAATTTCCCAGTTTTCGTACTGCTGAGACCATCTTGCTCCCTGTCTGGCCTCTTCCCTCCACACACACAGTTGCCTGAAGGCCTTTTCTGAAACAGTTTTCTCTTTTCTCTCAGCCACCAGTTGTTATTGTTGTTGTTCCCTTGTTTCGGGAATGGTTTGTCATTTTCTTCTCCAGCTCATTTTTACATATGAAGAACAGAGGCAAACAGGGTTAAGTGATTTGCCCATGGTCACACAGTTAGTGAATATCTGAGGCCAGATTTTCTTGACTTCAGGCAAGACATTCTATCCACTGTGCCACCTAGCTGCCACCAGCCACTTGTACAGTTAAGAAAAGCCATCCCTCTGGAGGGAATCTTTTAAAATTTTGTATTTAATTTTAAATGTATTCTATCTTGAAGTGACCAAGAATGCCCTTGTATTATTTGGTCTATAACACTTGTTTACAAAACAAACATTGGGGAAAGTATTTTTAATCAAAACAGAAAACATATATAGTTTATATAGATTTAACTATATTGAGATACATTATAAAATATTTAATTATCAAATAACAAACATTAAAAGAGCTATTTTCTTAAAAATATTTGTCTGAACTTCTCAATCTTGGGAAAGAGTAATTAATGGTTGTTTCATGCTCTTGATTTTGAAATGAAATAAATTCAATATTATAATCTGTGATGGCTGACTTTTCTACAAATGACGGCTATATTATTTCTTCTTAAATTTCTATTTGACTACTTCCTAGCTAAAACCATAAAAAGATCACTTTTAATTTACAAATCTTTCTCTGTTATCAAAAATCCCCCCTCATTTTTCTGCATATCATTAAATGATCTGACCAAAAAAAACCCTCTATGCATGTATACGTATATATGTATACTCTAGAGATAAAGCACAGCTGTATCCATACATCTCTATAGTATATAATTGTGCAGCTTGTAGGAGCCTTCAAAATGATAGTTATGCTAGTGTGCAAAAAGGCTTAAAGTTGTTTGGGTAATTGTAGAGATCAGAAGAGCTTCAGGAAATGCAGTTTAAAAAGCAAACAGCATTTTTGCGTCAATAGATGAACAAAACATATCCTCTGAAGTGTTATGTATAATCATACTTGCTAAAATTTAGTAAGCTAAAACCAGAAACATTTAATTGCTTGTCAAGGTAGGAATGACTCTGTGACTACAACTCCAGCTGTTCCAAATTCTCTCTCTTTCCCACTCAATTTCCCACTTTCTTATCTCTCCCTTCCTCTCTTTTACCACCACTCATTCTCCTTCTCTTCTTCTTTTCCATCCTCATTCTTCTCTTTCTTATTTCTTAATGATTTTTGTAAAATACTATTCATGGTACTTAATTCTCATAAATTAATACAAAGATAATCTTAAGTGGGCCAAGTAATCCAAAACATATCTTTGCCCTGAAAGTCTTCTTCTCTGTTCATTGTTTTTGCTGTTTTTGTTTTGTTTTTACTAAACTATCTCAGTGTTTGTGCCTAAAATCAATTTCAATAAAAAACAGGATTTGAGGCTTTCAACATTGATTTAGGAATGGAGTAGAAAAGCATTTATTAAGCAGTTATTATGAGCCAATTCCTGTGCTAAGGGCTGAGATTACAAATATTAATAAACTGAAATAGCCTTTATTCTCAATAATCTTACATTCTAATTAGGGGAGAGAGCATATATAAGAGTTCAGTTATAGAACATATTATAATGTAGCTGGTATATGGAGGATGCCATTTGTAGTGCAAAGGCTAAGACCTACTGGTCTTTTATCTTAACAAAAGGATTGTGTTTGATGACACCCTGCTCATCCACGACCAGTGTGGTAGAAGAGCTATCCTAACAAATGCTGTTCCCCTCATTCAAGTTAGTCTAATGTTTCCTTAATAGGTATTGAGACCATATTCAAGTCTTGGTTGGCTTATGGGACTAAAGGTTAGGCTGTTGATATTAGTTACTGGTGACCCAAGTGTAGAGAATCCACGAAGAGCTCTTAGAGCTCTCTGAAGGTTGGTTGTTAGGTAACAATGAATTAGTAGGCTAGAGAGCTTCACTCAGTTGAGGTGTCATCAATGCCTAAAGAAGGTAAATTTTGATGGCCGAAAGCTCCCTAGTTAACTTGGGGTTTACTGGCTGTATTTCTTTCTCTCAAAGACCTAGCCTTAAACCCAATTCACTCTGGACCACATAGATTGGACAACAGTAGGTCCCTGCCCAAGTTGTTTTTTGGGCCCTCCTGTATCAGAGTGAATGTAAATAGCAACTGTTTCTCTTTTAGCCAGCAACCATGAGGGTCTTCCCCTCCCAGTTTAATTTTTTTTTTTAAATTAAAGGGGCCATCCTTTGACTCACTTCTAAAGTGAGAACCTGAAAAGACCTTAGCTTAAAGGGGCCAAAGTCTCCCATTGCATCCTGAGCTATCTCTAGTTGTCCTGATGAATATCTGGCCACTGGACCCAGATGGCTGTAGAGGAGAAAGTGAGGCTGGTGAACTTGCACAGCCCTCCCTCACTCAAAACGAAGTCAATTGCAAGTCATGTCACCATCTCCTTGATGTTATGGTCCTCCTTGAGAACAAACACAATCTCTAAGTCAATGTTTTTTTGTTAACTGTTTGTAACCCTGGATTGTCTGGGTACACTCAGTTAACTTAACATGGAGGTAACCTTGAGGAGCTTTGGAGCATGATCAGCTTTACACTATGGATAGGGAGGGGTACCCTTCTTTGATAAGATGACGTTGTCTTTAAAATTGATGAGCCCTAGTTGTTATTTTTTCAGCATTTTGTTCCTGCTGTGTCCAAAGAGGAATGATCACAGTTTACCCAAAGCTTGGGTACTAAAAACTGAATAGGTGTGAGGGAAAGGACTTTCTTCCCCTGCTCTCCCTCTTTTACTTAAGCTCAAAGACATGGGCTTACAGACATATTTGCTTGTGTTCTGTGTTATTTGTCCTGCTCAGTTTCAGGTACTGGAGGTGATCTGCACAGACTCAGGAGTTCGAGCCATGATTACCTTGGAGCTAGGATTTTGGATGGGAGGTTGTAGCCGGACAGACCAACATGGATGCTCCATAAAGCCACGATACCAGGTACTTGAGCTTGAGAAGGACTTTTGGACTTGGAAATGGGACTGTGCCATATAGCAATCATGTTAAACTCTGAACTTAATCCCATTCCCCTCCACAGAGACTATGGTACAAAGGGGATGGTTTATTTGTGAGAATGCCTTTTGAAGTAAATGTTCCCTTGTGAAAACTGCTGTTTTACATATTGAGTGGCCTAAAAGGGGCCATCATTTTGTTTTGTTTCAATTTGTTTCCTTTTGTTCCAATACCAACCTAAACAACCATGAGACTGGCCTAAATCAGCCCTAGGCCCAGAACACCTTATAAATAGCCATATTCCTCCCACTTTCAGAGTACTAGAGAGGCCCAGCCCACAACACTTGGGAAGGGGAGAGCTTGGCAGAAAGTGAGACTAACCTATTTTAGTAAGGGGGCAGCTAAGTGACAAAGCAGATAGGGTGCAGGGTCTGGAATCAGGAAGACTCATCTTCGGTTCTAGCCTCAGACACTTACTAGCTGCGTGACCCTGAGCAAGTCACATAAACCTGTTTGCCTCAGCTTCCTCATCTGTAAAATGAGTTGGAGAAGGAGAAGGCAAACCACTCCAATATCTTTGCCAAGAAACCTCAAATGGGGAAATGAAGAGAAAAACAATTGAATAAAAATTGTACTAAGGAGTCTCCTAGTTCTGGGGGACTTTGCCCTCTGGCATTCAAAGATGAGATCTACATGGAAACAATAAACATTAATTAATTATAACTTATTATTAAATTTTCTATGACTGAAAATAAAACCTGGAATGAGTGTCTGCAGTTTGAAATTATAACTCTCCTCAAAGGAATATGCTATATCATTTTCTTCCCACAAAATCTAGATTGTTTCTCTTTCAAAGAAATGTATTTCAGAAATGCGGTATAATATTCTATATGTGTGTGAGTGTGCCCTGTCTGAATGTCAGGCAGTAGATCCTCTTTTATAGCTTTTCTACTTTGTAAATGGAAGTAGGCCACTCTATTGTAAAGTATGCTGGCCCTAAGTGAAAATGAATTGAAAAGGGAATTCATTCCAGGGCAAAGGTTAGATAGCATAAACTGAACCAGAAAATCATTACATCAGAAATCAAGCTTCAGAAAAATAATCTTATTCGCTCTTGGATGAGAAACAGCATGGCCTAAATTGACTTTTCTGTTACAGGGAGACTTCATCACATTGTAAAATTATCGTCACAAATATACACACAAAAATCTTATTCATCTATATATGTATCTGATTCTCTCACACACAAACGTGCTGTCTGTAACAGCATATGATCAGTTTTGTCTTTTCAACCAAACTTGTTCAATCTGTCTACAGGGCCTAAACTTATAGAATTCATTATTAATGCTCTATTCTATTTTGTATTGATCAGATCTAGGCAATGAAAAGCTCACTAATAGACCATAGACAGATAGTTGGAGAACTCAAACGCCATCTCATCCAAACCCTTCATTTTACAGATGAGTAAACTGATGCCCAGAGAAGCTAAATGATTCTCCTGAGGTCACAGAAGTAGGAAGCATTAGAAACAGGATCTGAACCCAGATTCTCTGACTCAATCCAGAGCAAGTATTCTTTCCACCGTAATTAACAACATAGAAGAAAAGGAGGAAAGAAAAAACAAAATAACTAATATTTGGATTTTGTATTTACCTTAGTTCTTTGGCAAATAGAACCTTTCTTGACATACTGCAAAAATTTCTCTTCACAGTTAAAACAGGGAAAAAATTACAATTCTCTTCTGAATGTCTTTTATGATCAGGATTAATGTTTCTCTTTTTTAAATAATGATTTCCATAAATCTTCATTGCTTCCCTTATTGTACGTTTTCCAGAATGAGCAATGTGAACAGAAACAGACATATGTGATAGTTTTACTTTGAATGTGAACTCAAAGAAAAAAGCAAGAAGCAACGTAAAGAATACAGTATCAAACTTGAAAAGCAGAGCCACAATTCTCAAGAGAAATTAAGTTTTATTCTTTTGCTGATCTTTTTTTTTTGATAGAAGAGATGACATATATCTAAGCACATTCCCTCCATGAAGCAAATTGAATTTGACCTCAAAATTAGATTCATGGAAATAATATTTCATTTATATAGCACTTGAAAGTATACAAAATGCTTTAGTGACCAATAAAGTAGACAATATGAATATAATTATACCCATTTTATGGATGGAAAAAATGAAATTCAGATAGTTTAAATGGCTTGCCCAAGGCAAAATCATTTCTAACATCTGAATTTGTGATCATTTCAGTCAAGTCCAACTCTTTGTGACCCTATTTGGAGTTTTATTGGAAAATATACTGAAATGGTTTGCCAGATAAGGAAACTGAGGCAAACAGGATTAAATGATTTGCCCAGAGTCACACAGCTAATAAGTGTCTGAGGCCAGATTTGAACTCAGAAAGAATCATCTTCCTTACTCCAGGACCAGAACTCTATCCACTGAGCCACCTAGCTGCCCACATATAAAGTCAAGCTATCTCTTAATTGATAGTAAATTGGTAAGGGAACTATGACTGAAAGTATGTCCCTCTGATTTGATGGAGTGGTAGTATTGTGTTCTGTTGTGCAGTAGAAGACTGGTTGGGTTGTGATTCAGTAGAATAATGTTCTAGTTATAAATTTATCTCTAACAAATTGAGTGACTTTCAGTAATTCTTTTCCCTTCCCTTCTGTCCCCTCACCTCTACCTCTCCCCTCCCTTCCACCCTCCCCTCTCCTTCCTTCCCCTCCCCTTTTGTTTCCTTCCCTTCCCTCTTGCTTTTTCTCCCTATCTTGCTCAGGCTAGAAGAGAGCACAGTGGTCCATTATAGGACCATTCACCTCTCTTAGGCAGACTAATGGCTCCTCACTCCCGGGGTCACCACATTAGTGGCCAATTTGGAATGGATAACTGATCAGTTTAGTCCACTAAAGCTCAGAATTACAAGAGCAAGTAATCTACTGGCATCAGCCTTCCTGGAAGAAGGGATTGTAGGTACATGACACCATGTACAAAGTTAGGGTTAGCATTTTCTAGGTTGGAAAATCAAATATGAATTTTAAAATGGCGTTTTCATAGGATATCACTCTTATTCTTAGTTTGATTTTGTCTGGTTGGCTCTCTATGTGATATTTTTTATGTACTTCCTACAATATTAATAAGTTCTTAGTATACCATAGTGACCTAATCAGTACCTAGTAAATATTAGTAAATTAGTAAATAATAATTCGATGTTGAAATAGATGTTCAGTTTATGTTTTGGGTGATAATGGTAATGATAACTGTCAGATGGGTGTTGATGTCTTAATTCTTTTAAATTCAAAATTTCATAAAGAAAGGTATCATTGTATAGTGAATATAGGCCCAGACTTTAAGTCAGAAAGATCTAAATTCCTGAGTTAGACACATACTAGGTGTGTGATTATGGATAAGTCACCCAATCTCTCAGTGCCCCCAGACAAATTCTAAAAGCTAAGTTCAGAAGAACAGTTGAAAGTGTATTAGATTTAAAGTCAGAGTACCTGGGTTCAAATCCTGTCTCTATCACTTATTATCTAAATAATCTTTCTGAAGTTATTTAAACTCTCTGGATCTTGATTTTCACATAAGTAAAATGAAAGGCATGAAGTACTTGATGTAAAAGGGTTAATTGAATTCTAAATTATGGTCTTATAATCTTATGATGTGGTACTAACATGATCTGCATTGATGGAGCGAATTTCCATGCTAGGACTTTACTACTCTGATTAAATCAGAGTCTGTAATAATAGTAACATATCCATAAAGGATATAAAAAAAACAAAACCCTTTATGTCACTTATTCACTATCTTCCAATGGCAACTCCTTGGAAGAGAAACTTTCTTTTGTTTTGATTTTTTTTCCATTTTAGTCAGTTAGCCTAGTGACATATAAAAGTACCAGAAATGGGATCAGAAAATTAGGGTTCTCTACCATGTAGCAGATCAAGTCATTTAATCCCTCTGGGGCTACATCAAAAGATTCCAAGAGAATATGGTGGCATTTTTCAAGCTTCAGATCTTACTAATAATTTTTCTTTAAAATGTTGCTCATTTCTGGGGATGGTTTTTCAAAAAGCATCTTTTGTTTTTGAGTTTAATGTACTCACAATGAATCTGAAAACTAAAGTACTGACAATAAACAAGTCATAATCTCTCTAATATCACAATGAGGAAAAAGATGAAATAGTCACTTAAAATCACAGAATCTTAGAGTTGAGGAGCTAGAAAGGATCCTAGGCATAATCTAAAGATCTTAGATATCATCTATCATCTTGTATATGTGGAAACTGAGAAAAATTTGATCTAAAAATATCTGGACTGGATAAAACAAGAGACCAAAAGAGTAAGATGAAGCTAATAGGGATATATGTAGTAGGAGGAAGAGGAGTAGTAGCAGCAGGAAGAGGAGGGGGAAGAAGAGGAGGAGGAGACTCAAGAAGAAGAAAAAAAGAGGAGGAAGAAGAAGAATATGAGTGGCAGTGGTAGTAAACATTTATTAAGTACCTACTATGTCCCAATTACTGAGTTAAGCACTGGGGATACAAAAAGAGGCAGAAGACAGTGCCTGACCTCAGGGAGCTCAGAATCTAAGGGAGACAACAAGGAATATATACAAACTATATACAGGATAAAAAGAAAATAAAATTAAGAGAGGGAGGGCAATAAAATTAAGAAGGATTGAGAAAAGGGTAGAGCCAAGATGGTGAATTAGAGGCCACAACCAAGCTGAACTCTCCCAATGTTAGCCTCTAAAAAACTTTAAAATAAAGCTTCATATCAAATTTTGGAGCCACAGAGCCAATAACAGATCAGAGTGAGACAGTTTTCCAGGCTAAGAAAACTTAAGAGGTCAGCAGGTGAGGTCTATGAACCAGGGTGGAGGCCTGACTAGAATGGAGATCTGTCCAGAGTGTATGTACCCAGCAGCAGCAACAGCTTTGTAACATCAGCAGGAAGAGCTTTGGAAGTTCTCTACCCAGAGACATTAAGGAGGTCCAACAACAAATCAGAGAGATTACAAGGTACCCATTACGGTACTGGGGCTAGCTGGCACTGAGTGGAAACTCTATTGCCCATAAGTGAAGTTTTGAGTAGCAGTCACAGGGTGGGGAGCAGCCCTTGCGGTTGGGCCCTCCATCACAAGGGAACAGGAGCCTTGGTCACATTTCTTTCTTTTTTTAATTTACATTTTTTAAAATTAATTTATTTAGTTTTAGTTTTCAACATTCACTTCCACAAGATTTTGAATTCCAAATGTTTTCCCCATCTTGTCCCTCCCCCAACCCCAAGATGGTGTGCATTCTGAATATCCCTTCCCCTAATGTGCCCTCCCTTCTATCTTCCCACCCTTCTCTTATCCCCTTTCTCTTCTATTTTCCTGTAGGGCAGGATAGATTTGTATACCCCATTGCCTACATATCTTATTTCCCAGTTGTATGTGAAAATAATTCTTAACATTTGTTTTTAAAACTTTGGGTTCCACATTTTCTCTCTTTCTCCCTCCCCACCCATCCTCATTGAGAAGACAAGCTACTCTATACAGGTTATACATATGTAGTCATGCAAAACACTTCCATAGCAGTCATGTTGTGAAAAACTAATTATATTTCCCTTCATCCTGTCCCAATCCCCCATTAATTCTATTCTCTCTTTTGACTCTTTCCCTCCTCTGAAGTGTTTGCTTCTCGGATTACCCACTCCTCCAATCTGCCCTCCCCTCTATCATCTCCCTGCTCTCTTGTACCCTTCCCCTCCTATTTTCCTGTAGGGTAAGATACATTTCCATACCCAACTGAGTGTGGATGTTATCCTCTCCTTAAGTCAAGTCCGATGAGAATAAGATTCACTCATTCCCTCTCATCTTCCCCCATTTCCCCTTCACTGTAAAAGCCTTTTCTTGTTGGTTTTATGTGAGATAATTTACCCCATTCTACCTCTCCCTTTCTCCTTCTCCCAGTATAATCTTGTCTCACCCCTTAATTTTATTCTCCAGATAGCACCCATTCATCTTCAACTCACCCTGTGCCCTCTATCTATCAATCTATCTACATATATAATTTTTCTCCCCTCCAACAGCCCTAATACTGACAAAGGTCTCATGAGTTACAAATATCATCTTTCCATGCAGGAATGTAAACAATTCTACTTTAATAAGTCCCTTATGATTTCTCTTTCCTGTTTAACTCTTCATGTTTTCCTTGGATCTTGTATTTGAAAGTCAAATTTTCTATTCAGATCTGGTCTTTTCATCAAGAATGTTTGAAAGTCCTCTATTTCACTGAATGTCCATTTTTCCCCTGAAGGATTATACTCAGTTTTGCTGGGTAGGTGATTCTTGGCTGTAATCCTATCTCCTTTGACCTCCGGAATATTATATTCCAAGCCCTCTGGTCCCTTAATGTAGAAGATGCTAAATCTTGTGTTATCCTGATTATGTTTCCACAGTACTCGAATTGTTTCTTTCTGGCTGCTTGCAATATTTTCTCCTCAACCTGGAAACTCTTGAATTTGGCTATAATATTCCTAGGAGTTTTCCTTTGGGGATCTCTTTCAGGAGGTGATCGGTGGATTCTTACCATTTCTAGTTTACCCTCTGGTTCTAGAATATCAGTGCAGTTTTCCTTGATAATTTCTTGAAAGATGATGCCTAGGCTCTTTTTTTGATCATGGCTTTCAGATAGTCCAATACTTTTAAAATTATCTCTCCTAGATCTATTTTCCAGCTCATTTGTTTTTTTCCAGTGAGATATTTCACGTTGTCTTCTATTTTTTTCATTCTTTTAGTTTTGTTTCATAATGTCTTCATTTCTCATAAAGTCACTAGCTTCCATATGCTCCATTCTAATTTTTAAGGAAGTATTTTCTTCAGTGAGCTTTTGGACTTCCTTTTCCATTTGTCCAATTCTGCTTTTTAAGGCATTCTTGTCCTCATTGGCTTTTTGGACCTCTTTTGCCATTTGGGTTAGGCTATTATTTAAGGTGTTATTTTCTTCAGTATTTTTTTGGGTCTCCTTTAGGAAGCTGGTGACTTGTGTTTCATGATTTTCTAGCATCACTCTCATTTCTTTTCCCAGTTTTTCCTCTACTTCTCTTACTTGCTTCTCAAAATCCCTTTTGAGCTCTTTCATGGCCTGGGACTGATTCATATTTTTCTTAGAGGCTTTGGATGTAGGAGCTTTGATTTTGTTGTCTTCTTCTTAGTATATGTTTTGATCTTCTTTGTCACCACAGAAAAATTCTATGGTCTGAGTTTTTTGGTTTTTTTTTCTGCTGTTTGGTCATGTTTCCAGATAATTACTTGATTGTTAAACTATTTGTTAAGGTAGGGGTCTGCTTCCAGTGTGGAAAATGTAATATTCCAAGCTTCAGGGATTTTGTGCAGCAGTTTTCAGAGATACCTGTAGATTTTCCATTCTTCCTTGGGGCAGCTAGGTGGCACAGTGGATAGAGCACCGGCCCTGAAGTCAGGAGGATCTCAGTTCAAATCTGGCCTCAGACCAAACACTTGACACTTACTGGCTGTGTGACCCTGGGCAAGTCACTTAACCCCAATTGCCTAAAAAGTAAAAAAAAATTTCCACTCTTCCAAGGTAGTATGATCAAGGGTTTACTCCTTTCCTGGCCTGTGATCTGGTCTATAAGTTATCACAAGCACTCTTTTCTGCCTTGGAACTGTAAGCAGGATTCTCTCTCCACCACCACTACAAGCTCCACCATGCCAGCAGTCCTCCTAGCTCCAGGATCACCACGCAGAACTGTGACCCAGATCTAAGCAGACGCAAAGCAAGAGATTCCTACCTCAGCACCAGCAAAGAGATTCCTGCAGTCCCCCCTCTGATCAGCCACTTAATTACCCCTCAGTCTGTGAACCGAGAGCTCTGGAAGCAGCCACCACCCCAGAGCAGTGCTGGGACTGGGGCTGGGCCCGAGCTTCTCTCTCACCCTGGTCACAGATCTTTCCTACTGACTTTCTAAGTTGTCTTTGGCATTTGTGGGCTGCAAAGTCTGGAAACTGCCACAGCTGCCCATGATTCAGTCCCCTGAGGCCTGCTCCAGTTTCACTGAGGCCTGGTCTTTTCCTGCATGCCCACGCTGAACTGCACTCTTCTCCCAGCCTGAGCAATAGACCTTTCCAATCAACCATCCAAGTTGTCTTGGGCTGGAAATTTGTTTCACTCTGTCTTTTTGTGGGTTCTGCTGCTGTAGAATTTGTTTAGAGTCATTTTTTACAGGTACTTAGAGGGGTTTAGGGGAGAGCTCAAGCAAGTCACTGCTTTTACTCCATCTTGGCTCCATCCCCCTCTTGGTGACATTTTAAAGGCACAGAGTAACACTAGAAAGGTGGCTACATGGGGAGGAGAGGCCCTTCCTGGGAGAAGACCGCAATACAGAGCAAGAGAATAATAACTATACCTTTCCCCAGATCACACCATCTTGGAAGCACCAAAAACTTGTATTCTCCCATAATTAACTCTAAAAACAGCAGCACAAAAAAGTCTGAAGCCTAGCACAGTGTCTCCCCACCACCAGGTAAGCAGAGCCCAACTTTAACATAAAGTTAAAAGTCAAGAAATAGGGGGCAGCTAGGTGGTGCAGTGGATAGAGCACCGGCTCTGGGTTCAGGAGGACCTGAGTTCAAATCCAGCCTCAGACACATAACACTTACTAGCTGTGTGACCCTGGGCAAGTCACTTAACCCCATTGCCTAGTCAAAAAAACCAAAAAAACCAAAAAAAACAAAAAAACAAAAAAGTATAGTATTTTAAAAAAGTCAAGAAATAGGCTGGAAAAACGAGTAAACCACACGCAAAAAAAGAAAAAAAAAGAACTTGACTGCAGTGGCAGGGAAGATCAAGACGCAAACTCAGAAATCAAAACTGTCTATAGTCATGAAAAAATGCTCTAATTCACAATTGATTAGAGAAATTAAAATTAAAATAACTCTGAAGTATCACTTCACACCTATCAGAAATGATAAATACTGGAGGGGATGAGGGAAAATAGGTACGTCAATGAATTGTTTATGAAGTATTGAATTGGCCCAACTATTCTGGAGAACAATCTGGAGCTGTCTCCAAAGGACTATAAAACTGAACATACTCTTTGACCCAGAGATACTACTACTAGTTCTGTATCCCAAAGAGATAAAAGAAAAAAAGAGAATGAATTACACATACAGAAGTATTTATAGCAGCTCTTTTTGTGGTGGTAAAAATTGGAAGTTGAGGGGATACTTATCAATAGGGGAATGGTTGTGGCATATGATGTGATGGAATACTATTGTGCTATAAGAAATGGTGGGGGATGTTTCAGTAAAAAAAAAAAAACAGACAAATTGGCAGAAAAAAATACAAAGTGGGGGGAGGTAATTTCTTTTACACATAATACCTCACACTCTTGCTCTAGAGATTAAGAAAAATTTTTTTTTAATTTGGTACCTACTAAGCTTCAGCACCAGCAAAGAAAATGGATGGATGTTAGAGGGGATGTATAAAAACTGGGACATTGATGCACTGTTGGTGGAGCTGTGAACTGATGCAACCATTCTGGAGAACAATTTGCAACTATGCCCAACAGGCTATAAAACTGTGCATACCCTTTGATCCAGCAATACCACTACTAGGTCTGTATCTCAAAAAGCACTGACATATACAAAAATATTTATGGTAACTCTTTTTGTCATGGCTACAAATTGGAAATCAAAGGGATACCCATCAGTTGGGGAATGGCTAAACAAGCTGTGGTATATTATTGTAATGGAATATTATTGTGCTATAAGAAATGACAAGCAGAGTGATTTCAGAAAAATTTGGAAATTCTACTATTTTGCTTACATGAACTGATTGATGCAAAAAGGAAGTGAACAGAAGCAGGAGAATGTTATACACAGTAATGACAATTTTGTACAATGAAGAACTGCAAATGACTTAGCTTTTCTCAACAATACAATGATCCAAGATAATCCCAAAGGACTAATGATGACGCAAACTATTTGCCTCCAGAGAAAAAACTGATGTTGTATGAATTCAGACTGAAGCATGCTCTTTTTTCACTTTCTTTCATTCTTTTTCTTTTATTCAAGTCTCTGTACAAAATGACTACTATGTAAATGTTTTACATGTATAACCTACATATGATTGCTTAACATCTCAGGGAGGGGGGAGAGCAGGAAGAAGGAAGGGATAGAATTTGGAACTCAAAGCTTTTTTCTTAAATGTTTAAAAAATGTTTCAACATGTAATTGGGGAAAATAAAATATATAAATTAATAAATTGTCCTTTAAAAAAAAAGTAAGAGCTATATGGACAGGTGCAAAATTAAGTGAGAAGAACCAAGAGATTATTGTGCGCAGCAACAGCAATGTTGTAATGATGATCAACTGTGGTAGACTTGGTTATTCTGATCAATAGAATCATCCAAGACAATTCCAAAGTACTCATGATAAAAGAAAAATGCTAACCACCTCTAGAGAGAGAATTGATTAACTCTGAGTGCAAATTGAAATATACGTTTGTTTCTCTTTCTTTATAAATTTTTGCTTTTTTTGCAATATTGCTAATATTTTTTGTATCATTTCACATGTGTAATTGAAATCATATTCTTTGCTTTCTTGGTGAGTCAGGAAGAGGAGGGGAGAGGAGAGAATTTGGGACAAAATTTAAAAAGAAAAGAATATTTAAAAATAACTACTTTAAAAAAGAGAGATTGGGTAAGCCTTCATGTAGAATGGGGGTTCCCAAGCTTGTTTGGTCTACGTCCCCCTTTTCTAAAAAAAGTACTCAGTACCCCTCTGAAAATCTACTTTCTTTAACCCTTTAATGGACTTTTTTTGAAATTTGTATCATTTCAATATATACATATATATAATTTTAAAATGATGCATCTTGAATTTAGTAATTTATTGTAAATTTGTAGGGTTTTGTTCCTGCATTGAAATTTTGATGATGTAATATTGTGTCATGTAACCATATAGTATCATATTGTAAACAAATCATTACATGCATATATTCATGCCTATGGATGCTGGACTTCCTGACAACGTGTGACACACTCACCTGCCAATACTTGCTTGTTAAGACCTGTAGGCGAACTTGATCACTGATAAGTTATAACTTTCATTTTGTGTGTATATTTGGAAAATAATGTAATCACTATGACTTTAACTCTGTTATACAACAGATGAAACCTGTACAAATGATTTTTCAGAAGTTTCTTATCTGCTCTTCTTTCCTTATGCTTCCACTTCTCCTTTATTTTTATTCAACTCCCCCCAATGGCCCCTGAAGCTACTATTGCCCCTACCATGAATCATTCCAGCACACCCCAGAGGGCAGTATCATCTAATTTGGGAACCTCTGAATTGTAGAATATAGTATTTTAGTTGGGACTTAAAGGATGTCAGAGAAGCTAGTAGATGGAGATAAAGAGGGAGATTATTTCAGGGATAGAGGACAGTCAGAGAAAAATACCAGAGTATATATACTTGAGCTAAAATTTTTTTTTTTAAATCACCAATGATGGGGGAAGTATGCCACTAAGTCCTGTGGAAAAGATCTAGCATTTTAGATTGACTATATACTCAATATGAGTCAACAATTTAATATGACAGTCAAAAAAGTTATCCTAGGCTGCATTAACATAATGTGGAAAATGAAGAAAGCAAAAGGTTCACTAAACTTTTTGCTGATAAGAGCACAGTTGCAATTATATGTCTAGTCTAGGCATCAAAACTGAACAGAAACATTGATAAACTAGAAATATTCCAGAGGAGGGCAAATAAGATGTCAAAGGACCTTTAGAATAGGCCATATGAAGATTGAAGAAATGGGGATGTTTAGCCAGCAGAGAAAAAAAAATTAAGTAGAGTATAACTCTCTTCAGAGACTTGAAGGTTTGTCAGGCTTGTCATGTTTTGACCAAGCAGCAAAACTAGGGGTAACAGGTAAAACTCTAAAAGAAGCAGATGCAGGTTTAAAAAAAATAAAAAAGGAATATTATCTTCCATTTACTAGGGTCAGCTTCCTTACCTCAACATAGTTCTGTCACTTCTCACTACTCCTATATTGCTTAGGCATTTGTCACTTCTCACTACTCCTATATTTCTTAGGCTAATATAGGAGAACAAGAGTTTAACCACAATGACCTCTGCAGGGCCCAAGCTGGGACACTTACCCATATCTCCCTTTTCTATTAAGGAGGTCTTGACATTAGACTTATGCATGCAGTCAAACCAGGTTCAGTCCTAGAGGAGAGTAGGGTTTAATAAGAAAAGTTACCTTCCTTTTTCTCACAGTCTGGTTCATTAGATCCTCTATGCTGTACTCTAGAGAAAAATTGTTGAAAGCTTCAATTTGGTCTCATGTCTAAGATTCCCCCAAAGAAGGGATGGAGTAGTAGTAAGAGTAGTAATAGTAGTAGTGTTAAGGTTTAGAGACTTAAGGGTGCTGGGACCCCAAAATCACAACACACAGGTCCTGCCCAGATGAATTAGCCCCAAACCTTCTTTCAGCCAAAGACAAGGTTTATTAAAACATCTGTCATATTGACCAGACTCTTAAGGAATCTAAGCATTTGGGTGACTAATGCAAATGGGCCAGATCTTAAGAATCTGAGCCCTTGGCTAGACTTTTAAAAAGAATCTGAGCACCTTAATAGAGACAAAATGGACCTTATATACAGAAAAACTGTGGGAGGGACTTAGGAGTGGCCAAGTAGTTTGGGATGACTGGAGGAGAGGTCTAAAGAGGATCTGGATGGGAGTGGCCAGTAAGCTGGGGTGAACAGAATGCCAGAGACCAAGGTAGAATGGAGTCTAGATAGGATTAAGGAAGGGAAGTGGCCAGGGGCAATTGGTAGGTGACAGAACAGAATTAGGATATAGGGCTTAGCCACAATGAAAGGCCAGTTGATAGAATTATAGACTCAGGTGACCCTCAGAGATTTGGCCAGGTGGGAAAGTCCAGGAATTTTCCTTTTGGGGGTCCAGATCCCAAAGACATGGTCTTTTCCTTTTAGGGGTTCAGATCCAATCCCCATCAGTAGTAGTAGTAGGAGGAGGAGTAGTAGGAGGAGTAGTAGGAGTAGTAGTAGTAGTAGTAGTAGTAGTAGCAGTAGTAATGGTGATGATGATGATGATGATGATTACCATTTATACAGTGCCTTAATGTTTGCAATGAGTTTTACAAGTATAATCTCATTTTATCCTCACAAAAACCCTGGGATGTAGGTACTATTATGATCCCCATTTTACCAATGACAAAACTGAGGCAAACAGGAGTTATGTGACTTGTCCTGGGTTACAAAGTCAGAAAATGTCTAAGGTCAAATTTTAACCCAGCACTTACTGATTCCAGTTCTAACTCTATCCACAGCACCACCTAGCACTGCCAGTAGAAAAGTCACTTAATGTTCAATGTGAATCAGGTATAAGACAGATAATTATTTTCCACAAAGAGAAGAAATGCTAAAGGACATAAAAGATATAGCACTCATTGCTAAGACTTAAGCAAGCAAGGCAGTGACTTTGACCTTTTTAGTTCTCAGTTTGGTCTCAGTCTCAGTTTGTCTGAGTCAATGCCCATAACAACTGCTACAATCTGCTAGGAGGTTGAGTCAGAAACAGAAGTGAAAGACTTTGTGTGATGATTAGGCATTCCACTCTTCATCTTACCCTTATAATGTTCATACAACTCCTAGTCCATGTCTTCTATCAATGAAGGTCAAAACTAGGGCTTATTCCCTTGCTAGTATTAATTTCCTACAATGAAGAAATGCCTTATGTTGTAGTTTCTTCCACTTTGAATAGACCCTATTTGTGTTCCCTATTCTAACTGCTACATAAGAGTGGTTACCATGGAGTCAGGGTATTCCTCAACCTCTCAATGGAAATCTACTGGGAAATATATCTACTTGTCAATACAGGAAAGACAAAGCAATAAACAAAGACAAACCAGGGACAGAACCACTCCCTTTTTAAAAGGTCCACTGAGATATCAGTCCTTCCTGCTCAAGTGACAATAATGCATTTGTTTATCATCTCAAAGCTGGAACCCTAAAGATACTGAATTATACTTGTTGAAAAGCAGCCAGGAGCTTCTTATATTCAAAACATCTAAGTGCTGTGTCCCACATGGGCAAAATTAAGAAACACAGTCCTGAACACAAACCTGTTCAACCTTTGTTACTTGAGTAGGCTAGAGGAGGAGGTTAGAGAGATTGTTTCTAGAAGAACTATGATGCTGTGGAATTGAAGTGTCTTGAAGGGCCTAGGCAACATGTGGAAATTCTATAATTAGTTCTGGTTGGCTAACCAAGTGTTGAAAAGGAGGCTGATTGACTCTGGAAGCATATTAAATAGCTACTTATTTATTTATTTAATAATTTATTTATTTATTTATTTAGTCTCATTTGGTAACATTCACTCATGGCATCTGAAGAAAGACAATGCTGTAAGGGGAGAGGCTGGGGAGATCTCTCCCCTAACATCATGAGTCTTGTGTAGGGTGTTTAGTCCTTGGCCTCTGCATATGTTCTTTTCAGTTTTAGGTGAAGGGAGAGTATCCTTTGAGACCACATGAGTTTTGGAAGGTCCATAGGGCTCCTTGGTAAGCTAGTATTCCAGATTCTAGTGGGTGCTTCATTGTCCTGGAATGCCAGGCCAGGTTTTGTAGCTGAATAAGCATGATATAGAGCTGGTCTGTCTATAAATATATCTTTAACAGACACTAAAGCTGAACAATTAATTGAACTAAGAGGAGGAGAATGAATGGTTTGAATTGTCTTGGAGAAATAATAAAGCTTTAAATGTCTCTAAGCTTCTCTATGAAAAGTTTTTAGCAGTTGTATTCTTCTAGAAATCTTATATGGTTCTCAGTATGGAATATCACAGTCTCTGAAGAATTAAAGTTACAGGTAACTTAAAAGGAAATGGAGAAGTGCATGGAGAGTGTAGAAAACAGTAGCATATCACAAATAAAAGAGCATACAGGAGAAGTACCATAAAGTATGTTATAAGAGAACTATATGAGTGAAATGGAAGTGATCTTGTCATGTAACAACAAAGGTAACCAATGTGCGCATTTTACCAAGTAAAAGTGCTTGTGCCTAAGTACTCTATTAGTTGCTGTGCCATCAAAAAAATCTAGGGAAAGTCCCATATCAAATTAGGTCATTCCCAATAGAGTATAGATGTGAATGCACAGTGAAGAGTCACACACAAAATAATATGTCATGGAGGGGTTGTGATCTGCATCATTGAAGATAGTATCTACATTGATGAAATCACAGATATTTCAATGAATTTAATTTTTTAAACATTCCTTAATCATAAGTGATCATTGTTATGATCATAACAATCATAATTTATCCAGATGCATGGTATCTACAGCTTTACTAAAGTCTAACATCTCCAGTTTAGGACACACATTATATGTAATTATGTCAGACCTGATTTATTTTAGACCTTGTACATCTATGATCATTTTTGTTTATGTTAAGGACAGAACCGGGATTTAAATTTGTGAATTCTCATTTGATTTAGGCTTTTCAATTAGCATGAGAAAAAGAGAAAGCTATCAAGAAAGAGTTTATTCAACTATACTTTCCCCCCCTACTACATACCTTATGCTTTGTTTGTTCAGGTTGGGAATCCTGGGGCAAGGCAGACAGCTGGGCAGGGAAGATTCAATGTTCACCAAGCTGTCCACAAGAAATCTTAATTATTCCTTTAGGATATTTGAAAAGATGCAATATGTTCCTGTGGGGCTAGTGAGCCTTGGTGCAAAAATCTAAGCCTCTGGATATATCTGTTATTATATGAATGAAAAAGAACCAAAGCATTTCTGTGACAGAAATAAAAGATTGAGCAAGGGATGGAGGGAGGAAGACAGAGACAGAGAGAGACAAAGAGAAATATTTCTTCAAAGACATCAGTGAAAATATGCTTCAGCCCTACTTTCACAGACTTTGTGTCTTTTCATTGCCTATTAGCCCCACTGCAATTATGTTTTTAAGATTTATAGTGATAATGAGTTTAAAAGTCTTTGTGGCAGTGTACAGCTTGGCATCATCAATTGCATTGCAAAGTTTTCCAAAAGACTCAGCGGTCTTTTCTTTCTTGTCAGTTTTGGACCTACCTTAATGTGCATTTGTTATATCTAATCAGAATAAATACTGGTGTATTAACTCAATGGGCTACCAAGCAACCATATATCACTTTAAGTTTTATATCTATTTTGTTTAACCAATATATATGATTAGGAAAATATACTGTGCACTTCATTTGAGATGTATCATGTAGTATTCTGAAAATAAATTTCAGTAGTTCAAACCAATGAGGAAAAAAAATTATAATTTAGGCAGAATCTAAACTGTACACTAATTTTAAATAATTGTAGCTATCACTTTAAATTTTTAGTAAATGTAGTCATCACTATACTCAAGTATACATATTGAGATTATTAAATATATATTTCCTGCTCTGTTCTCTCTACTTATATTCAATACATTATATATAGGTACATGTGAAAATCTTAAACAATGCTTAAAATAGGTCATCTTTCCTCCAAAATCAACTCTAGACTTAGCCGTTTTATCAGTAGTACTACCTTTTTTCCAGTCTTTCGGTATTAAAATCTTAGATTCATCTTTGCCTTTTTGCTATTATCTTGCTCCCTACACTGTTGGTTTGTTAATTAGCCCTCAAAATGTTGCATATACTTTATTTGCAATGTTTCTTGCATTCGTGCCTTCTATTCCATTCCCCCTAACACTGTTATAGTTGAGATGTTTATCATTTTAATTCCAAACTATGTCTCATCACTGGTCTTCCCTCCTCTATACACAGCACCTGAATATTCACGTGCTTCTCACCTCTACAATTTTGTTCGTATTTTCCATCTGTAGTAATGCCATATACTATCTTTCCCTATATCAAATTCTTGCCTTTCAAATCACAGTTCATATCCTTACTCATCCATCAATCTTTCCTTGACTATAGTTATTTTTTCTTCCATTGAGTTCCTATTGAATTTACTGCCCTTAGCCCTTACTTGGCACATAACACATGCTAAAAACTTATGTTCTCATTTATCTTTTAGTTTACAGAGACAATAGAAAATGTAAGGTGGCACAGTGGGAAAGACTATTCAACTTAGTAGTATATATTTGGAGATACAAGAGGCATAAAAGTTCATATTGTCCATTTTCCTCATTTTACAGTTGAAAAAAAAAATCTGAGCTCTACAGAGGTTGTGACTTGCCCTAAAATCAAACAAGTTACAAATAATAGAGCTGGATTTTCAATATAGATTGTTTGCTAAATCTAGTTTCCTTGTCACTGACCTCAGTTCAAATCCCAACTGTAGCTTTTACTCTTATGGGACTCTAGGAAAGTCATCTTATTTTTCTGAACCTCATCTTCCACATGTGTAAAATAGGCTACTATTTGTGCACTTATCTTACAGGATTCTTATGCAGAGAGAACTTTATAAAGTATAAATCACTACATAATTGTGAACCATTATTATTTACAGGTTTGCCTCCCTAACTAAATTTGTGAGTTCATTGAGGATGATACTATGAACATCATTTCTATGACTCAATCTGGAATCACATTATATCAGTTCAATGTAGCAGTGTTACAAGAATAATTTTTTATACAGAATTTGGGAGGAAGAATGAGTTTGGGGAAAGTATGAAGTCTGTTTTGCACATGTTAACTTCAAGATGATAATAGGATACCCAAGAGGAGATGCCCAATGGTCAAATGGCAAAGCAATATGGGGATTTAGAAATAAAGGTTAAGGATAGAAGTATAGATTTTTGAATTAGCCAAAAATTGATCACTGAATCTCTGGAAACTGATGATCACTAAATTAGAGAGACTGAAAAGAGAACAAAGTCTAGAACAAAAGCCTTGGGTGCCATATATGAATAGACAATAAGAAATAAATGATAATCAATTAAAGAAGAGTAAGTAAGAGTAAGTGGGTGAGAGGAGAAGCAGGAGAAAATAGCATAATGAAAGCCACAGTACAAGAGAGTGTCAAGGAGAATGAGGACTAAAGCCTATTATCATTTATTTTTAATTTTTTTCACATACTATAAATAGATTTTCTCCCCTTATTACTTTCTCCTCACCCATAAAACAACAACAACAACACAAACAGACAAAAAAAACTTGTAACAAATATTCTAAGCTAAACACAGCAAATTTCTATTTTGGCCATGTCGAAAAAAGATATGTCTTAATCTACATTAAGTCCATTCTTTTGTTAGAGCAGGGTAGCACATTTTGTCTTGTGTCCTCTAGAATTATAGTTGGTCGTTATATTTAACAGAATTCTTAGGTGTTTCAAAATTGTTTGTCTTTGCAACATTGTTATTTGAAAAAAAAATTGTTCTGCTCAACCCATACTGTATCAATTTATATGTCTTCACAGCTTTGTCTGAAATTGTCCCCTTCATTTCTCACCATACAATAGCATGCAATTACATTTTTATGTCATGACTTGATCAGCCATTCTTCAACTGGTGCTTTCCTCTTAGTTTCCAGTTCTTTGCTCATAGTAAGTTTTGCAACTAATCACTGTTAATCTTAAAGTGACAATAATAATTTACACAGAATGGTAGATGAGAAATGATATTGTTAAGATATTTGTTAAGAGACAAACATTTCTGAATGGCAAGGCTAAATAGGAACTTAATATTGAAAGCCACAGCAGGGTTCAATGAAAGATTGGATTAAAGGGTGGATTAAGCTGGATAGATTTAAAGCCATGAAAGAAGTCAGGAAATAGGAAGAGATTGAATAGGAGGAAAGGAATGGAATGAGCAATGGAGTAAGCTCCATAAGAAGGATATGACAGATCATGGGCTTAAGAATACAAGTTGAGGGGCAGCTAGGTGATGCAGTGGATAGAGCACTGGCCCTGAAGTCAGGAGGACCTGAGTTCAAATCCGGCCTCGGACCAAACACTTGACACTTACTAGCTGTGTGACCCTGGGCAAGTCACTTAACCCCAATTGCCTAAAAAAAAAAAAAAAGAATACAAGTTGAAAGGTTGCCTTTGACAAAGAGAAGTGCTACCTCATCTTCACAGATTATATCAAAGAAGGAGAAGACAAGTAAAAATGTAAAGTTGGAAAGATAAGAGAATGCTTTATGGATAGCTGGATTTTTTTTTTAGTGGAGTAAGAGATGAAGTCATCTTCTAAAACAGTGGGTTTCCAGTAACATAGAAGATTTAAGGAATGGGCAGGAAGTTTAGAATAGCTGCTGAGGGGATCATAGTAGAAGGTATTAGAAAATTAAAAGCACTCCTGTGTAGCCATGACAATTCAGTTGATGATGCCTATCAAAAATCTTAAATTAGTGGAGTCCAAGTTAATGAGGTTCTACTGTATATTTTTAGCCAATTAAAAATCCACATATATATATATATATATATATAATAAAATACCAGAGAGATAAGGTGCTTTGGGGATTCTTCTAACATCTGAAATATGTCTGAATAAGATCTTACTTGCATCAAATATACAAATAATGTGTCTTCATTATGATTATTATAAGTAATTGAGCTGTATAACTAAAGTTTATTACTGTTGATTCACATATCATATTAGTCATAATGAGAGAAATAATTTATATGTTTGGTTGTCATAATTAAGTTATGTAATAAATGTTTGAATGGGAAGACTCTTAGGAATAACAAGCTAAAGTCCTCTTTTTCTTTTAAACACTAATGGAAATAAGGCAAATCAGCAATTTTTTTAATCTACATACTCTAAGCAGAGGTTGATAAATATAATAGTTCTAAGCTTCTTTATTTCTTACTTTTCTACTAATAAGCTAGCAATACAGCATTAGAAAGTATGATTATCCTAGATTATTTTTAATGTGACTTCCTCCCCTCACCCCCTTGCAAACATCTGTATCATAATTGTCTGGATGCTCAAAGTAAATATGGAAATGGAGATAAGCCACTATTTCTAGATGGCTGGAATCCATTGAATTCTACTCCCTTATTAATTTGGAAATATACATTCATATACTCACATAATAATGTGTGTATTTTTCCAGATATAGAATTCCCACATCTAGGCATGATGCATGTTATTCTTTCCTCTCTATGTCATTTCAAACAATTTAAGATTTTGGAATGAGGCCTATGATTTTTAAATTATGTAAGAATTCTTAAATTCAAGTATCATGATGGAACAATTATCACCGTTTAAACATCATTGTCATGAAAATATTCATATGGATGAGTCCTTTTAAGGAATTCTTTCTGGGAATAATGTTGATTGGAATTCTTGTCAACTAAGTATGATGATTGACCATAGTTCCATTTCTCGTAAATCACAGAATCCCCCAGTTGTAAGGGACTTCAGAGGTCATGTAATCTAACTCATACCTGAGGCAGGAATCCCATCTACAAGGTACCTGACAGATGATCATCTAGGGACTCTGCTTCAATATCTCCAGTTACTGAAAACTCATTTCTTCATGATTCAGAAAGCATGTAAACTGAAATAAGAAAATAGAATACACTGGCCAAAGAACCAGGGAATACATTGATATCAGAAGTTTATATGTGTATGTATATATATATATATATATACACATGTATGTATGTATGTATGTATGTATAGACACATATAGACATACATATATGTATATATAGGGAAAGAGATAAATATATGTATGTACACATACATATACATACTATATAAACACACACACACACACACACACACATATATATATATATATATATATATTTAAATCTGGCATCATCAATGGCAAAGTGACCCCAATAGAAATTGTGAAATAGGCAATGTTTGCCTATATTCCCTCTTACTTCCCCTTTTCTCCTTTCTGATATCTCTGGCTTCATTTAATTTTTCCTCTGCTCCCCAAATGACCCACAGATGCCTGTTCTGTGTCCCCTTCTTGCTGTCAGCTGACTGTCAAATAATATTAACCACTAAAAACTTAAGGAAGGGATTATCAACTAGGGACCACTGAATTCTTAAAATGGACTTTTAGACATAGAAAAAAACTTTAAGATCTAAAGAAATTGAGCTATAAATATGGAATGACAGGACGGGTATAAAGAAATAGCAAATTATCTACCAATTGCATTACAGACTTACTATGACCTCGTTTCCACTTGAGTAAAATAACTTTATGGAATGATTGCTTATTTCTATTTATTCTGCATGGGAATCATGAGCAGTTCTTCTAGTATTCATTCCACTTATGGCAGAAGTGTCAACACTACATAATAATCAACCTTTATTGAAGAGAAAGCAAATGAGTTGATTTGGGTATTGTTTGTTTTTAAAACACTGATTTGATCTATTGTGACTGTTTCCTTCAGATAATGATGCTTTCACCTAAAGTTAGTTTGTGATAAAATTACTATGGTTTTAGGAAATTTGCAACATAAGCATCATCATTTTCCCTCCTTTTAGATGATTTTCTATATATTCAATTATCATGACTTGTATCTTTTAGCCTTAGTGACTTCTTTTTGTCCACCCTCTTGCTGAAAAAATTCTCCTGGAGGTTTGGGGAATCTATTTTGGATGAATCTTCTTTTTATAAAGCTACATCTATATAGCTTCATTAGTGGAGAATGTTCTATTGCCCAAGTCATTTATTTGCTATTTAGTTATTTTCCAATAGCATCCTCATTTTTTCTCTTCCCACACTTTGTATTGATATAGTGTTCAATAATGAGAATGTCTAGATATTTTGTTGCAAGATTGAACTGAGCAATCATATTAAAGTTTGGGAAAAGGAAAGGATGCATCAGGGAAGGGCAAACTACCTGTTGAACTCAATGACTTATTTTCATTTAAATAACTATAGTTATTACATTTTTACAGTGTTTTTTGGTTAATTAAATCATGGTTAAAATTTCTGATGCTAAGTAATGATCACAGCAGGAAAGAACAAATAGTAAACTATGTCCTTATTTATACCTTTGTCCATGATAATGAATAATGAATTTGAATTACTACATGTAAGTAGTGTGTATTATCAATGTAGGTTAAGTGTCTGTCCACACTGGCCTTTTTAACTGCAACTCTTGCATGCACAAGTAGATGTTTCCAGAGTTTCTTTTGTCCCTCCCCAGAGGAGATGGACTCCTGCCTAGAGGAGAGCAGGAAAAGAGGACATGAGGCTATCTGTTCTTCTCAGATAGTGGTACCATACTAGAATTATAGCTATCTGTCCCTCATTCTCTAAAAACTGTTAGCCTCTGGGAAGTCATTTTTAGGCTCAAACCACTTTCCTGACAGCTATCCCTTAATGAGGAAAGAGTGTCCTAAACTGCCTACAAAGGCTTGTCTCCCTTCCCACAAAATGGTGGGTAAAGAAGGCACATTACATACAGTGAACAAACACTATCCAGTCTTATAGGAAACAAAAATTAGAGATGATATGCAGATTTGAACATACAAACCAATGCAAAGAATGAGTTCTCCAACTGGGAACAGGGAAAGAAATAAATGAGGAGGCAGGGGGGGGG
>NW_020954608.1:17373567-17374107 GCF_900497805.2 Vombatus ursinus
GAGAGAGAGAGAGAGAGAGAGAGAGAGAGAGAGAGAGAGAGAGGGAGGGAGAGAGGGAGTAGTCTCAAATCTCATCCAACTCATCCAAGAGGAAATTCCACAAAGTTCTCTGTGTGGCAATTGAGAAATGGGGACAGGCTTGAGGTACTATTTCATCGCATGTTGGCTTCTTTATGAAGTCTTTCTTTCCCTCCAGGGACCTCTCTCTGAAGAGAACCTGGAGTCACATGTGTCCTATCTTAAAGTCCAAAACTAGAAAAAGAAACTCTTCTCTCCTACCTCTTGCCAGTTCTACCCCTCACACAGGCAAAGAGCATCTAGTAGTCATTTTCTCCATTAAGAAGAGTCATATGCAAATGTCTAGACTTGAGCCCCATATTACACCCAAATGTGTTTGAACGTCATATTTTAATTTTTAAAGGTGGTATAGTATTATGTATGAGAAAGGGAGGGACGGGGACTAGAGAGGGAAAGAGAGAAGGAAGGAAGAAAGGAAGGAAGGAAGGAAGGAAGGAAGGAAGGAAGGAAGGAAGGAAGGAA